>NC_067477.1:94773055-95079930 GCF_947179515.1 Apodemus sylvaticus | reverse complement strand
GCTGTAGATTCCATAGCTCCAGATCTACAGGGAAAACTTTGGGTTTCTCCCATGTTTAGAAACTTGGTAATTCTTTATACACAGATACCCCTAGTCTGGGATTCATTTCCTATTTGGAATTTATCATTTAGTTACATTTATTTGTGTCTATATCTATGTGCATGAGCACGCCACAGCCTGCAATGTGGACGCCAGAGGACAACTTGCAGGAGTTGGTTCTTTCTTGCCACCACACAGGTCCTAGGGATAGAACTTAGCTCATCATGCTTGGCAGCAAGCACCCTTATCTTATCATCGTGCATCCCTCCCATTTGGAATTTTGAACATTGCTTCATTATTTTCCAGTTTTCAGAGTTACTTATGAGATATTTATCCTCCAATTGGAGACGTTCTCACTTCCCTTCTTGGTGTATACGCACATACACTCACACATACACACATTACACTACACACATCACACATCTAATAATGTACACACATACATACACATGCACACCTATATATACATATACACACATACATACATACATATACATATACACATACACACATACACACACAGGACATAGAATGTAGTCACGAGTAAGAAACACAATGAACCTATTCTCTAAGGACAAAACAATTATGTATAAATAATGAGACATCTATTCTAAGTCCGTACCCATGAACATTGGCACCAGGAAAGTATAGGACCCAATACAGTTTAGTCCAATCCACGGGAGGTGTGTGTGACTCAAGGATGGCTACTGAGACCTGTGGTGGTAAGTAGGTAGTTTGTTGGGCATGATCAGAAGCTTGGAAGGCAGAGTTGAGGATAAGAGGTGATAACATCATGGTTTTGATTCTATGGGATCCTATGGGATTCTTTAGCCTTGTTATTAGACCCAAGTCCAGTTGCTTGCTTCTCAACAAATTAAACTGAAGGACAAAGTATAGAGGCAAGGAAGGTGACTAAAAATCCAGTGTAATGAGAAGATGGAAGACTTTTGTTCAAAGGCCATGTTTCTGGGAAGCTAAATTAAGCAATCAATAAAGATAGTCAATAGTATTTCCAGATGGGTGGGCATCTTCTCACAATGGTGATGGGTAACCCATCCAACTGGGTGCTTATCGTACTATGGCTGAGCAACAGCCATCTATTAGGTATCTGCTCACAGTGGGGGATAGTGGTGACTGGTAATTGCACACCGGAAGCTGTCTCTCACTATGATGATAAGTGACTGTGCAATGTTGACATCTCCCCACTGTGGTGATTGGTGACTACACACTACAGGTATCATCTCATTGTGATGATCAGTGATTGTACACTGAAGGACATCCTCCTTGTGATGAGTTACTGAGCAGTGGTAGACATCTTCATTGTGATAAGTGACTGCACAGTAGTGGACAACTTCCCATTGTGGTGGTCAGTGACTGCACACTGGAGGACATCTTCCCACTGTGGTGATTGGTGACTGCACACTGGTGGGTATCTACTGACTGTGATGACGAATAACTGGACAATGGAAGACATATTCTTACAGATGACTAAGACGATTCACAGCTTGTCCTGGTCACCTAGTCATGAGATGCTTTTGAAAAATGCAACCTTCAAGAGAGACATCACCATTTCCTCAGCTATATTCAATACTAATTTGTTCCCCCATGATATTACTCAGGCTTGGGGGAGGGGCTTCTTGATGATTGCCAGTGTACGCTAATGAGAAAAACATACTTTACCTGATTATCCTGCAAGTCAGGGGCAGACAAGATTGAACAGGGATACTTTGACTCGGTCCTTGCTTATTTATGTCCATTTTATTTCTTTCACTTGCCTTATTGCTCAGTCTGAGATTTTAAGCACGTTGCTGAGTAAGAACGAGGAGAGTGGACACCTTCTTCCTGTTCCTGATTTTGGAAGGGGTTGTTTTTGGTTTTTCCTATATGATGGTCACTGTAGTTTCTTGCATACAGATTTTACTGTGTTGCAGTGTGTCCATTCTACACATTTCTTCAAGGGTTCTTTATCTTGAAGGTATGGTGAACTTTGTCAAGGATCTTTTTTGTATCTACTGATATAATCATGCAGTTTCTGTCTTTGAGTCTACTTATGTCCTATGTTACATTGATTGTCTTGTGTATGTTGAACTATCTATGCATCCCTGGTATTAAACCACTTTGGTCAGTCTGTATAATTTTTTAATGTGCTATTGAATTAGTTTGCGAGTATTTTATTAATATTTTTGGTATCCGTGTTCATTAGGGAAACTGGTCTACAACTTGCTCTTTTATTGTATTCTTATCATGTTTGGTGTTAGGGAAGTGTTGAATTAATAAAATGATCTTGGGAGTGTTCTTCTCCTTAAAATATTATGGAATAACTCAAGGAGCTTTGGAGTTGTTTTTTAGAATATTGGGTATAATCAGGCAATTAATCCAATTTTGGTCTTTTTAAGTTGGGAGGCTTTTTTTTTTTTATCATGGTTTAAATCCCATTGCTTATTGTAAATCTGTTTACATTCTTTGTAACCATTTTACTTAATTTTGGTAGTTTATAAGTGTCTAGGAATTACCCTTTTATTCTAGATTTTTCCAATATATTGCAATATAGCTTTTCAAAGTACGCCCCAATAATCTCTTGGATTTTGTGAATACCTGTTGCAATATACTCCATTTCATCTCCAGATTTTATTAACTTATATCCCTACTTGTATGTTTTAGTTAGCTTGGTATTTCTTGTTCTGGTTGGCAGTGTGAACATGGGAGACCGGGGCCTAAAACTGAGGAGGCTGTCTAAAGTCGCCTGCAGTAGTCAGCTTTATTCCGGCAGTCAGGCAGTTTACATTCTGCTTCTCTCACAAGCATTCTGAATTCTCACATAACTCTGTTCTTGGAGTGTGTTCTGACATCTCCCCTCGCCCTTTTACTTTTTAATAGGAGGATATTCAGAGTGTTTTTGATTTGAGATGTTGTCCATAAATCAAATTTCATTTGATGCATGAGGTAAGCAAATTATAAATATAATGAATAATATTAAAACAGTGAAAACATTGTGTATACTACTCTGTCACCAAGAACAGGATCCAAACTATGTCTAGTCCTATTGGGAGAGTGTAACCCTATATTTGCCTTTAATAGGAATACAAATGTTTTGATGTCCTGTGTAAATAGAAAGTGATTTAAATCCCAAGAAAAAACTAAAGACAGTCTCTTCTTCAGATGAATTAATGAATCTATTACTGTTCCAAGGTCCAGTAATTAACAGAGAGTCATTAGTAAGGAAGCTACTCCTTGGGTGTATAGGCCCTAACTTGGCCCCAGGTGGGCAGAGTTGACCTCTGAGGATGTGTTCGACATCTCCTTTTGCCCATTAGCTGGAAGTTAGCTCTCTTTCTGGTGACTTCTACTGTCTCCTCACCCTCTGCCAGTGTCCTTGATTGCCCAGGGCTAGAGGAGGCAAAGAGGAATCCATAATGTTTCAGTGGATCCATCTGCAATTACAGACGCATACCCCTTCCCAATTTTCTTCTTGGAGAAGTAAAAATAGGGCAAGTTAATGCATCAGCTCGATTATTCCCCTTTTGCAATAAAATCAGGGAGGTTAGAGTCTGCCTGAGTATAAGCAATAAACAAGGGATATGTGTGGGTTTTCACCAGTTGTTCTAGTTCCTGCAGTAATATGAGTATAATAAGATGTGAAGACAAAATTAAAGTAGTTTCTATTGCTGGAAATAATCCTCCAACAGAAGCAGAATCTGAAACAATATTTAAAGGTTTATGAATTAACTGTAACAGATGAGTCAAAGCAGCCAGCTCCACCTGTTGGGTTGAGAAAAAAAAGTATTAATAGATTGATAAATATCTGGACCACGAATCCCCAATATGCCATTAGATAAGTCATCAACAAAATAAGCATCTGCCTATAAAATGCAAGAAGATTGGACACTTTTTTTTTTTGTAATCGCAAATTCAGCTCATATGAGAGAATTCCATAGCCTACAAGCTGGATAATTATTTCCTATTTTTCCATAGTAATCTATAAATGAGATTAGAAAACACAGAGTTCTATAATGCTCTTAAAAACTGATTGCTAATTAAAGATAATATAATACAGCAAGGATCGCATCCACATCATTGTTGACACCCAGCCCTCCTCTGACTTACTGAGTAAGAAGAGGAAGGTAAGCAGTTAGTATTTTATTGTCCTTATGCTATAAATAAGTCCCCCCCCCCAAATGTTTATTCTCTTGTGCTATAATACCTGTAGGTGACAACTTAGTGGGGAAAAATAAGGAAGTATAAAGGCAGAGAGGGCTCCACAAATGCTTCTTTTAGTCTGGATTCAAAACAACTGTAGTTCGTGTCTTGCCTCTTGAGACAATATGGAAGGACTGGCCAGTGCTGCTGTCTCCCCTTCTAGAGTTGTAAATAGATTCGGTAGTGCATTGGCACTATCAAGCCCAGCTCATGTGGCTGAGAAGGAACTGGGAAATGAATTCCTTCTCCCTTGCCATCTTCTAGCTTGCTTAGATTGTAAAGTTAGCATTTTCATAGTGTCTCTGAGATCCTCATCGGGAAATGAAGGCAAGGTAAGATTAGGTTGATTATCAGATTCCTCACCTCATGAGGTAAGATTAGGTTGATTATCAGATTCCTCACCTCATGCTTCAGGATTATTTTCAGGCAATGGTGGATGTGTATCTTGAAGGGGGCTCCAGTAAGGGAGCCGAGGGAGTCAGCAGCATCACAGGCGGGGATGGTGCTGTTTCTACTTTTGATTTTGCCTGAATCGAGAAAAATCTCATCTTTTGCCTCTTTTACAAATTTTAAAGTTTGATCATCCAGTTTCTATTCATTCAAGAAAGTTGCCCTCTCTTCTTCATGATTAATTTCCTTCTCATGTTCCTTAAGTATTTTAATAAGGGATTGAATTAATGCCCAAGTGGCCCAAAATGGAAGGAGGATCTTTGCCCCCTAGACTCGATGCCTTTTTAATCATCTTTCAAACTCTGTTCCATACTTCTTCATCTAAAATTTCTTTTGCCTGGAATCCAGAGATTATAAGCACAATCAACTTGCAAGCAGTCCGATACTTGTGCTCCTCCTTTCTTTAAAACAAAAACAAAAAAAACCCAACAAAACCCCCAAAACCCAAAAATCATAACAGGAAACAAATGATGTACAAGCTCACACAAGGCAATGCCTTCCCTGGATGCTGCCCGGCTCTGCCACTGATCTCCTGCTGTGATGGTCCCCACTCTCTTATCTCACAGTCACTTCAGGTCCCTGTTTGGATGCCACTTGTTCATCACTCTAGTTGGTGGCATGAACCTGGGAAACAGGAAGACTAAAACTGAGGCAGCCTAAAGTCTCATGCGGTAGCTAACTTTATTCAGAAAATCAGGCAATGTATACACTGAGGGTTGAGAAGACTCACATGAGCAAGTGTACAATCACAAGGACAAGTGACACGTGGCAAAACCATGTTTTCCCCCAGAGGCATATAAATAACAACCATTGAAGTAAACTCACTCCTATTTTGTACACCTGGGAGGAGCATGAAAATACATTCCAAGAACGGTTCTGTGTTATGAAGAAATGGTTGTCCCAAGGATTTTGTCTTGTTTTCTTAGAGTCTTCTCACAAGCACTTAGAATTCTCATATAACTTTCTTCTTGAACTGTGTTCAAGATATCCCCGTTTGATTTTAATAGCAGGACATGTGGAGTGGCTTGGGTCAGGGTTGCTAAATTTTCTACATCTTTTCAAAGAACTCACTTTGTTGCATTGATTTTTTTTTTTGTATTATTCCTTTTTGTTTCATGTAGTTAACTTTTCCTCTGATTCTTTTCTTTTCTGTCTTCAAATTTTGTGTTTTCTTGTCCATATTCTTCTAGGAATTTAAGAGCTTGATCTTGAGATGCATCATTAGGTTATTAATTTTAGATTTCTCTTTTTAAAATGTGGCCATTTACAGATATAAAATTTCTTCTATAACTGTATTTAAGACATCAATTGTCATTGTGTTGAGTTCAATTTATGAAATCGAGTATGTTGATGTTTTGTGTGTTTTGTTTAGAATATTATCTTGACAGAGCAGATCCTCTGTCAGTATATACCTCTGTATTTCTAATGCTGATTTGAAGCCTCCTTCACTAGATGGTAGAGTATCTACTACCTTTTGAATGCCATTTTTCTCAATATCTTTTTATATCCTTTTAATCTAAGGCTTTGTTTGCCAATTAAGAGCATTTCTCGCAGGCAACAAGTAGTTGGGTCTTATTTTAAAATTTAGTCTACTGGTCTGTGCATGATGGTTAGAGAATTTGGGTCATTAACGTTTAGAGTTATTAATTGCAATATACATTATTTCCTTGCGTCTTATTGTTTTTTTAATAGTGTTTATATTTTCACAAACTTCAGTTGCTTGTCTATAATTCTGGTGTCCACATGAATACTTTTCTCTTTCTCTGGGTGTGTTGGTGTATTGAAACAAATACCTTTTACAGTGCTGGCTTAGGGAGTCCCCAAATTTTTAACTCTGTGTTTATTGCAGAAGGCTTTTATTTCCCCTTCAGTTATGAAGGGTGCCTTTGCTGGATACAGCTCTCCGGGCTGACAGTTATCCTGTTCCAGGGTGTGAGGCATATGGTTTCATGACCTGGATTATAGGGTTTTGTTGAGAAATCTGTTATTCAAACATGTTTATCTTATCAGCTTTTATATGCAGCTTGGTGCTTCTGTCTTGTAGCTTTCCATGTTCCTTTGTGTATTTAGTGTTTTACTGTAATATGTTTTGGGACACTCTTTCTGCTTGTCTGCCTGATGCTTTAAATGCTTCACCTGGATAATCATGTCTTTTGTAAGCTTGGAAATTTTGAGCTATGACTTTATTGAAAGTGTTCTTTGTGCATTTACCCTATCCTTCCTCCCACTCTCCCACTGGGAAGCAGAAAGTTGAGTTGTACACCAGAGATCTTGCATGTTCTGTCTGTCTTTTCTTATTCTTTTTCCTTTCTGTTATCTGTATGATCTAATTCAGTTTTCTTGTCTTCAGGTTATGTTCTGTCTTTTGCTTTCTTGATCTATTCTCTGTGACAAGTTTTTCCATCACCAGAATTTCAATTTGATTTTTCTATATTTCTCATTTTTGAATTTGTCATTTATTTTTCTGTGTTGTTTTACTTATTTCATTCAGCTCTTTACTTTTATTCTTTTTCGATTCACTCAAGAGTTTGTATGCTTTTTGATTTTTGAACATTCTTTTGAACTCACTGTCTGTGGTTTAATGTATAGTCCACTCCTTGGAATCATTACTGTGCAGCTGTTGATTTCTTCTTTTTTTATTAGATATTTGCTTTATTTACATTTCAAATGGTATCCCTTTTCTGAGTTACCCCTCTGAAAATTCCCTATCCCCTCCCTCTGATCCCCCTGCCCCCCCCCCCAATTTCCTGACTTGCATTCCCCTATTCTGGGGAATTGAGCCTGCATAGGGCCAATGTCCTCTCCTCTCATTGATGTCTGAAATGGTCCTCTTCTGCTACATATGCAACTGGAGCTATCAGTCCCTCCACGTGTACTCTTCGGTTGGTGGTTTAGTCTCTGGGAGCTCTGGGGGTACTGGTTGGTACATATTATTGTTCCTTGTGCAGGGATGCAAACCTCTTCAGCTCCTTGGGTCCTTTCTCTAGGTGCTCCACTGGGGAACCTATGCTCAGTCTATTGGTTGGCTGTGAGTCATGGGTATTTTGATCCACTTTCCAATAAGGATAAAAGTATCCACACTTCAGTCTTCCTTCTTCTTGAGCTTCATCTGGTCTGTGAGTTGTATCTTGGGTATTCCGACTTTTGGGCTAATATCCACTTATCAGTGAGTGCATATCACGTGTGTTCTTTTGTGATTGGGTTACCTCACTCAGGATGATATTTTCTGGCTCCATTCATTTGCCTAAGAATGTCATGAATTCATTGTTTTTAATAGCTGTCTAGTACTCTATTGTGTAAGTATACCACATTTTTTGTAGCCATTCCTCTACTGGGTCCTCAGGCAGTGCTATGTCCAATTAGACCTTACACCAGTCAGAATGGCTAAGATGAAAAACTCAGGGGACAGCAGATGCTGGAGAGGATGTGGGGAAAGAGGAACACTTCTCCCTTGCTGGTGGGATTGCAAGCTGGTAAAACCACTCTGGAAATCAATTTGGCGATTCCTCAGAAAATTAGACATAGTGCTACCCATGGACCCAGCTATACCACTCCTGGGCATATACCCAGAAAGTGCTCCTACATGTAATAAGGATACATGCTCCACTATGTTCATAGCTGCCTTATTTATAATAACCAGAAGCTGGAAAGAACCCAGATGTCCCTCAACAGAGGAATGGATACAGAAAATGTGGTATATATACACAATGGAGTACTATTCAGCTATTAAAAACAACGAATTCATGAAATTCTTAGGCAAATGGATGGAACTAGAAAGTGTCATCCTGAGCAAGGTAACCCAGTCACAAAAGAACGCACATGGTATGCACTCACTAAATAAGCAGATGCTAGTCCAAAAGCCCAAAATAAACAAGCTACAATTCACCCAGCACAGGAAGCTCAAGAAGGAGGAGGACTTAAGTGAGGGTGCTATGGTTCCTTTGATAAAGGGAGCAAAATACTCACAGGAGCAACAAGGGAGGCAATGTGTGGAGCAGAGTCTGAAGTAAAGGCCACCCAGTGAGTGCCCTACCTGGGGATTCATCCTATAAACAGTCACCAAACCCTGACACTACAATGAGAAGCGTGTACCAAAAGGAGCATGCCATGGCTGTCTCCAGAGGGGCCCTGCCAGAGCCTTACAAATACAGAGGCAGAAACTAGCAACCAACTATTGGACTGAGCTTGGGGTCCCCAATGGAGGATCTGGAGGGTGGTCCGGAGGAGATGAAGGAGTATATAGCCCCATGGGAAAAACAATGACTTTGGACACCCAGACACACCAAGACTCCCAGGGACTGAACCATCAACCAAGGGGTATATATGGTTCCAGCCAAAAATGTGGCAGAGAAATGCCTTGATGGGCATCAGTGGGAGGAGTGGTCTTTGGTCAGGTAAAGGCTCAATAGAGGCTATAACAAAGGGAAATGGAATGGGGTGGGGAGTTGGAGGGAGATGGGACTGTGTTGGGTAGAGGGGCATATGCATGGTGGCAGGGAGTGAGAGGAGGGGTAGGGAATCGTTGGGAAGGGGGGCTTTTGGGAGGGGGGAAATTGGGAAAGGTCTTACCATTGGCAATGTAAATGAAGAAGATACTCAATAAAAATAAATTTAAAAAAATGAGGTTTCATTTGTCAATTCTTTATCTTAGAGCATAAGCGATTGGTGTTCTCTTTAGGAAAATTTCCCCTATACCCGTGTGCTCCAGGTTCTTCCCCCCTTTCTCTTCTATTAGATTCAGTGTATCTGGTTTTTGTAGAGATCTTTGATCCACTTGGACTTGGGCTTTGTACAGGAAGATACAAATGGATCAGTTTGCATCCTTCTACATGTTGATTGCCAGTTGACCTAGCACCATTTGTTGAAAATGCTGTTTTTTTTTCCACTGGATAGTTTTAGCTTCTTTGTCAAAGATCAAGTGACCAGAGGTGTGAGGGTTATCTCTGGGTCTTCAATTCTATTCCATTGATCTACCTTCCTGTCACTGTACCAATACCATACAGTTTTTTTTTTTATCACTGTTGCTCTGTAGTGTAGCTTGAGATGAGGGTTGGTGATTCTCCCAGAAGTTCTTTTATTATTCAGAATAGTTTTCGTTATCCTGGGTTTTTTGTTATTCCAGATAAATTTTGAAATTGCTCTTTCTAATTCTATGAAGAATTGGGTTGGAATTTTGATGGGGATTGCATTAAATCTGTAGATTTCTTTACTATATGGCCATTTTTACTATATTAACCCTGCCAATCTATGAGCATGGGAGACCTTTTCATCTTCTGAAGTCTTCTTCAATTTCCTTCTTCAGGGACTTGAAGTTCTTGTCATACCGATCTTTCACTTTCTTGGTTAGAGTCACACCAACATATTTTATATTATTTGTTACTGCTGTGAAGGATGTAATTTCCCTAATTTCTTTCTCAGCCTCTTTGTCCTTTGAGTATAGGAAGGCTTTGAGTTAATTTTATATCCAGCCACTTTGCTGAAGTTTTTTTTTTTTTTTTTTTTTTTTTTTTTTTGCTTGTTCAGGTTACAGGTGCTGTGCTGATATTTTTTTTTATTATTGTTATTTTTTTATTCGATATAATTTATTTACATTTCAAATGATTTCCCCTTTTCTAGCCCCCCCCCACTCCCCGAAAGTCCCGTAAGCCCCCTTCTCTTCCCCTGTCCTCCCTCCCACCCCTTCCCAGTTCCCCGTTCTGGTTTTGCCAAATACTGTTTCACTGAGTCTTTCCAGAACCAGGGACCACTCCTGCTTTCTTCTTGTATCTCATTTGATGTGTGGATTATGTTTTGGGTATTCCAGTTTTCTAGGTTAATAACCACTTATTAGTGAGTGCATACCATGATTCACCTTTTGAGTCTGGGTTACCTCACTTAGTATGATGTTCTCTAGCTCCATCCATTTGCCTAAGAATTTCATGAATTCATTGTTTCTAATGGCTGAATAGTACTCCATTGTGTAGATATACCACATTTTTTGCATCCACTCTTCTGTTGAGGGATACCTGGGTTCTTTCCAGCATCTGGCAATTATAAATAGGGCTGCTATGAACATAGTAGAGCATGTATCCTTATTACATGGTGGGGAATCCTCTGTGTATATGCCCAGGAGTGGTATAGCAGGATCTTCTGGAAGTGAGGTGCCCAGTTTTTGGAGGAACCGCCAGACTGATTTCCAGAGTGGTTGTACCAATTTGCAACCCCACCAGCAGTGGAGGAGTGTTCCTCTTTCTCCGCACCCTCTCCAACACCTGCTGTCTCCTGAATTTTTAATCTTAGCCATTCTGACTGGTGTAAGATGAAATCTTAGGGTTGTTTTGATTTGCATTTCCCTAATGACTAATGAAGTTGAGCATTTTTTAAGATGCTTCTCTGCCATCCGAAATTCTTCAGGTGAGAATTCTTTGTTTAACTCTGTACCCCATTTTTTAATAGGGTTGTTCGGTTTTCTGGAGTCTAACTTCTTGAGTTCTTTATATATATTGGATATTAGCCCTCTATCTGATGTAGGATTGGTGAAGATCTTTTCCCAATTTGTTGGTTGCCGATCTGTCCTCTTGATGGTGTCCTTTGCCTTACAGAAACTCTGTAACCTTATGAGGTCCCATTTGTCAATTCTTGCTCTTAGAGCATACGCTATTGGTGTTCTGTTCAGAAACTTTCTCCCTGTACCGATGTCCTCAAGGGTCTTCCCCAGTTTCTTTTCTATTAGCTTCAGAGTGTCTGGCTTTATGTGGAGGTCCTTGATCCATTTGGATTTGAGCTTAGTACAAGGAGACAAGGATGGATCAATTCGCATTCTTCTGCATGCTGACCTCCAGTTGAACCAGCACCATTTGTTGAAAAGGCTATCTTTTTTCCATTGGATGTTTTCAGCCTCTTTGTCGAGGATCAAGTGGCCATAGGTGTGTGGGTTCATTTCTGGATCTTCAATCCTGTTCCACTGATCTGCCTGCCTGTCACTGTACCAATACCATGCAGTTTTTAACACTATTGCTCTGTAGTATTGCTTGAGGTCAGGGATACTGATCCCCCCAGAATTTCTTTTGTTGTTGAGAATAGTTTTAGCTATCCTGGTTTTATTTATTTATTTATTTATTTATTTATTTATTTATTTATTTATTTATTTATTTTTTGTTATTCCAGATGAATTTGAGAATTACTCTTTCTAACTCTATGAAGAATTGATTTGGGATTTTGATGGGTATTGTGTTGAATCTGTATATTGCTTTTGGCAAAATGGCCATTGATCCATCCTTGTCTCCTTGTACTAAGCTCAACTCCAAATGGATCAAGGACCTACACATAAAACCAGACACTCTGAAGCTAATAGAAAAGAAACTGGGGAAGACCCTTGAGGACATCGGTACAGGGGGAAAGTTTCTGAACAGATCGCCAATAGCATATGCTCTAAGATCAAGAATTGACAAATGGGACCTCATAAAATTACAAAGTTTCTGTAAAGCAAAGGACACCATCAAAAGGACAAATCGGCAACCAACAAATTGGGAAAAGATCTTCATCAACCCTATATCAGATAGAGGGCTAATATCCAATATATACAAAGAACTGAAGAAGTTAGACCCCAGAAAACCAAATAACCCTATTAAAAATGGGGTACAGAGTTAAACAAACAATTTTCACCTGAAGAACTTCGGATGGCGGAAAAGCATCTTAAAAAATGCTCAACTTCATTAGTCATTGGGGAAATGCAAATCAAAACAACCCTGAGATTTCACCTTACACCAGTCAGAATGGCTAAGATTAAAAATTCAGGAGACAGCAGGTGTTGGCGAGGATGTGGAGAAAGAGGAACACTCCTCCACTGCTGGTGGGGTTGCAAATTGGTACAACCACTCTGGAAATCAGTCTGGCGGTTCCTCCGAAAACTGGGCACCTCACTTCTGGAAGATCCTGCTATACTACTCCTGGGCATATACCCAGAGGATTCCCCAGCATGTAATAAGGATACATGCACCACTATGTTCACAGCAGCCCTATTTATAATAGCCAGAAGCTGGAAAGAACCCAGGTATTCCTCAACAGAAGAATGGATGCAAAAAATGTGGTATATCTACACAATGGAGTACTATTCAGCCATTAGAAACAATGAATTCATGAAATTCTTAGGCAAATGGATAGAGCTAGAGAACATCATACTAAGTGAGGTAACCCAGTCTCAAAAGATCAATCATGGTATGCACTCACTAATAAATAGATATTAACCTAGAAAACTGGAATACCCAAAACATAATCCACACATCAAATGAGGTACAATAAGAATGGAGGAGTGACCCCTTGTTCTGGAAAGACTCAGTGTAGCAGTATAGGGCAAAACCAGAACAGGGAAGTTGGAACGGGTGGGTGGGAGAACAGGGGGACGGAAGGGGGCTTATGGGATTTTCGGGGAGTGGGGTGCCAGAAAAGGGGAAATCATTTGAAATGTAAATAAAAATATATATTGAATAAAAAAAATAGAATGGCTCCACCCAGCTTGTTTCTTGGGACCATTTCCTTGGAAAATTGCTTTCCAGCCTTTTTCTCTGAGGTAGTGTCTGTCTTTGTGCCTGAGGTGAGTTTCCTGCATGCAGCAAAAGGTTGGGTCATGCCTATGTATCCAGTCTTTTAGTCTATGTCTTTTTATTGGAGAATTGAGTTCATTGATATTAAGATAAATTAAGGAAAAGTGATTGTTGCTTCCTGTTATTTTTGTTATTAGAGGTGGTGTTATGTTTGTGTGGCTCTCTTCTTTTTGGTTTGTTAAAAGAAGATTAATTTCTTGCTTTTTCTAGTGTGTAGTTTCCCTCCTTTTGTTGGTATTTTCAATTCATTATCCTTTGGAGGGCTGGATTTGTGGAAATACATTGTGTAAATTTGTTTTTGTCATGGAATACTTTGGTTTTTCCATCTATGGTAATTGAGAGATTTGCTGGGTATAGTAGCCTGTAAGGTTAGCATTTATGTTCCCTTGGGGTCTGTATGACATCTGCCCAGGATCTTCTGGCTTTCATAGTATCTGGCAAGAAGTCTGATGTAATTCTGATAGGTCTGCCTTTACATGTTACTTGACCCTTTTCCCTTACTGCTTTTAATGTTCTTTCTTGGTTTAGTGCATTTGGTGGTTTAATTTTTATGTGACTGGAGGAATTTCTTTCTGGTCCAATCTATTTGGAGTTCTGTAGGCTTCTTGTATATTCATGGGAATCCCTTTCTTTATGGTAGGGAAGCTTTCTTCTATAATTTTTGTTGAAGACATTTACTGGCCCTTTAAGTTGGAAATCTTCACTCTCTTCTATACAGATAATCCTTAGGTTTGGTCTTCTTATTTTGTCCTTGATTTCCTGGATGCTTTAGATTAGGAGCTTTTTGCATATTGTATTTTCTTTGACTGTTGTATCAATACTTTCTATGGTATCTTCTGCATCTGAGATTCTCTCTTCTATCTCTTGTATTCTGTTGTTGATGCTTGCATCTATGACTCCTGACTTCTTTCCTAGGTTTTCTATGTCCATAGTTGTTTCCCTTTGTGATTTTTTATTTTTTATACCTCCATTTTTATATCCTGGATGTTTTTTTCCAATTCCTCCACCTGTTTGGTTGTGCTTTCCTGTAATTCTTTAAGGGCTTCTACCTGTTTACCTGTGTTCTGTCTTTCTTTAAGGGAGTTAGTTATTTTTGTCCTTCTTGAAGCCCTCTATCAGCATCATGAGTTGTGATTTTTCAATCCAAGTCTTGCTTTTCCAGTGTGTTGGGGTATCCAGGACTTGCTGTTGTGGGAGAATTGGGTTCAGATGGTGCCATGTTGCCTTGATTTCTGTTGGTAATGTTCCTATATTTGCCTTTTGTCATCTGGTTATCTCTGGTGTTAGTTGGTCCTGCTGTCTCTGGCTGGCGCTTGTCCCTCCTGTGGGCCTCCAAGCCTGGGTGATTGGTTCTCTCCTGTCACAGAGTGCTGTGGCACTGCCCAGCTCCTAGGTGCAGGTGGAGCTCAGACATACCCTGTTCCAGCTGCTCTGCCACTCTTGATTTCCCTGAACTCCTGGCTGTACCTGCCTTCTCAGTCGCTGGAGAGAAGATGGTGACCTCACCTCCAGTCCCAGGAGTCAAATCACTCCCTGCAGAGCAGTTCTCTCTTGGAAGGATCAGTGCACAGAGTGCTGTGGTACTGCCCAGTTCGCAGGTGCATGTGGAGCCCGGACAGACCCTGTCCTAGCTGCTCTGGATTCCTTTGATCCCCGCACTCCTGCCTATACCCACCTGCTCAGTTGCTGGAGAGTGGATCAGCCGCTGACTTTTGATTTCCATAGCTCTTGTGTTTTCTCGCTGGACATTGCACATCTTGGATGAATTCATTTATTGGCTCTCTAATGTCCTGTTTGTTTTGTTCGCATTTGAAACATTTACAGTGTTCAGGTAGGACTAGGTTGTGGTTGAGTTTATGGCAGTCTCTCCCACTCTGAGCTCAATACTAAACACTCAGCAATATGCTTGGGTACCTGAGGTCTGATCTCCAAACAAGTCTTAGGACCAAGGCAGTCACAAGGGACATATAAACTCATCATGAAAATAAAGTAACTGCCAATTAAAAACAATCACCCTCACAGCTCCAAAGTAGTTAGAACCATAAAGGTACAAGGGTACAAAGGTACAATATCCTTTGCACCTAGAAGATATTAGATACTCATAAAGGGACACAAGGGGAGTAAGGCTAGTGGGGACAGTGTTAGAATGAGACAAGTAAATGGCAAGAGTGCGAAGAAGAAAGAGATAGGAATATTCGGCTAAGGACAAAAGAAAGAATAATGGAGGGGAGCTAAGGCAGTGAGAATATAAAGTGAGAGAAGGGCATGACAAATGGAATTGGAGAGAACGGAAGAGTGAGGGAATGAGAGGGAGTGTGAGAACATGAGCATGAGAGAGCAAACAAGAGAGAGAACAAGAGAATGAGGAGTGTGTGAGTAAGCAAGATAGCGTTTTGTTTAAACTCTATAGAGTTAGAAACATGGCATGGCATCCTGGTCTACAGAGTGAGTTCCAGGACAGCCAGGACTATACAGAGAAACCCTGTCTCAATAAAAACCAAATCCAAAAATTAAAAAAAAAACCTTATAAAAAAAGAAACATGGCATGGGAAGAAGAAAACAGACAGCAAGAATGGAGGTTTAAATATTTAATCTATAAGTCGGTGGTTCTCAACCTTCCTAATGCTTTGACCCTTTAATACAGTTGTAATGACTTCCAATCAAAAAATTAGTTTTGTTGCTACTCCGTAAATGCAATTTTGCTACTGTTATAAATCATAATGTAAGTATCTGAAATGCAGATGATCTTAGATGACCCCAGTAAAAGGTTCATTTGACTCCACAAAGGGCTTGTGACCCGCAGGTTGAAAACCACTGCTCTCAGTGGTCTTTGTGTCCTGGGACTGGATGGCCTGGTGGCAAGCTTCCCATTGGCAAGTTGTTAGACCCTGGTGATTTTCAGCTTCTGGCTTGTGTCAGGGACCATGGTGGACAGTTTTACTACTTTGGGCACAGAAATGCCATGGCTCACCCGTCCTTTGTAGACCCCTGACAGCTAACCTTACTATTGCTCTACAGATGGAGACTGACTCTTACAGGCTTTGTGGCTCCCCCTGGAGCTCTCCATGGTCCTCACCCAAAGCTTTCCTTCTGCAGCTAGAAGAATTTTGCAAGCCAACTCCAGATCATTAATTGGTTGGACACAAACCCACTCAGTGGTGAGCCCAGTGTTAACTGTGCTTTCCAAGTCTGTGTTGTCTTCTTTTGGTTCCCGCTTCCCTCTCATCTGTTCATATGCACCCCTCTTCATTCTGAAAGTGCAGTGTGCTCTCTCTGAGGCTCTCTCTTTGATTGCTGGAACTGGGTTTTGCCCTGTGCAGTTGCTCATGTTTTGTATTCAAATCCAAGACCTTCCTCTTATTCTGTTCTATTTTGTTAACTTTTCTTTTCTTTTTTTGAAAAAAAAAGATCTACTTCAATTTTTAATTATGTGCACATACCTATGTGTATCTGCATACCAGTGCAAGTATCTGTGGAGGCTGGAGGCAGCAGAAAACCCTGGAGCTGGAGTTACAGACTCGGGTGGATACTGGTAATCAAACTTGGGTTATTGGCAAGAGCAGGGTGCGCTCCTAACCACTGTGCCATCTTTCTTGCTTCCTTAGACACTTTTCAGCAACTTCCCATGGTCACTTTCAACCATTTCTGGTGCATCCCTGGAGATTCCAGCAGTCATGTGTATATAGCACCCACTATCTTTTTCCTCTTTAAAAGTATATCTTTAAACTTTCAGACTTGGTTTTATTAAACAGGACCATTGTGATGTAGTCCAGGCTGGCCTCAAAGTCATTATCCTATCTCAACTCCCCAAATGATAGGATTTTAGATGTGTGCCACCATGCACAGCTAAATGGACGGCTTTGTATTGTTCTGTTACTTCTCATAGCAGGAGAAAATATTTCATAATTCCTTTAAGTTCTCTTAGATATAGGAAGTTGCTTTTCCTATCCTGATGCAGTTCTTCCTGATATTTCTTAATTGCCTATTAGTATGTGATTCTGTTCAATATAATTTCAAGTGATAAGGAGTGTGAATTGCATCTGACCACAGTCCCTTCCTGTTACATCTATCTATTATCTATCCATCTATCCATCTATCTATCTATCTATCTATCTATCTATCTATCTATCTATCTATCTATCCATCCATCCATCCATCTATCTATCTATCTATCTATCTATCTATCTATCTATCTATCTATCTATCTATTATCTTTTGATCTATCATTTATCATTTTTGGAAACTATATATAGGCAGGTTTATTGCCATGGAGATGGAGAAAAGGAAAGGGGAAGAGAAAGACAGAGAGAGACAGAGACAGAGAAAGAGAGAGAATATACATGCAGAGAAAGGGAGAGAGGGAGAAGGAGATTATCTATCATCTATATATCATCTATCCATTTTTAATGTGTATTGGATGTGCCTGAGTATATGTGTGTGTGTGTGTGTGTGTATATATATATATATACATGTATGTATGTATGTGTGTGTGCTGCATGCATGCTGGAGCCCAAGGAAGTAAAAAAGGCATCAGATTCCTTGGAACTGGAGCTCCAGATGATTGTGAGCCACCACGTAGATGCTGGGAACTCTACCTGGGTCCTTTGCAAGAGCAGCAAGTGCTCTTAACCCCTGAGTGAGCCGTCTCCCTGGCCCCTGTTGCTTGTTTTTATGTGGCCTTAGTTTTCCTGAACTCTTTCAAGGAAAGTATCAGAGTAGTTTTTACGGCTTTAGATTTTCCTAAAGTGTGAGAGTGATGTCATATTGTTTTCTGGGTTACCAGCCTCCTCTCCTCATCTAAGGTAGAACTAATTGGTGCCCAGTCAGCTAAGTTGGCCTTTTCCAGCATTTTCTTCCCCATGTTACTCTTTCTAGGGGTAGCCCATGCTGATCTTTGCATGAAATAGGGTATGTATCTCTGAAGGTTAGTGCAAGGGGTATCAGATGGTGACCACTCACCTGATGTCCCTAGATTTCTCTCCAGACCCTTCTTGGTCATCTGGATCAAAGTGGTACAATGCCTGTCTAGTTTTATCAGTGGCTCTTTAGTCTGCCAGTGGTCCCTCTCTCCCCTCTGCTTTTATTGCATAAGCCCTGGGATGATAAAGAGCTGTTATTCATGCTTTGTTTTTCTGTGTTTGTGAAAACTACATTATGCTCTTAGTAAAGTGTGTCCACACCCTAATTCCAAAACTTGAGTTTGATTTAACTGGCCACATGGAGTTTTTGAAAATGTTACTAGGATGAGGGTCTAAAGATGAGACAATTCAGAACTTAGAACAGGCCCCAAGTCCAGTGATCTAATCAGAGATAGTAGTAAGGGGTTGTCTTAGTTAGGTTTCTGTTGGTGTGAAGAGACACTATGACCAAGGCAATTTTATAAAGGCAAACATTTAATTGGGGCTGGCTTACAGATTCAGAGGTTTAGTCCACTATCATCATAGCAAGAAACATAGCAGCACGCAGGCAGACATGGTTCTGGAGAAGGAGCACAGAGTTCTGTATCTTGATCAAAAGGCAATCAGAAGATACTGGCTCTTCCTTACTGGGTGGAGACTGAGCACAGGGGGAGAGTTTTACAGTCCACCCTCCCGGTGATACACTTCCTTTAACAAGGCTACACTTCTTCACAGTGCCAAGCCCTATGGGCCAGGCAAATTCAAACTACCACAGGAGTTTACCTAAAAAGACAAGGATATATATAGTCAGAGATTGGAATCACATGCCACTGACTCCCTTAGTTTTGGGACAGGCTCCTACTGATCCTGAACTCAGAGCTTTGGCTAGAGTTGTTAGCAGCCCATAGGACTATCCAGTCTTCACCTCTCCAGTGGTATGCTGGACTTTTTAAAGAGGGTTCTGTGGGCTCAAACTTGGTTCCTCATGCTTTCACAGCATGCTACTTACTAAGTCATCTCCTAATAATGATCCCAGTCACATTGGATTAGGACCATCTCTATTACATGGGTGAAGCCCATGAGGTCTTTGCACGGGATGCCCTGTATGAGTACAGTCACGCTGAGGTATCTACTGGGTGTCCCCCACAGGCACACAGTTCAGGGATAGTCACAGCAAGCTCACACGTTCCCCAGGAAGCCTGGTCAAGAGCCACCTCTAAGAATTGCCATCCCTACACTGCACTCAGACCTTCTCCCCCCAGCTCTCACCTGGGATGTTTGGCCTGGAATTCAGATACACCACCTAGCCTCTCCTCAGATCTTCAGCAATATGGCTGGAGACAACCCCCCAGTTTTTGTCATATTGAACTAAAATTCATCTCTTCTCTCTACTATAAGTAGTGTTGCTTCTATCTTAGATGCACTGTGCTGCCCCAAGATGTGTTATATTTTTAGACTTCCTTGCACGGAGCATCTCTGTCACACAGAGACCAGCACAGAATATTGAAAACAACCTGAAATAGAATGGCAGGTGTTCTGGTGATAAAACTCTTTAGCCACTGCAGTGATCTCAAAGTTTCTTTCTGACTACAACTCCTGGGGCTCACACCTTATCTCCCCTAATTCCTCTCTCTAAAGATTTGCTTTGGATATTTCAGATACTCCCCACCCTAACCTACCCATCACCACCGTGCAGATGGAATAGGTGCACTCACTCTGCTGCTCTAGCCTCCAGACCACTCATTGCCAAAGGAGAGGGAGTCAGCCTCCCATTCAGAAGTGGCTTTAACATACAGGCAGAGGGCAGGTCCCTCTGGGCTGTGGGTTTGGATAGTAGAGTTAAACATTCCACCCATGGATCAATCTGTCTCCTCCCAGGAGGTGTGGGACAAAATGGAGGCAGTGGCCTGCTTTCATCCCTTTCTTCCACTTGGGATAGGAACATCTAAGCAGGTTTGCCTGTACAGCAAACATTTGCAGAGTCAGGCTTTGGAGTGCCTGGGGGACTAAGGGAGACCCTAAAATGTAGCTCTGACTGCAATCCTCCTGCAGCCTCCCAGGTTCTGGGATAATGGGTCCCATCACGCTGCCTAGAAGCCATGCTGTGTGTGAAAGGACCCTGACTTGCAGGGTTGAGACTCAAGGAACCCTCCAGGTGGCCTTCTGTTCTCTTTTGGAAACTGCCACGGTTTGTTACAGACTGTGCTACCAAGATTAGATTTCTTATGGTGAAGGTTATATGTGTTAGCATGGAGGTTTGAAACAGCATTCCCTGCAAGGGATGGGGGCTTGTCAGAGGTTTTCATTTTAAATGACAGGATTATGCCTACACTATTGTACATTCTTTATGCACATTTTTAACAGAAGAATGAGGACGTTTCAGAGAAAAATGAAATCCTTTAATTAGAAAGCACTGAATAAGCAGAACCGGAAATGTAACTCCCTCCAGCTCTGCCTATATCCTCGGAGGGCCCAAGAACAAGAATGAACGCTTCAGCTCTTCCATGGAAAATGACCCTGCTGCCACTTAGCTTGGAAAGAATGAGGTTATCAAATGGTGGAGCTGGAACAGATTCAAAGTTAGAGTGCCTCCAGGGTGTGGAGGGGCTTCCATGAGTGCATACCCTTGGGTGGACACTTGGTCTTCAGGACTCCATCAGCTTCATGCCCAGACTGGAGATGGTAAGGAGGAAACCCCAACTACTCAGAGGGGAAGGCTATTCATCAAGGAATGGTCAGACCCTGGACTGGTGGAAAGAAAAAGGTTAGAATTTCTCCAGACTCTCCAGACCCCATAGGAAGATAAAAGTCATTACAGTGACTCACTGTCAGGGGTGCCTGTCAAGGATGATATTATCACAGGGGACTTGGAAATGTGTGAGGATTTTGAGTGTCCTGGGCACAGAGGGTTTTGCTGATATCGCATAGATACAGGTCAGATGTACCTCCCACTATCCTAGGTATATAGTGTCTTGTGGATAGAGGCCATTTGTACCATCCACTAGCTTAGAGGTATAATGTCTCATGGGTAAAGGCCACCACTATCTCAGAAGCATGTTCACTCTTAGACTGAAATCAGGTATATGATATACAAGATCAGTGTGTATAACGACTCGTGGGTGGTGGCCAGGTGTACCACTTGCCATCCCAGGTGCATAATGGGTGGAGGACAGGTGTATCATGACCCTTTTAGGTGCACAGTGTCTCACAGGTGGATGTCATCTGTGTATAGCACAGACAGCACTGTGGCAGGTCTTGCACTTAAGAGATCACTAGTTTAATAGTTAAGATATTCTAGTCTAAAGCATCCCTCTTCCCAGACACACATGCATGTGTATGTACACACACACACACACACACACACACACACACACACACACACACACAGTCTGGATGGTAACCATGTCCACAAATGCATGCTTCTGATACAGCCTTTGCTAGTGTTTCTTTCAGAGAGAGAGAGAGCTAACTCTTTAAATCATATTTCAGGTCACACCTTTTCATCCCTGTTACAGTTCATGCAGACAGGGTCTTCCTAGCTAATCTATACATCCCTTGCTGTTTCTGGTCACCCTGTTCCTGCCTGCGGACTTTCTTCATGCTGTATGACACACTGGTGCTGCTCTCCATGCTGCCTCTGCCTGGACTGTTCTCTCCCACACGAGTCCAACTTATTTCTTCAGCCCAGCTAATGGTAGAGCTCCAGATGTGGCATCAGAATTGCTCCACCTGCCACATCATAGCACTCTCTGGCTCCTATTGTGGTTCAGACTCTCAGCCCATCCCTGTCAGCACAGTGTCTATTTGCTTGATTGCTCCTGTTGTCCATATTCTCTACCTGTTGGAGAAGCACAGTAGTGATGACTATGTCGAAACCCACATGGGCTGATACACATTTGTTAGCTAGCTCACCAAATCATAAACGGAGGGGTGGGGGAAGGGGAGAGGAAAGTGGCCCTTATGACAACTTTATAAAGTAAGCCATATAAAGATGTGTTTATAAACTGAGTGAGATTGGATAATAAAATTCCATCAGTAAGTTTAGAAACATAAATGTTTGTGGGGATGTGTAGACATCACGGGTCCTCGTCAGGTGTATGATTATCAGAAGGTGAATCACTCCGAATAGTAGCCTGTTGAATGGAAGGGAGACAGGCGGCTCAGACTCTAATTTTATGGGAAGCTGTACACATGGGCTGGGGATGTGCTAGTGGGAAGATTCTGTGCTCAGAGAACAAGGAAGACATTAATGAGTTATCTGCTGGGATAGCACTTGGTAAGATGTCCTGAAGATAACCCCAAAAGTCTATTTCTCTCTCCAGGGACAATCATAGATTTGTGCACAGAAAAATGTGCATAAGCTGGTCAAAACAGGCTCCGTTCCTAGCAACAAACTCACAGATAACTGATGCTTTTGGAAGCATGGTGTTAGAGTGACCTGCCCTCTAGTTCTCCTTGGTCCTAACCCCACTTCCTCCCTCAGTTCCCTTCCTTTTATCTCCCTGTTTCTTTCTACATGGTTAAAATAGATAAATAACAAGAACCTAATGGGGAATCAAAGGAATCTAATTGCATAGCATTTCTGCAGCCTGGTAATATAAATATAAAGTTTGGGAATATGCAAAACGGCACTCCAAATTATTTATAGCCCAATATATATGCAGCAGCAGTATAAAAACAGGTTCAGATGATAAATTCCAAATTCAGGGTGGTGGCTAGCATGGAGAAAGGAAGAATTAGTGATAGTTAGAGGAAGATATGAGGCTTCAACTTTATTCTTGATATGGAAATATTTGAAAAGATTTGTTGATTTGATATATGTGTCTATGTTAGTGCGTATGTGTGTGTACATGTGTGCATGAGCATGTGTAAAGAGACCAGAAGGTACAGTTGATATCTCCATCTTTGAGGCAGGATCTCTCTTTGAAGCTGGGCTCATGCTTCCTTGGCTAGGCTGGAAGTCACGGACTTCTGGTTTGCAATGTGGGTGCTGGGACCCGAACTCTAGTCCTCAGGAGTGTACTGCAAGTACTCTTTACTGCCGAGATGTCTTTCCACTATCTATATAAATATTTTAAAAACATAAATTATAGATGACAAATGCTACTGCTATATAGATGGGGCTGGATATTTGGGTGTTCTGTGGTTTATTCTCTCTACTTTGCCGTATGTGTTTAATTTTTCATAATTACGTGACTGATGTTTTGCTGAGCTGAAGTAAGTACTATATCAACAAGAAATCAAAATGTTTTCATCACTGAGCATTTTTGTGGGTCTTTGTGAGACAAGGTGTTGCCATATAGTACAAGCTGGCCTCTAACTTGCTGCAATGCTCCTGCCTCAGCCCTTCTCCCCAGTTCCTCACCCCCTGAATGCTAGGATTACACGTGTGTGCTACCATGTTGCCTTTCCAGTGGCTCTAATTGGTTCTTTCCTCCCTTCACTTTTGAACACCAGACTGAGCTCATAGGTTGTGGGACTTTTGATCTTACGCACATGTCCCGTCTTTACATAATTCCATGTCAAGGCTAGTTCAATTACAATTTCAATCTCATCTTCAATTCAGAGGCTTTTCTTTTCTCGTGCTGTCTTGTGCCCTGTGTCTTGCCAGCAGCTGGGTAGCTTTGTTTCATGCCTCCTCTCACTTCCTTCTGGATAAGGGAGGACAAGCCAAAACACTTGGGTGGGTTTTGCTTCCTGGCCCTGCTTCTGGGATGCTTTTGGCTAGTCAATGATGGTGGCCCGTCGCTGAGTATTGAGCAAGCATAGTATGTACAACCTCTGAGATCTCTACTCTTTTGACTTTCTACCCCTTCTTAGTTTGGTCTGGTTGGGATGAGGGCTAAACTGCTTCTACCCCTTTAGTAATTTTTTTTTTTTTTTTTTTTTTTTTTTTGGTTTTTTGAGACAGGGTTTCTCTGTATAGCCCTGGCTGTCCTGGAACTCATTCTGTAGACCAGGCTGGCCTTGAACTCAGAAATCCGCCTGCCTCTGCCTCCCAGAATGCTGGGATTACAGGCGTGCGCCACCACCGCCCGGCTCCTCTTTAGTAATTTTATAACCCAAGGCTAGCACATTTCCTTCTGAAATCTGGTGAAAGGAAGAAAATTATGTTGAACGAAGTCTGACTTTGTTGAGAGTGTGTGGTATGGGCATCTGTGGTGAGAGAAACAGTCTCTGGGAGACCCTGGAGTCTCAGAAAAGAACAGTGTCACATTTGATGGCCTGTGTTGAGAGGAGAAGGGAGGAAGCCAAGGTGCTTCTGAGAGCTTTTGGTCCTTGGCCACAAGACATTCGATCACTTCATGTGCTTAGTTTTTCTTCCAAGTTCATGTGATGTCTTTGGATGTTGTAGGTTCTCAGGTAGACAGAGGACATGGTACAACTTTGCCATTGTTAAAGTCAACATGGAGGAAGTAGCTATAGTCAATGTTTTGCATGGATCGTTACATAAAGGATAGATGCAGGATTCAGGACAAACAACTGCTTCTCTGCACGATAAGTCCCCACTTCTGACTTAGTTATACTGAAGTTGTCAATTCCTCTTTTCTTCCATTACCTCAGATCCACACCTTACTGCTGTCGGTTGTCTTCACAGGCTGTCTTCTCACAGATGAAAGCTGAGCATGTATCGCTGGGTCTGTCTGTCTCACCAGAAGATATTTCCAATTCCCAGCTTCCCTGCTGGTGGACGCTTTTCCAAGATAGGATGCATTCCCCTAAGACTGGGGGAATAAGGGCTACCCACCATAGTCCTGATCATCACCTCTACACAATTAGAACTATAATCTGAAATGTCTAATAGTTTTGATTACTACCAACCACACTCAGATCACTGCTCTTCTGTAGCTCTTTCTCCCCCCTGACATTGCTATTGTCATGAATCATTCCATCTTATTTTGTGTACCCGGTAACCTGGATTTATAGCTCCTGTTATAATTACTGTTTAGAAACACATAGGGGAAGTAAAGGGTTGAGAACCGAAGGTATTGTGTTTCATGTTAATTGACATGGTTTTTCTTCACTACTGTTATTCTCTTCTGTAGCCGTCAACTTCTATCCAGTGTCCTTTCATTTCACCCAAAGTCTCCATTTGACATTCCTCATTGGTCAGGTCTCTGTGTGGTAAACTCAGTTTTTCTTTACCTGGGAGCATTTAAAATTCTCTCTTTTTTTTGCAGGGTTACACACACACACACACACACACACACACACACACACACACACTCATATTCCTTGGTTGTCAGAATCCCACCACCAAGTCTTTAAATTTGGCACTCTACTGCCTTTCGGATTTTATAATTTCTTTTGATTAGTTGCCCTTGAACTTCCTTGCAATCCCCATATGTGGTATTTCTCCTGTCTTTCTGCTCTTAAAATTGTGTGTGTATTCCATGCCACCCTCATTTACCTATGACTCAGTGTAGCTATTTTTAATTGTATCTTCCTTGGTGTTTGTTGACATTCTTGGATATATGAAGATTCATGTCTTATTAAACTTAGGGTGACTTTTGCTGATGTTCTCTCAAGTATTTGTTTCTTCACTGATCTCCATCCTCTACTTTTGGAACTCGTGTGTGTGTGTGTGTGTGTGTGTGTGTGTGTGTGTGTGTGTGTGAGAGAGAGAGAGAGAGAGAGAGAGAGAGAGAGAGAGAGAGAGAGAGGTGTGCTTGCTGTGTGCAAGGTCTCAAAGGTTGTCTTCGTTTCTTCTTACTCTTTCTTGTTGTTCTGTTTCATGATCTGGGTCACACTAATTAACCTGTCTCCAGGTTTAATGATTCCTCTTCTGCCTGCTCACTTGTGCACCACAGTCATTGCACTTTCTTATTTGTAATTTCAAAAGGATTCCTTGGACATAGTTTACATTTCTTGGCAGGTTTTTTTTTTTTTTTTAAAGACATAGTTTTCTTGATTGTTTTAGTTCTCAGTCTATGCCTTTCTTCTGTTCTTACAGCCCCTTTTAGACAGTCCACTCTTTATCATATCATTGTAATATATTGTGTGTTAGTCTTGAATTCTTTTAATTTCTAGTGAATGAAATATACTTTCTTGTTATTTTGAATGGCAAGTTTATTTTGACTGAAAGCTTGTTGGGTTGGTTCATCTTGGTTGGATGTGGAGTCAAGTAAAAGACATATCTGTGGTGGGTCTGTAAGGGAGAAGAGTGCCCTCTACCCTCACCCAAAAGTAGCAAGCATGTTCTCTTCTGGCAGTGTAACTATAGGGAACTCTTGAAGAAAAGCCTTTGCTTTTCGCCAGCCCACTCTTGCTTCTTGCTGGTAAGGGCACCTGCTCTGTTGTGGTGGCTGCTGCTGGTATGATCCTCTGCTGGTATCAGAATCCAGATTGGCCTTCCACTGACTAAAGAACAAGGGTATGATCTGCAGTCTTTTTGTGGCTAATGATGTTGAAACTCTCCTTCTGAACCTAGGTCATGTTTTATCTCTTTATGAAGAGTCTGTTCTGATTATTTTCTATTCAGGTTGGTTTGGGCTTTGAGTTTTCCTTTTCCTTTTCTTAATCATTCTGGATACGCCCCCTTTCAGATATGTGGTTGGGTTTTTGTGTTCTTAAGAACTTTAAGTTTCTTGTTTTTAGTTTGTACATTATGTCCAGTGTAAGATAATTTTTCATTTAGCCTTAAGTCTTAACTGTTTTGTTTGCCAAAAATATAGAATTTACATTTTATATTTAAGTCTTTGGTTCATTTGGAGCTAATTTCTTTCTTTCTTTTTTCTTTTATTTTATTCAATATATTTTTTATTTACATTTCAAATGATTTCCCCTTTTCTAGCCCCCCACTCCCCGAAAGTCCCATAAGCCCCCTTCTCTCCCCCTGTCCTCCCACCCACCCCTTCCCACTTCCCTGTTCTGGTTTTGCTGAATACTGCTTCACTGAGTCTTTCCAGAACAAGGGGCCACTCCTCCTTTCTTCTTGTACCTCATTTGATGTGTGGATTATGTTTTGGGTATTCCAATTTTCTAGGTTAATATCCACTTATTAGTGAGTGCATACCATGATTCACCTTTTGAGTCTGGGTTACTTCACTTAGTATGATGTTTTCTAGCTCTATCCATTTGCCTAGGAATTTCATGAATTCATTGTTTCTAATGGCTGAATAGTACTCCATTGTGTAGATATACCACATTTTTTGCATCCACTCTTCTGTTGAGGGATACCTGGGTTCTTTTCAGCATCTGGCAATTATAAATAGGGCTGCTATGAACATAGTAGAGCATATATCCTTATTACATGGTGGGGAATCCTCTGGGTATATGCCCAGGAGTGGTATAGCAGGATCTTCTGGAAGTGAGGTGCCCAGTTTTCGGAGGAACCGCCAGACTGATTTCCAGAGTGGTTGTACCAATTTGCAACCCCACCAGCAGTGGAGGAGTGTTCCTCTTTCTTGGAGCTAATTTCTATAGTGTCTGATGTTTGAGGCAGATGTATAATTTAACGCGTGGATGCCCAATTGCTTCTGTATTGTCTGCTGAAGACCACATCTTCTGTGTTAAATTTTACTTTTGCTCCTTGGTCAAATATCAGCTGCCACCACACCTCACAGAGTGGAAAAATAGGAAAACACCCATTCCATTTTCCATAAAAGACACACTAAGCAAGCAGGCAAACAAGAGTAAGAATCGACTTCTAGGAACTCTGAAATCTAATAGCAACTCAAAACAACAGGAAGAACTGATGTCGCTGATGAAGGCTGTGGAACCTCAGCCTGAGAGCACTGTAACATTTTTACCTATTCCTCAGAGATGGCTATGAAGAAAGAAGCCATATTCCCAGTGAAGGCTGTTGCTACCAGTTGATAGGAATCTACTCTGTAAGAATTTTGCTTATATTTCTACTTTCTGTCACTAAAGGATCAACTCAAGGATTTGCCCTTGTTTTAACAGCCCCACAAGATTGGAGGTAAACTCCAAGGAGACACGGACCTCAAGGAGCCTAGCAGACTCTTCCATATCCAGTGGGTGGGGGTATAAGAGGGAGAGAAAGATTTCAGGGACATTATGGATCCAGGCTAGAATAGAGGTTTTCTGTACTGATATAAGGGCTCACCTACTATATAGGGTCATCTGGAGAGCTGAGAAGGCTGAGGAAACTTCCATGGCAGAGAGTCAGCAAATCATACAGAACTGAGATAGATGATTTCAAGGGTGTATGGTTAGTCTAGGCCTCAAAGGGCTAGGGCTCCTTGACATGTATAACAAGACACACAACAACAGGTCCAGCTGGGACTTGTGGAGGTAGTTCATCCTCACTATTAATACTCTGTGCTTCTGCTGCTGCTGCTGTGCTTGAGGGGGCAGTCCAACACAGACCATGCCTCTGTGACTGACTCTGGAACCCAGAGACCACAAAGGAAGAGTGTGTGAGGTGCCCAGAGGACCTGGCATTTCCACAGTGCTCTCCATGGTGAACATGAATGTACAGGGAGCATCGCTAGCAGTTTAGGAAGTAAGTTGAGATGGCCTTCTCTCACATTCTTTCACCAAAGCTGCCCATGAGACATAGTATGTGGTTCTTGTCCAAAGAAATCATTGACTGATTTTTGAATATGCAAGTAAGAAAGGCACCCCACTTGCTTTATCCTCTCCTACTTAGTTGCTCTAAGACTCTGTCCCTGCCTACCCCCAATCCTTTTGACTTTTATGGCTGTGGAGTTCACAACTCAAGTCCTCTGGGTGTGGACATAAGGCTTGATTTTTTTCTGTTTCAGAACAGTTCCAAATATGTCTGTCTTCTAGTCTGTCCTCTTTGATAAACATTTCTGAGGACTCGCACAGGATGGATACTAGTAATGGATCCGTGGACTTATTTTTCAATTCAAACCTTAAAAAAAAAAAAAAAAACTCGTTCAAAGTAAAGAATAAGTTTGCTACTCAGAAAGCATGTTCCTGTGATAGGGTGCATGTGAATGCTCCCCCCTTCCCCGCCACCCAGGCTTGTGCATGCGAACCTTTGGTCCCTGGATGCTGCTGCTGTTTGGGAAGGTTATGGGACCTGGAGGAGGCGGAGTCTTCAAGAAAGCCCATCTTACTTTTGGCCCTCTCTCCTTCCTGACTATGGTTGCAACTTAGCTAGTCACATGACATGCCTGCCACAAACCTTATTGTCATGATATGTCCCTTCCAGCTGTCCACAAGAATGAGCCAAGTGGCTTGCCAAGTGGCTTCTTATCAGGCACTTGGTCATGACAACAAGAAAAATAGCTCTTACAAGCACCTTATCGATGCCCATGTCTCCTGTATTTTTTTTTTCCAGAGTAGTCACCATTTTTATTTCTTTCCCTACGGTTTACCTCTGATTGCCTTCAGGCAGAGTGAACACGTGGTCAGGTGCTTGGCACAATGTATGTACTGATAAACAAGCCTTAATTAATTAGATATTGAGACTTCATGAATGGAATGGAAATGAGCAGAAAATTTCTTATTGTCAAATCTGGACAATAAAAAGAAATGTCTGAGGAACCAGAGTTAAGGGAGCCGGATCATTCGGCCTTTGTCTTTTGCTTTACTCGAGTCACCAGCTCCCTGGACATAGTGATGTTCCCTGAGACCCAAATAATGCACAGACCAGCACATTCCTCTGTACTCCAGGCCAGAACATAGAAAGCTATGGGACCTCAGTTCTGGCTGCCGAGCCCTGACCATCTTGTCACCTACACAGAAGCCTTGTAAATTGGATGATATGTACCCCAAATGCAGCTCAGGGAAGCTACTCAAAGATGGGTTGATTTTAATCTGGGTGTCAGCCTGTAGGAGAGAAGAAGTTGGAGGAGTGGTACATCTTCCAGCACAGGGAGATACTCCCATACTCCTCTAGGAGAAGAAGTGACCTGGGGATGTGGAGATCCAGAGCTCACTTAGCACATTCCTGTGTAGCGGTGTACATGCCTCTGCTTTCTGATTGTAATGGCAGTACAGAAGGCAGATGAAATCAGCTTCAATTTTAAGTGAGGAAAAGAGTCACCTGGTGACTGGAAAGCAGGACGGGATGCTTGTACCTCTGGACAATCACTCTGGGAGCTGTGGATGATGGGGCTTGCACACTGAGAACTCTGTTTATGAGGAGAGAGGGCATAGAACTAAAACTGAAGTCCAGAAAGATGACGCAACAACCCAGTTTGCTCCTGAATGAGACCTGTCTCTGGTATGTTAAAAGTGCCTCTGTGGTGCTAGGGAGATGGTTTATTCAGTAAAGGGCTTGCCTTAAAAGAAGTGAGTTCTGAAGTCAACCCCTTGAACCTATGTAAAAAATAGCTGGACATGGTGACGTGTTTGTAATCTCAGTACTGGGGAGAGGAGATAGACAGATAGATATCTGGGACTCAGTGACCACCCAGCCTGGCCTAGTCATCAAGCCTTGGGGGTCTGGTCTTAAACTAGGAGGATGATATCTGAGGAAGGATTTCTGACCATATCCTTTGGATTCCATACACACACATACACACACACACACACACACACACACACACACACACACACACACACCTATATCTAGCCTAAACACACATCCACAATACTATTTTTTTGGAATTCAGGCCAAGAGTCATGTCTAACTCTCCCCGAGTAGCTGAGCCTGGGACAACTTCCCCGTGGTTCCAGATAGAGACTGTTATTCTAATTGGCAACATCTGGTGAAGATAGTTTGGGACAGAAGCTGAGCAGAGATGAGAAACTGCCTCTCATGGTGGCCTGGTAAGTGAGTACTTCATGTCAGCCCTGAGGTTGTGGCCATCAGCTGGGACATATTGAGGTCTAGGTCATGCCTGAGACAGGCAGCTTACTGCAAGCCTGACAGTACTATATTGCAGCATCTATTATAAACAATGTCTAGGGATTTTTAGAAAACAAAACACAAAGCCATGCAGGTTGGGGTTGTTTGAGAGGATTGAGCATTACAGGAAACTAGATAGATGATTCGCAGTGGACTCGATCTGCCTTGTCTGACAGGTGTGGGGAAGGAAGCAGGTCTCTAGAAGACCTCTGAGAACCTAGCTGGATCACAGCCACTAAAGAGAGAAGCCCTGTGTGCAGAAACGGAGAATGATGCGGGGCTGGCCTCTTAAGTTGCTGTGCTGGGGCAGCCTGACCTGCTGTGGGGAAGGAAGTACATACAGTCTGTTTTCTCCCTCTGTGAGGCTCTCTCCGCATGAAAAACAACTGATTTTCATTCTCCCGGCTCTGGGAAATAGCCTTTGTTCCTGCTGGCCCTGGAAAAGTGGCCTTAATCCAAAGTGATTACCCACCGTGCACCAAGATTTATTCTTTGCTGATAGCCTCTCTTGCTGCCTGAGTCCTGGGCTCAAATTGCCCACAGCCTGTCACCGAGGCCATATGTCTTTCCATTCCTGCATCGAGAATGACATTGAAGTCACTTTGTCCTCTCTGAAGCTTTTGTGTGTGTGCGTGCACGAGTGGCATCGACCTCTTTGGTGGGTTCTAGCAGTTAAAAGAAGCATAAAAATCTTAGGAGTTCAAATGAAACCCAGAACAAAAGGCCGGTTCCCACTGGGCTTGCAGAACCTTGTGTCTCTTCCTTCTGCTTTGTGTAACTTTGGGGCTGCTTCGGAGTCAGTCTTTTGGGACATGGCGTCTGCTAAGGCAAGGATTTGAGCTGTGGGTGGGTGTCTGTTGTCTGTCTTGGCAGTTCAGAAAGGACAGTGCACACAAGGGCTTCTGATTTTGTTGCTTCAGTCATTGTAGTTTTAGGAGATGATTCCATGTGGCTCAGGCACTGCTCTTGGCTGGGTCCGTTGGCTGATGGTCTTGAATCTGGGCTTTGGAGGAGAACCCGTTCTCCACTGTTTGCTTCTTGTCCATAGGAGTCAGTGCAGGTGGCTCTTCGGAGCAGTATCAGGTCAGCTGTCTGCCCTCACTTTTTCCTGTCCCTCCTGTCATTTTGCTTCCTTGTACCATTTGTGTTGGGCAGAAAGCAGGAAGCAGGCGACCCGGTTTCACTGATGACAAGTGACAGAGGGCATGGGCAGCTGGAGCTCTGAGACCATCTTTGGCCTCCCTCTTCTTGACATGTGGCTTCTGCTGTTTTGCACTTTATATAAGAAAAATAAAATTTCAAATTAACTGCAGTTTAGCTCTATTTCAGATTTTAATTGCTTGGAATTAGCGCTTGATTTGCATAGTACTTGATTCGCCAATTACCCGTGACCATGGGGTAATCTGTGCTAAAACTCGGGACAGTTTCTGATTGCGTTCCATCAGAGAAGGGGCAGGATTGCCCGTGTGATCCTGGGATGGAAAATTCCCAAACCGGCTGTGATTTAATGCCTCCCCGTGCATGCATCACATGTTTTTGTTTAAGCATGCTCATGCTGCATCTTCTGGAAGTTCATTTTCCAGAAAGGAAGGCCAAAAGAAGGGGAGCTACTTGGTTTACAGCTAAACCTTTCCCAGATCCCCTCAACCTATCACATTATTTTATAGCTCAAGGTCATGGCTGAGCACTGATTTAATCTGATGCCAGCTGTCTGCTATCATACATTCTGGGTGTGTGTGAGGCTATTCTTTAAATTGTGAAGGCCCCTGAGTCAGGATCCAGTGTAGTAATGAGGCAAGAAATTTGTGTGTAGTGTCTGGGACAGTTTGTTTTAACCTTTATCTTAACACAATTAATTACCTGGGCAGAGACGCTCAATGGGGAATTGTTTAGGTATAGCTGAGTATGGGTCTGTCTTTGAAGAACTGTCTTGGTTATGTTCATTGAAATGTAGAGACCTACCCATTATGGGAAGCACCATTGCCTATGTTTGGGTCCTGGACTACATGAAATGAAGAATGCTGATCTGAGCACTAATAAGCATGCATGCAGTTTCTCTGCTCGTCACGGTGGATGTGGCTAGGTGCTTCAGGGTCATGCCTTGACTTCCCTGCTATGATGGTCAGTAACCTGGAATTGTGGAACTAACAGAACTCTTTTCTCTCTTAACTTGCTTTTCTCAGGGCATTTTATCACAGTAGGAAAGAAGTCAGGGTTTACCTGTCTAGCCAGCAGAGATCTAGGATGCCAATGCGTCTCATCAAGTTCTACAATTGAGAGTGTGGGCTTGCTAAATGAGTCTAATTTGGGTTTCTTATCAGTGGTTCTAGAGCAGGCCATGTTGGGATTGTCTCTAATTTAGAGGTTTGAAGCCACTTAGAGCCTGGAGTTTTGATTGTCTGAAGGTCTCTCCCCAAGGCTTTCTCTTTGCTGTTCCTGGGACCCAGGGGATCCATCATGGCAGAACTGGGTCTCATGTCTTTCTGACACACTAGATGATGGGTGGAGACATTGAGAGGCTGTGATTGGTGGGATATGACTCTCTGAAGAAGGGGTGGGGCATCTGTTGAGCACTTGTAGTACCATTTTCAGAGGGGCCATAGGTAGGTTACTGGGGACATGTCTTTGAAGGTTCTCTTGTCTCTGTTCCCTTCCTGTCTCTCTGCCTTGTCTCCTGGTTGTCATGAGGCGAGCAGCCGTGATCTGGTATCCCGTTCTGCTATCTGTGATGTTGATGCCTGACCTTGCCCCAGTACACAGCAATGGGACAAGCAGCCAAGGGTGGAAACCTCTGAAACAGTGAGCCAACATAAGTCTTCTACCTAGAAGCTTCCATCTCAGGTGTCTGTCACAGTGAGTCAGGCAGCATGGAAGAGCATCACAGAAGAGAGCAAGTCTGGGCTGCAGAGGAGCGGCCATAGGGCTGGGACTGCCCTACTGTGTTGGCTTGTTTTAGTTTTATCTTTGGTCTCTGATCCCTCCCTTCTCCCTTTTGGGAAGGTTACTCTGCCACTGTATGTTGGAAGTATGTCACTTGCTTTTTGAATTTCATAGGGGTTCACAGCTAAGAGTTTGCCTTAAAAACCCAGAGGGCACTTGGAGTTTTTGAATGGCAGTGGAGCTGTTGAGATTGTGTGTGAAGAGCTGTGCATTTTCAGCTACACATGGGAGAACTACACCATGTTAGGTAGAGCTACAACTGTCTATCTGGAGAAAAAGTGTGGATTTAGGACGTATAGTGTCAGGTTGGCAAAAAGTAAATTGAACTGTGAACTTTGTTGGCTTGAGTCACACCCGGGAAGTCAGTACAACATACTTCTTGGGTGTATCTGTGAAGACATCTCTTGAGATTAGTTAAGGGAGAAACTCATTCTGGATGTGGGCTGCATGGTCCTCTGAGGGTGTGGGTGAAAGGGAGGGGGAGGAGGAGGAGGAGGAACTCATGGCATAGCTCTCCCTACCTGCTTTCTGATTGCCAGTGAGATGAGCAGTGTTCTCCGCCACGATGATGCCCAATCTTGGCTCAGGCCTGAGGACTATAGGCCAATATCTCTGAAATCACCCAAATGCATCTTCCCTCCTTTCAAGGGTATTTGTCACAGTGACAAAAAGTCTCTTATAAGCCAACTAGGGAAGCCCACATGAAAGGCAGGACCATGTAAGTCAGTATGAGACTATCCAGTCGGCCATTATTGTCACTGGGGGGAGGCTGTTACTTAGCTTGTGACCTTGATAGAACATGGCAGTATGACTGTGGAATGGGCAGGGTCCAGCCTGCAGCCACATCAAGGACTGGCTACACAGCCTGCTGTACTCAATCGGTGAGATGCTTGGTGTTATGGGGGATGTCTCCTTTCTCTTGTAGGTAGAGACATTCACTCCTTGTGCTCACACTGGGACATACTCCATTCTTAAGGACAGACTCTTGGGTTGAACAAGGTTATATAGATGTTTTATTTGTTCCCTCACATACATAGTAATAAGGTACCCACGTCAGAGGAGGACAGCTTCTCTGGAGTGGCTGCCTGATAACTGTGCCTTGCCCATGGCTTTCTCCTGCTCATATCCATGATTAAAGAATTTGCTATAGAGACCAAGATCTGAATCCTCCAGGAGCAGCTCTTGAGAGTATCTCTAGGTTAGAGGTTTCCTGGTCTCTTGTTTCCTGTATCATTCTTTCTATTGCAAAATGTGACCAGGGTCATTGGCACAGCTTCTTTTCTTCTTTGGAACACCTAGTTTGTCTATTACGTAGTCTGCCTGGGGGCCACCCTGACTGCCTCCTGCCTGGGTTTCCCAGTGCTCTTGGAGGCTACGGTGCTTACCACTCCTCACAGAGGTTAGATATGCTCCAAGTTCTGTGCGCTGTGTCTCGGATGGACCATGTACTCATCCCTCCTGGTTCCTGTACTCACTGCCTGGCATTCTGGAAGAAGGATCTTCAGTTGCTGTCAACTGACCACAGTTGAGGCCATGCAGGCTGAGCTGAGTGTCACCCAGGAGGACTCTTAGATTTCTTCCCAGGTTACCCCATTTTCCCACTCACCCTGTCAGTCCCTAACCAGATCCTGCCCTGGTATGAGAAGTTAGATCACATGCAAGCTGGGCTTGCCCTGTCTTCCTTCCTTGTTTTTTTTTTTTAATTTGTTTTTTGTTTTGTTTTGTTGTTTTGTTTGCTATAGGGCACTTGTCCCAGTTTGCAGTACCCTTGCATCCAAGTCTCTGCCCCACAGCTCTACACCCATCACACAGCATTAAGAAATTAGTGTTCTGGTTGTTCTCGCATGAACCTCAGTTATACTTCGCAAGAAGAGGTCTTATCCCAGCTCCAGTGTATGCTAGGGTTGTCCATGCTGCCTACAGCTCCCGTGTGCTTTGACCCGGTCCACTGCCTTGTTTCCCCTCCACTTACTACATGCACTGGCAGCTACCTATCCTGTGTACTACGTGCACTGCCATTTGCAGCTTGTATGTACTCTATGCACTGCTTGTTGCAGCTCTTATGTGCTTGACGCTCCCCTCCCCCACAAGTGCTTTGCTTCTGCTCTCTCTACTCTGTGTCCTAGTTTCATTCCTGTGGCTGTGATAAAATACTGAGACAAAAAGCTCAGGGAAGAAAGGATTTACATAGCTGACAGTTCCAGGTTACTGTGTGTTATTGAAAGGAAATCAAGGCAGGAATTTGAAGCATATCCACAGTCAAGAGTGGAAAAGAATGACACACGGATTTTTGCTTGCTTATTCTCAGCTAGCATTCTCATATCTCTCATACCATTCAGGACCTGCTGCCTAAGGAATGGTGCCACCCACAATGGGCAGGTCTTCCTACCACAAAGTAAAGATAGTTCTCCACAGATATTTCTTACTAATGTTCTTTCAAGGTGCTAGACTATGTCAAGTTGGTGGTTAAAAGTAAGCAGCACAATTCTTTTGGATTTCTGCTTAGGATTTCTCCAGTTTCATCTTGTTCAGTTTCTAGTGTGCTTTTATGTATGTTTCATTGATTTTTTTTTTTTTTAAAATGTATGGCTATAGACTTTGAGATGGAGATGTCATGTTTCTTCTTATGTGATCAGTGTCTTGAGCAGAACTGGCTATGTTGAAATTTGTTAACTAATGGATAAGAGTGTGCATGGTTCTTTGCATGTGTAGACATGTTTATATGTTTGTACTTGTGTGTGCATACATGCAGAGGCCAGAGGTCAGAGCAGATATAGAGGATATATGTATCTTCCTCAACCATTTTCCACCCTATTTCTTTTTGAGACAGGGTCTCCCATTAAGCCTGGAACTTATCCATTGTTCAGTGTGGCTAACACTGAGCCCCAGAGAGCCTCCTGTGTCTACCTCACCAGTGTTGAGATTACAGGGTATATGCTGCTGCTTCAGATTTTTTAAACTATAATTTCTGGGGAATTAAACTGAAGTTCTCATGGTTTTGCCACAAGCACTTCATGGGCAGCCATCTGATCAGGCCTTTTATTTATTTATTTTTCTTAATAGATATGGTACTAAACCTCCCTATATATTCATGAGGAATGTAGGATATGTTGTACTACAGTGCTGTGGACCATGTCTAGAGGTGCCAGGCCATCTTAGTTCACAGCTGCCTTGGTGACCTTTGAGGTCAAGAATCAGAGCAAGGAGCCAGAGACACTGGGTACTGCCTTCTGGAATCCTGTGGATTTGTCAGTGGGAGTAGGTTCTCATCATATTGATGACTAAGGATCACCTTGCCCTGTTGGTTGGGTTTACATCTGCGGTGCTTAATGAGGAGGAAAGAAAGGCACGGAGCTCTAGATTTTGCAGAGCACATCTTCTCTTCTATCTGCAAATGAAATGGCATCCATATTGTTTAGTCCATGAAGGAATGAGTCCTGTGTGGTGTGGGTGGCTTTGGGCAGGAGGGGGCGGCAGCTCCATTTCTTAGATGACATTTCATATTGCATTCTGTATAATTACTTGTTTATTTGCTTTGGATGCATCTTTATTTTTTGAAGAAATGTTCATGGTAAACAAGTTTCCTTGCTTGGCCAAACAATATTTAAAACCACCAAAATCAAACAAGCTTACTCTGGCAGGGTTTTGTTGACCTGGAGGGCTGGGAGCTGATATTGTAGGTGTCCAGACATACTATGGATTGCAGAGTATCTGAGCAGCCGCCCAGAGACCTCTTCAGCCTGTAGTGCAGTGAGTGAGCCTGTGAGGAGAATGAGAAAAGATGGGGTTCTACCAGTCGGGCACTCCCCGCAGGGTTAAATTCCATTACACTTCGACTGTGCTTACATCGTCAAATAATAGTGCCTTCCATCAACTTTAATGTTTCTGTGTTTCAAAGCCTTTGGTCTCAAGAAGGTCATAGAATTTCTTACTAGAGAAAGTCCTTAGGACATATTTATGTGAAATCCTCAGTTTACCGCCAATATTTTAGAAGCTGTAACTTTTAGGAGAGAATAAAAATCATATAGAATTCATATCATGGCTTTGGTCTCTCTCTCTCTCTCTCTCTCTCTCTCTCTCTCTCCCTCTCTCTCTCTCTCTCTCTCTCACCTTCTTCTCTCCCCTCACCCTTGTTTCTAAAGTTTTGGAGGAGGATATCACAGTATAAATCCACATGTAAAATGATGACCACAATAAGTAACATATTAATCATCTCAAGAACGATGGAACTATCTTCTAGGTATTTGAGAAAGGTTCTTGTTAAAGTTGGATGCATAGCTGCATTCTTGTATTGACATCCTTGACCCCAGATTTACTCAGATATGATGTCATAGATCTTGTATACCACCTCATTTTACTGAAGCTTCTCAATTTCAAGTCCATGCTAAAATTCTTTCATTATTACAGAAGAGGAACTACATCAGGCTTTGAGTGTTCACTGTAAGTCACAAGGTGATGATAATGAGATGTAGATACTTGCTGAGACAGGAGAGAGTAGCTGTTTAGCTCTAGTGTCATGAGTATGCTATACCAGAAACACATATGAACCCATTTGTGTCCTTCTGTGATGTCAGAATTTACTGAATAATAATAAATCCATTAACTCTAGTAGTCTCAATGGAAGCAAAATTTGCTTGATAACTCTGATTGCCTTGGTAGCCTGTTTGAGACAACTGTATATTTTTAATTTTAATCTTATTTACAAATATGGCTTTCTTATCAACTCATATATATATATGTATATATATAAGATATATGTATATATATATATATATATATGTATATATATATATATATAATGAGTTAAAGAAGCTGCAGCAGAGTTCAAGCAGTTTGAAAAGTTAGCTGATAGAAATGCAACTAGACTTGGTATTGATAAGATAATGAACCCAAATCAGCAATAGGGAAGAAGTTACCCTTGAGGCCCTGGGAGAGTTAGAGTTGAGAACAAAGATGGAGCTGAGTCCCCCTGTCCACACAGGGTGCGTTGAAAGGGCAAAACTCAGTTCAGAGTGGAGATAGTAGATTCGGGTCTAGTGGGTAAGCCAATGGATGTGCAGATGTCAGTCAAGCAGGACCTGTCAACAGTGGGAGACCACCTAGCTGAGTCATGAAGGGCAAATGAGAGTTTTCTGCCTGTCTATTCGTGCTGCAGAAATTGGGCACTAGATCATGGGTATAAGAGAAAGAATAACACTTTTTTCTCAGTCTATTGTGTTGGATAAGTTATTGATCTGGCTTCTCAATTCTCCCTTATACATTTACAGGGATAGAACCTTTTCTATTACAAGAAATATGTCATTTATTTGTTGTGTTGCATAGATAGATGGTGATTTATGTGCATCTGGTGATCTACATGAAGAGCTCCATCTTCAAAATGAACTCAAAGCTATATGTGAAATAGAGTCTTTTGGGCAAAACAACAGCTCTATTTTATACCATGTGAGGTCACAGTAGGTCACAGTCTGATCTTAGCACATGGATACATGGACAGGATACACGGACACTTATTTCTCAGGCTCTGCCTTAGGCTGGCTCTGTCATGTGAGGGATCTGATGTATCTTGACCAACTCAGACCTAATGTTGGTGTGTGGTAGCCAATATTTGGGGGAATGAGTGCTCATAAATGGCAAGACATTTCTGAAGATTTTGCAATTGGTCAATTGGCTAGGCTATGGTCTGGACCACATGCTACTGCCACCTCCTCCTTTTAAAATTTAACTATAAAAATCAAAATATAATTGTATCATTTCCTTTTCCTTCTTCTACTCCACCTACCCCATAATTCCTGTGTAAAATCATGGCCTCTTAAAATTTTATATTGTAATAATGTCTAAATATATGAATAGGACTGCTTAGTCCATTTCATATAACTTGAATGTATATGATTTCAGGGTTAACTACTTGGTATTGGATAATCCATTAGGGGGTTCACCCTAGGGGAAGACTATTTTTCCCAATCTCATCATTCCTTAGTTGCCTATAGATCTTTATCAATAGGTGGAGTCCCATGAGATTTCCATCTTCCATGTTAGCATGTCTATTTGTAATGTCCTTCTTCAGGTCTTGTTTAGGCAGCCATATTGTTTACATGTCATTTCTAGGTGACACAGTCTCACAGCAGATAAGTTTTCTAGGGGACATTGAAAGCAATTTTAAAAAGCTCTGCCCTGTTGACCCTTGCCTAAGACAAAGACCTCCCTGAAAACCATATTGACATGTTTATCAGGATAGCTACCTGACTGACCCAGACTGGCCCTAACTGACCCTGAGTAATATCTTCCCTGACAAGTTCAAGGGAAAGCCAAATTCCATATCACAGATATCTCCAGGAATCTTAGGTTTTGTTGTTGAGTTGTAGGAACTCTTTGTATATTCTGAGAAATCTCTACTTTGATCCCTGATGTTCCAGAGAGAGAGAGGTCTTGGGAACCTAGCTTTTGGTCTTGGTTCTTCTCACCATGATATCACAATCTATCTGTTCTCAGCTGGGGGTGATTTGGCAGTGTCTAAAGAAAACTTAGTCATCACATCAGTAGCCTGTGATTGGAACTACCTGGGTAGAAAGGTCAGGGGTGGTGGGTGCTCATTCATTCCTTTATATGAGTGAGGAGAAATGTCTTCTCAGGGTTAAAGTTATTTGGCTAACAAGTGGCAGGACATGGAAATTCCATTACATGCCTCCTGGTCTATGTTTATGTGTCTACAAGTGGAAAACAGCCCCCCCCCGGGAATTATAGCTTACTTCCCACAGCTTCCATCCCAGAACTTCTAGTCCAGTAAGGGAGCTATGGATTTTCTTATGATCATTTCAAAACACACAGGGTCAACCCCCTGCACTGTGTTCCATCAGTCTGAAGGCTGTGCTAAGGGACAGTGTGCCCCAGTTCTTCTATGCAGGGGTTTGGGTTATCCTCAGTTGCATGAGGATATTCTGCTCCCTGTTGTTAGTAGCCCCTTCAGAGATGCTGCTGGGATATGGAGGCTCCTCCTCCCTGAGACTCCTCTTTACTTGCTTATTTCCTGGAGTGGCTGGGATGTGACTACTCACTTAGATATTCATCATAGTGAATGCCTCCAACCAATTTTAGGACAGAGCTGAGCAAATTGAAACTCAGGGCTGTGTGTGTCCTGTTATGGCTGGATCTGTCTTTGATATTTCCTTTGGAGCCAGCAGCTTCTGAGTCAGCCATCCTATACTCTTTTGGAGAAGGTTGATATTGTAGGAGGCCTTAGCTGAGTAGGAGTCAAAGGACTCTCAGGTTAGGCACTGTGCTGCGGATTCAGAACCAACAGCATCCAAAGTAGGAATGACAGACAGGGAAACTGCAGTACAGAAATTAGGTCAGTTGTCTGTGGTCTAATATATCTGGGTAGTGGGAAGCCTGGGGCGGGCTGATTCCAAAGCTTAGTCCATCAGCCAGCTCTGTCAGATTGCTGCTTGTGGCTACAGCAGGGACATGGCTTCAGTTTTGCAGCTTATACTCCTTCCCAGCATAGGAAGCACCAGAGAAAGGTCTTTTTGGAGCAAATGGAACATGTCCTAGTGTTATTGATTGAAATAAGGGAAACTGAGGCTCAGAATGTTAAGTTTGCCCATAGTAGTGGCGAGAACATTGCCTAGCTAGGCTGGGCCCGGGTCTGCTCATTCCTGAGTGTCTTCTCCACAGTAAATCCACATTTGTACATGTTTCTATGGCTGATTTGTGCTCCCTGATGACTATTTATGTCTATGAAAATAACCCATTGTGATGCATGAACAATAGAATGTTTTATATCATTTAAGTCATGTTAGTTTAAAAGGTCAGCTCCACATATTCTCTGTGGTTCTCCCAATAAGGTGGGCTGCATTGTGTGGATTTGGGACTTACTCCTAGCCACACATCTGTCCATAGTCATGACCTTGTCAGTGGTGGAGCTTGGTTCACACTTTCTGCCTTTAGTAATTTTCTTCATTTCCTTGAGCATGTTCAGATTGTGTTGCCACCATTGGCAATGGAGATTCCTGGAGATATCTGTGATGTGGAACAATTTGACTTTCTCTTGGACTTGTCAGGGAAGATATTACTCAGGGTCAGTTAGGGCCAGTCAGGGTCAGTCAGGTAGCTATCCTGATAAGCATGTCAATATGGTTTTCAGGAAGATCTTTGTCCTGGGTAAGGGTCAACAGGGCAGAGCTCACTGGTGCTTCAACTGCTAATCCCTTCTGCATGGCTGGGGCTTCCTGGACACACAACAGACAGTAGTAAGAGAAGCAGGTGGTTTTTACATGGATTCAATACTTTAAGGTAGAATAAAACAAATGAAGATACATTTTTTTTAAAAAAAAATTCCATTTCCTGACTTGACAATTCCTCTTTAAATACTTTATTACTTTTTGAAATTGCTTTCAATGTCCCCAAGAAAAATTATCCCTACAGTGACAAATGGCTTGTTTGTCTCCAGATCAAATTGTGCTCATGGTTAAGTAATCTAAGCGCTTGGGTTAAAACACAAAATCTTGAAAACGTGTGTTTTTCTCTAAGCCAATTATTTTTTCCTCTCCCACATGAATTATCAGGGGTCACTGTCAGGGGCATCAGCATGCCTTTTTTATGAATTATAGTTTAGATTTCGTTATCCAGTCTCCTTCCTGAGGTTTTCATATTGCAGGACCTTTGCCTGTAGGGTACAGATGTGCCCAGGGGAAGGAGGAGACAGAGAAACGCCTGTCTCTCTGTACTTCTTCTTCAGGAACATAAGAGAATCACCCACAGATGATTCCTTCCCTTCCATCAACCTAATTCTCAAGTCCTCTTCCCCAGAGCCCTGAGATGGCGGTAGCACCCTGCAGTCAGAACATATTTCCTCACATTCCTTCCCTAATGCCCTTCCTGGCGTTTTTAGATATGATTCCCCTTTCTTTCTTTTTTTAAAAAATTTTTTTATTGAATATATTCTTCATTTACATTTCAAATGTTATACCCTTTCCCTGTTTCCCCCCTCCCAGAAAACCCCCAACCCATCCTTCCCCTCCCACCCCCGCCTCCAAGAAGATGCCTTTCCACTCAACCCACTCCCACCTACCTCCCCTTGACTTCCCCATGCTGGGGTATGATTTCCCTTTCTTAAAGGAAAAATAAGAAACATTTTTCCTCACCTTGTAGTGAGATGGAATGCAAATCTGGATCTGACTGGTGTCCTTCAGTTGCCCATGCAACGATTTGCCCCCTTCAGCAGTTTAGCAAATAAATGGCAAATCAATAAAGCTTCCTCATTAGAAGAAGCTTGTAATTATTTGTAGAAGATAATTAAACAACCCGGACGTTCAGTATGCTTTGCTTCTATGAGACACTGAAGTCTGTTCACTATGGAGATTTCTCCCCAGCTGGGAACAAGGAAACAACAGTGGCAGAGGGGTTTTGCCATTCAGCAGAGAGAGGGTGAAAGAGTGGCCATTCTTGTGTCTCTGTCATCCCCAAGTGCACCAGATGTGCCACCAGGAGCACCTGTGTATTGCCAGACTACCATAGGCTACCATGTCCCTGCATGGCTGAGTCTTGGGATCCCCAAGGCTGAGAGAGAAAGCACCTATTGCTTTTTTTCACCAGCACAGATAAGCTCAGCATTTGGCACTGAGTACAGACTTGAAGCTTCCAGAGACCACAATTTCTTACTGGGCGGAGCACACTTCATCTTCCTGTCATGCCTGGAGAAGCTCCTTCTTCAGATCTGTGCTGTGATGCCTCATCTCTATGGAGGATGGTAGTTTATCTCTTTGGTCTCCAGATCAGGTGCTGAGTGGGTGAGAAGAGACGGGTTCACATCTCTCAGTTCCCTTCCATCTTGGCTGACTGTAGAAGATTAGGCCTCTTCCTACACTCCCTCATTCCTTGGACCACCCTTCTCAGTCCCTGAGTGCCTCATCTCCCATGCTTCCTTTACCTCTCCCCACATCGCTGTGAGTCGTGTCTCCCTGGCTCCTTTTCGCCACCCCTCAAGTAGGCACTCTCATTTCTTGCTCTATTACCAGCAGCTTTTATCCTTCATCTACCAAGAAATGCTTGGTTTCACTCTTCCAAAGAGATAGATTTGGGTACTTGGCATTACCTCCTGGATGATCAGATTTATGACAAAATTTAGCCATTTCCTTCGGTTTTGAAACAAAATTATTGTTCCTTAAGCCACTCTGCTACTGACCCACCGTGCTAGGCACTAGGGAAAACAGGATGCCCCAGAATGGGCTTTCATGGAGAGCAAGAAGAAGCTGTCCTTACATCTTCCTATCATATCTGAGGCAAGGAGGTGAGTTGGCCAGCCTGCATTCCACTCTGAAGTAGATCGTGAGGCTGAGGCTGGAGATCGCCTATTTTAACTTTCAACAATCAATGAGGGGCCTGGATGTGGAAGTTGCACCCCAAAAATGTATGTTGAACTTGTGCTTAGGTCAAAAACACGATAACACAAGATCTCATTCTCTTCTGAGCTAGGTAGATCACACTATGAAATGCTACAGTGCTCCCATAGTTAATGTATCTGCATTGGTAGAGCCTGTAGTTTTAATCAAGGAGGTACAGTCTGACTGAGTCAGATCAGCAGCATGTAATTTTCCATTCTGAAACCGCTTCTCCAGCATAAACCTTGTAACTGCGTGATTGTAATGAAGTAAAATACCAGTTACTGCCTTATAGGAACTAATAGAAACTAAGCTGTTCGTAGTGGCAGGTAGTCAGAAGTCTGGGTGTTTCCCATGTGTTTCTTATTTGTCAAGCTGGACCCTGCGATACCCCGCTGATGATGCCGCAGTAAAAGGTAGACAACTGTGCAAATGTGCATGAAAGTTCTCCCGAGTGTGTCTGATCATGACCAATCTGATTCCATTTTTGATACCTCAGATCTGTGTGTGATTATCCCGAGCGATAACTGATCGTGTTCTGAATCCGCAAGCCTGTTGTTTTCTATCTTTTGAGCCCTGCACCTGTCACTTGGGAAAACTGGATGAGCCGTTCTGCCAGGGAGACATGCTTTGATTTCCAATGCCGTTCTCACTGGATGAGATGAAGGTTTTTAATCTCTCTCTAATTAGTGGTATTTTCACTCCTGTTGAGGAAAGGTGTGTACATACATTCTTATTTTGTTTGTTTGCTTCTTAGAAAACTCATATCAACATCTAAAGCTAGGCTAAGTGCAAGCAGAATTTAGAGAGTGGAGAAAAGAAGTAACAGATGAGGGCGGGGGGAGAATGACGTATCAACACAACCATTACCAGTGTCACCACAACCACACTGCAATCGCTGTTCTCATAATGGTCATCGCTTTACCATGGTAATTAACCACACCACACCATCCTTTGACCACCATCACCATCAGCATCGTCATCACCGCAGCTACCACCATCATAATTATCATTACTTCAACATCCTCCTCCTCCCATCATCTTCATCACCTTTTTGGGTGGTGTTAGCCTGAAGACAACTTGTAGCTACGAATGTCTCCCAGTTTCAATGGTGGATCCGTTAGGATTCATCACTGAAGGATTTAGATTTAATAAGGCTTACAAGATTAGGATTTTAGTTGTTGTGCCCAGCAATTGAATTACTGTTGTTTCTGAACTAAGTTTGTGTTCCATTCTCCTTCACATGGTGGCTTGTCTGGGTTCAAGAGAGAAAGGTATGGCAGCAAAACATGGGTTTGCCTAGGTGCACCACAAAAGGCCGTGGCGGTTTTGAAGCTTGGGCTTGGCATGGTAGCAACCCACCAGAGGGAACTTAGCGAGCAGGGTGGAAAGGGTTTGGGAGCTCTGGGCCAGAGTCTCCATGAGATAAAAACAGGTCAGCCATTGCCTGCCAGTGCATGACTGGCCAGGCTGCTGGGACAGAGAGTTACCGGCACAAGCGCAGGAATGTGCTGGGTCAATTTTTGTATATTTCCTGCAACTACCAGCATCACCATAATCGCCACCTTCCTCACTTCGCCATAACCACTAACCTTCATCACCATCTCTAGCACCAGCGTCATCACCATCTCTCACCTCAGCATCATCATGCCATCATTCCCATCATTGTCACCATCATTATCAATCATCACAACTACTATCATCTTCCTCATCACCACCATCACCTACATCATCACTGTCCCTCTTCATATTCATAACTGTAATGAGAACACTACCTTACTGACCACTTATTCTATGGTAGTTTAGACAGATGTACATTTTGATACGATATTTCAGCTTTGCTATCAACTTTTGTGGTGGGTTCTTATCTCTATTTCACAGTGCGGGAAGATGGGACATACAAGGAAGTTTGAGCAAATTGGCCAAAATCCCTAAACCAGTATGTGGTGAATCTGGGATTCAAATGGCCATGATTTGGGACTGAAATGCTCCACCCTGGCCTTTGTTTTTTTTTTTTTTGTTTTTGTTTTTTGGTTTTTTTTTTATATTGATATTTCTTTTTTTTTCTTCGATATATTTCTTATTTACATTTCAAATGATTTCCCCTTTTCTGGTCCCCCACTCCCCGAAAGTCACATAAGCCCCCTTCCTTCCCCCTGTTCTCCCACCCACTGCTTCCTACTTCCCTGTTCTGGTTTTGCCTTATACTCTGGCCTTTGTTTTGAATGCTCACTGTCTGGCTTGTGGTATTATTTTGAAGGCTGTGGAAATGGTTACTGAGGGCAAGGCTCTGAAGACCTGCTTCTGATTCCCACCTACTCTCTGTTAACCACCATGAGAGACGACTGCTTCATGCCAACATTTTCTGGGGACAGAGCCTCTCCTTGCCATGGAAAATTGAAATCCCAGTAAAACTTGGCAAAATTAGTATTATTTTTAACGTTACTTTCATTACAGCAGCAAGCAAAGCAATAGATAAAGCCAGCAGCCTACCTTCAGGGCATAGTCCTCACATTTAGTCTATATTAATGGATGTGCTATCAGAGGTACCTTGCCTGATGGGGACAGGTCAGTGGGTGTGGCCCCTGTACTACGGCCAGTAAAACCACATTGTAGATGGGCAGGGACAGTCTAGTACAAGTTTTCTTCTCTATGGAATGTCCCTTTCCTTGACTATTATTTTTCTTCATCCAGAAGTGTCAAAGGTCCCTGTGTGCCCTACAGGGAGTTCTGAGGGTCTTATGGCCCCAGCAGGAGAGGTAGACAGGAGCCAATGTCCTCGGCGGTTCCATACTGTGGCCGAGAGCATCATGGTAACGCATGAACCCCCAATGCCCTCTGGTGATTGCTTTCTCTTCGAACATGGGCTTGCTCATCTCTCTGGTTTTGTCCATGAACAGAGGTGACCTTGATGTCCACAGCTAAAAAGGTGCCTATATATCTCTGTGTCTTTCTCTGGATCCCTGCCACCATTACAAATACGCCTGGATTGGCCTGTAGAAGGGATACAGACTTGGAAGACAGCCAGTTCCTTTGAGCTATCTGGAGCTAGCCAAGCCCAGGATGCCCTGGAACACATTAATCTGTGGACAATAGCCAATGGCGGTGGCTATGCTCCACAAGGTTTGGGTTGTCACACAACACTATCCTGTCAGCAGATGATGAATACACCTGCACCTCGAATTAGCCTAGGACAGAGGGACAGATGTACAGAGGGGGTTCCAGGCATGGGGCTGCATGGGGAGGCTCCACTGAGCCCTGCTAAAGCCATTTTGCCCAAGGTCAAGCCGCTCCTGCAGCTAGGCTGGCCTCTTTGCCCTGGAAAATCCTCCCTTCTTTGCCATACCATGGCGCCTCCTCTACTGATGAATGAGCAATGTCTTCTGAAGTCTCCCCATTTCATCTCCTGATCCCCAGTTGGTGGTGCTGTTTAGGGAGATGGTATAACCTTTAGGAGGTGGAGCCTTGCTGGAGGAAGCACAAGGCGGGCTTTCCCTGTTCATACCCTTGCTACACTTTTCTGTTTGCATTCTCTGCTTTGTGTTTGTGCTTGACGATATGGCCTTCCTCCACTGGCTGTCGCAGCTGCAGCCCCACCCCTGTGAAGATGGGCCCCTATCCTTCTGGACCTGTAGGCCCAGATCAACTCTCTCTTCCTTAAATTTCCTGGGTCATAGCAACAGAAAGGACTATAAACCTCTTTTTTTTTTTTTTTTTTTTTTTTTTTTTCTCTGAGCCAGGGCTTTGGCGTGGAAGCTGCTATCTTTGTGCCTATATCTGCAGAGTGCTCTGATTTCAGGCACACACAGCCATGCCCAGCCTATAATCTATTCTACTTTTATCTTATTCCAGGAAGATTTTCAGTAAGTACACAAACCCTAACTACACAGAGGTTGTGAAAGCGGAGGTTGGTGGGTAAGGCACCCTGACTGTGGTTTGGCTGTCTCCACCCTCCCATGGACAGCAGCTGGTATTGTCTATCACAGTTGTGTGAGGGATTTCCTGGATAGCAAGGCTGCTTGGGCCTAAACACACACATACATACACACACACACACACACACACACACACCCAGAATGGCATGCCTTGTGACCCCAGACCAGGCTGCAGAAGTGTAGGCTGGGACATCTCAGGAGCCAGTTGTTGAGATGTTAGGCTCAATTTTCAAGGTCACACTGACATGAGGTGGTACTAGGGACAAGTGGCCTGTCCATCAGACAGACTTCTGGTTGTTCCATTTCACTGCCATTCACAGCCTCATTCCACACAATTTGGACGCCATGTATTTGCCTTGGCTGTGTCCTGTCTGCCTCTAGCAGCAGTGAACATGCTAAAGACACAGACTCAAACTGCTATAATCCCGATATTCCTGTAGGATAGCATCCTGAGCCCCACAAGTACTGCAAAATAAGTGAAGACCCACAGGTCTTCACTCAGCTTTCACACACACACACACACACACACACACACACACACACACACACGTGCGCGCGCACGCAATGCTTAACAGACCTTTATTTTGAGGTTTTGATGGTGAGAATCTCCTCCATTGTGGACTAGTCACTGACCCACAGAATACCCCTGTTACCTGCTTCCTCTGTAAAGTGCCCATGCTTTTTGGCATGAGGCTCTTTTTTTTCTTAAAAAAAAAAAAACATTTCTATTCCATCTATTTCTCCCTCTCAAACTGACTCCATTAGCAGAGTAATTTCTTTTACTAAGTTATAATATTCATCAGGATATTTTTCCTTTGCTCTCTTTAAAAATTTTATTTTTTCATCAAAGCAATTTATGTGTAAAGGTGTTTTGTCTGTCTGGATGTCTGTGCATTGCATGTAGGCAGTTGTCTGGGGAGGCAGCAGATACCCTGGAACTAGAGTTATAGCACAGTTGTGAGGAGTGCTCATAACGCCCAAACCATCTCTCCAGCTCCACTTACTCTCTCTTTTAATATGTGTGCATGTGATATGTGTATGTGCACATGTATGCATGCATATGTGTGGGGATGGGGTTGTATCTATCCCACAATTCATGTGTGGAGGTCAGATGACAGCCTCAGGTGCTACATCTTGCTTTTCACATTGTTTGAACAGGTCTCTTCGGTCTTAACTGGTAGCCCACAGCGTTGGAGGATTCTCCTGTTTCCACCTCCATCTTAGGAGAGCTGGGATTACAGATGTGGGGTGCTTGCTGAACCCAGTTTACATTATGGGTTCTGGGGATTCAAATTCAAGCCCTCAGGCTGTGTGGCATGCTCTTTACCCACTGAACCACCTCCCCAGCTCCGTTTTCTTTTTTACTCAGTCAGACATTTGCTGTAGTTTGAACCTGGGCTATTCATTAAAGATTCATGAGTTACAGCCTTGGTCTTCACAGTGGTACTATCTGGAGATGACGGAGCCTTTAAGAAGCAGGATGCAACAGGAAGTCTTAGATCATTGGATACAGGATCTTGATGAAAGAGAGGGACCCCAGTCTCCTATTCTTTCTTTGTTGAACATTATGGCCATGAGGAAGTATTTTACTGCGTGCCTCTGCAGTGCTATGCTCTTACCTCAGATCCAAAGCAATGGCACCAGCCAGTCCTAGGCTGGCTCTCCTGAATCATAAACTACCACACCCTTTGCTCTTTATAAGTTGATTGTCTTAAGTGTCTATTATAGCCATGTTGCTTAGCTCAGCATTTATTTATCTGGATTATAGTCTAAAGCAGTGGCCTTTCAGTTCAGGAGAAACAGCAAGGTAGTGTGCCTGCCTCCTGGCCATGTGGAAAGTATGTCATCATCCTTTGAGGTTTCAGACTTCAGATTTGCTCCTGCCAGGGACTAGCTAAGACTCAGACCTCTAGTCCCTCTAGTGTGCCAATTCTCCATGGATCTAAACTGTTGATTCTCCCACCGTTGCAAGATGCACATTGGGCTCAGTGTGATAGAAAATGCAGAGCCTTTTGTTCAGAAGTTAAGTAGTTAAGAATAGTAACAGCAGAATCCTGGGCCAAATGTGAAGTCTTCTGATCTTAGGGACCTGTGTTCTGCCAATCCACAGAGCCAGGCTTGGTCCTCTGCCTGCTTTGCTCAGGGTGTCTAGGGAGGTGTGATTCTCCCAGCATGTGTTCTAGATAACACCCTACAGATGATGCTCTGGTTTGGGTTGCAAGCCTAGGCACTGAGCAAGACTCTGAAAGACTGGAGGAAAATTCTCCTAGACCATCTTCTGAAGGTACTTTCCCCCTCCCTAGAGTCATATATGACATTACTATGCATATTAGTTATTTTTCTTTTTGGTATGGCCAAAGTTCCTGACAGAAGCAACGGAAGAGAGCAGAAGGGTCGTGTTGACTCACAGATGGGGGGGGGGTTTAGCCCATCATCGTAGGGAAGGCATGGTGGAACAGCTCAGTTCCCAGGAGCAAAAGTGGGCAATGGATGCGCAGTTCAAATCCCGGTAGATAAGAAATGAATAACAAAGCAGGAACCGAAGTTAAATCGATCATTGTCAAGGTCCTGCCTGTGTGGCCTACTTCTGCAGACTAGGTCATATCCTGGAGTTCTGTTACCACGAGCTGTGGACCAGGTATTCAAACACATGAGGCTAAGGAATGTATTTCATAAGTATTTTACATGCTTATTGGTATTAGTATTAATAACATTGACTTTAATGAAGTCATCAGTTTTATTGCAAAATGTTTTACTCACATGCACCTTAATGTCTTCTGCATATGGGCAACTGAGGATTTCTCTCCCCTTCCCTGTTTCTCTCCCTCCCCTTCCCCTTTTTTGCTTTGGCTCTTTTCTCTTTCTATAATCTCAGAGTGAGAGCTAAGAGGATGGGTGAGCACTGTAGGAGGGAGAGAAGTCTATGACTTGTCCCCCCATATCCAATCTGTTCCATCTTCCATGTTATGAGGACTAAATGATACAAAACCAGTGGTGAACTCTGTTCAATCCATGCCTTCTGTTAGACACTTAGTAAACACAGCTATTATTCTTAGTAAGACAACTGCATGCTGGGAGTATAGCTCAGTAGGAGAGGGCTTACCTAGAATAATCAAGACCCTAGATTCTGTTCTCAGCACAAAGAACACAAGGTGTCCTCAAGTATTATTGCACACCTGGCACTTTGGGGAGGTTAAAGGCTGAACAGGAGGATGGAACTTGTTACTGTGTCTTCCTCCTCAAGATAGACTATAGCCTTGAACTGCTAGCCAAAAATTGGATTGCTCTTCCTTAAATTGCATTTTCTAGTTTTTATTTTATTACAGTAAAAGAAAGTAAAGAATATATCATCTGATTTTATCTTTTCACCTATTGATAATAATAATATTAATAATATGGGCTTCAATGAAGTCATGAATTTTATTGCAAAAATGTTTTACTTACATAAACCTCACTGTCTTTTGCATATGGGAATCCCAGCAGTCTGAGGGGTAGCCTGGCTCGAGGAGCAGTGGAAACCATGGCTGCCTTTGCTTGTCCTTCTAGCTTGTGCCTCTGCTCCTCCCTACTTGGCTCAGTGGCAGCAAGATGATGCTTGCTGCCAATTGTCATTCCTGCTTAGTGAGATAGCAAGCAATGGGCAGCCTTCCACCAGGCTTGCCAAGCCCTGGGGAGCCCTCCCTGACTGTGGGATATAGCTGCCATAGAACCTAAATGTCTCTGTGGGAGAAGCAAGACAGGTAGAAGGTGAGGCTAGAGAAAGATGGCTGGATTGGAGTGGAGGGCTTTTCCCCGGGGAGGCGCTCCTGGACAGACTGTGTGCTTGGAGGGCACACGGTTCTTTAAAGGGGGATTGCCTTTTTAAAATAAGGAATTTATAGAGGATTCTGAGATAGAAACCCAATACTTTATTGAGTGCCATATAACACTGAAGGATCGGACACCTCACTGACATGGCATCTGAAACTTCCACTACTGAACAGTCAAGATGTTTTAGAGACACACACTTACCGATGAGTGTATTCAATAAGTGCCTGGCATTGTTTTTGACACCACTGCCTGAGTGGAGTCACAAACATGGCTCCGGTTTCCAGAGGCTGAGTGATTAGCACGAACACACACAAGACACATGAACCGTGCGATTCAGGACACAGTTGTTTGGCAGGATCTGTGAGGTTGACTGAAACACTCACTAGCTGTCCTGAAAGCTGCGAGGTGATGGAGAGTGGATTGCTTTATTCCCTTTTTTGTTGTATTTTCTATATAAGCTTTATCTTAGAGAAGATGAACAATATTCAAAGTGCATTGGTTTAGTACAGAGCCTTTCCCTTGTGAGAGTATTGAGCTGTGTGAATGGGGCCTGCGGACAGCATAGAATCAGAGATGAGGGTTTGCTCCCAAGTGTCAGGCAGGAACTGTTTGTTGTTTGTTTGTTTGTTTTGTTTTCTAATCACTTTAGGAGATCTAGAATCAGTAGCACCTCCCTGGGTGAAAAGGTGTTTCTCCCTGCTGGTCTTTCTTGTATCATTCCTGACCTAGATTTCTGCAGATACCCACCTGGGTCTCCTGGCCCCATCTCTGCAGGACTCTGTGCTTTCTCTGCTCTCCACATGACAAACACCCGTCTTCCCTGCTGGCTCTTCACTGTACATAGTGTGGTCCTCCCTAGAGTTGAGTTAACACCTGGCAGCCTTACTGGCTAGCCATACTGAACACAAAAGGGCAGGGCCTTCTTTCAACACTCTCCCAAGGCCAGTTCTGCCTCCTTCAGCTTTTCCTTATGGTCTTGGTGGAGCAGCCCTTTAGCCACCTGGAGCCTTTGCCCTGCATGAAACCTGCTGCAAGCAGGTGCTTCACAGATGGGAGTGGACGCCCACTAAACTCCTATTGGGACAGCCCTGCAAGTGAGCTTTTGTAAATGCATACAATGTATTCGATGATATTCACCTTTTTACCCTAACTTTCCCCAGACCCATCCCCTACTTTCTCCAAATTTCATTCCTCCCCACCACCTCTATACAGGGAGGAAGGCTTTATTTTGGTTTATAGTTCAAGGGTACAAAGGAAGTCATGTAAAGGAAGTTATGGTGTCAGGAACTTGAAGCAGCAGGTCATGTGACATCCACAGAAAAGAAGCAGATAGAGGTGAATGTTGTGTGTGTGTGTATGTGTGTTGTGTACAGATATATATGTGTGTGTGTGTGTGCACGCGCACGTGCGCGCTCACATACACACACACACACACATGCATGCACACAAATTGATGCTCATATGTATATGGTTTCAAGGCTGACCACTCTGTACTGGACAACGAATAAAGTACTCATCGTTGGAGAGGCTAATTTTCATCCTGGCTGTCAAGAATCACCAAGTTACCTACAGTTCTTTGACTAGGGGTGGAACGCTGCAATTTTCTTCCTTTTACACTGCCATGTTCATTAATACAGCTACTGATCCAGTCTTGTTTGTGTAGGTTTCTTCTCCTCCTCTTCCTCCTCTTCCTCCTCTTCCTCCTTCTCCTCCTCCTCCCCTTTCCTCCCTTTCTTCTCCTCTGACCCACTGAATCCAGTGCGTGCTCCCTATATTCACATAGGTTTAAAGTCACCCACTGGAGAGTTGTGGACCTACCAGAAGATACACCCTTAAGGAAAACCGAGTCTGCCTTCCCAGTGAGCCATCAACTGGCACTAGCTCCTTAGCTACAGGTGGCAGTCGTGAGCTTGCTGATTGGCTTGTTCTTGTACAGGTTTTGTGCAGGCAGCCACATATGCTGTAAACTCATGAGCCCTATCCTATATTTATGTCCAAAAGATGCTTTTTCACCACGATCCTTTTTTATCTCTGATTTTTAAGATACTTCTACTCCCTCTTCCTCCATGGTCCCTAAGCCTTAGTTTGATTTTGTTTATGTATCTCTTATCTTTCTTTTAAATTTTGTTATGAAAATTTTAAATTTCAAATGTACTTGAAGAGACACAGACACCATGATTAACCAATCTAATCATCACCCTTACCTACAGTTATCAATACGTTATCAGATTCTCCTGTCTGCTTACCACTGTCAATAACGGACACCTGTCCACCTATAAATACTTTTGCTGTGTCTTTAAAACTAGAAGGTTTAAGTGAGACTATGCTTCCATACCTAACAGGATTCGTAGTGTATTGACATTCTATCTACCCAGCTCTCATCTATTTACCCATCACCAACCTGATGTTCTCTCTCTCTCTTCCTCTCTCTCCCTCCCTCCTTTTCTCTCCCTCCCCCCCTCTCGTATTTATTATCTATTGATCTATCTATCTAGTATATATCATCTATATATGTATCTATGTAGTAGCTATCTATCGATTGATCTATCTAGTGTCTATCATCTATGTATCTATACAGTATTTATTTGTCATCTACATATTTATCATCTATGTAGTATCTATCTAGTATCTATCAATCATCTATGTATCTATGCAGTATCTATCATCTATATATCTATTTATCATCTATTTATGTAGTATCTATTATCTATCTGTCTATTTATCTAGTACCTATCTGTTTATCATCTATCTATGTTGTATCTTCTATCTATCATCTATCTATCATCTATCTATCTATCCTTTCCTTAGCTGTCCTTGGAGATCATTCTGGAGATGTACTAGAGATCATTCCACATGGGAGAGGACACACACTTGGCTAATGAGAGCTCATGAGGAGCAGGGTCCCAAGCCTGATGCCGTGGTCCAGCATTGCTGTACTGTGTTCACCAGGGCTTCATTTAGATGTTTCTGGGTTCTGGGTCCTTAAATCATAGAGTAAGATAAAGTGCCACTTGCCTGAAAGCAGAGTGGGCAAAACAGGTGTTAAAAATCATTTCTAAGTTTGGGTATGGTGGCTCATGTCTGTAATTCTAGCACTAGTAGGGCCAAGTCAGGGAGAGTGTTCAGAGCCTGCAGCCAGTCTGGGCTACATAGTGTGTTCCAGCCCAGACTGGGCTGCAGAAAGATACCCTGTCTGGAAAACATTTCCAGCAATGAGGTCAATGGTTCTTTGACAAATGAAAGTCCAGAAGCCACAGCTTTTCAGCTCTGTGTGCACCTGCTTGCCCCGAGCTTGCCTCCGTCAGCCAACAGAGTAGGATTTGAATTAGAGGCCTCAGCCTTCCATGTAAAGGCTCCATTTCAGTTTGAGGACTTCTGAGCAAGGCTCAGGGCCATCCTTTGTAATGTGTGCCAGCGCTTCCCAGCTCCAACTGAAGCATTACCATGGCAACAGAGAGCATGTGAAACCGACAGGTTCCAGAATGAACTGTTTGAGGCACACCAACGCAGAGCGTGGAGGGAAAGCTTTATTTTCTACATGATGGCACATCTGCTGTTAAGGAATGTTAACTTGGTATTTCTTTCTTCTCAGAAAGCATTGCTGGTGCAGGGCAGGGGGCTGACCTAGAAGATGAGAAAAAAAAAGGAAACTTCTCCAGACCATTAGTCCTTCCTTGGTGGGGTATCCTGGCTGGACCTTGGTGGGTCCTGTCTGAGCTGGTGACTCTGTGACTCCCCCCTGTAGGCAAGCCACTGTGCCCTTCTCTGATGGTGTTTGCAGAGCCTCTCTGTCCTGAGCTCTCTGTGGACACGAGAAGAGACGGGAGGTGGGGTGGATGGACAAAGGATGACAGAGACTGGAATGCGGGGGCATAAGTGCTGCACCACTGAGAAGAGGACATACAACGGGTCTGTCCCAGACTGGGAGCAGCTCTTCACTGGAGATGACAGAGCTGTGCTCAGGATCAGTCAGGATTAATGAATGAGGTGCAGGTGGGTGGGGGGAGGGTGGGGTGAAGGGTGAAGAAGGTAAAGTGTGGGTGGAGGTGGGGAGTGTGGAGAGCTGGTGCAGGGCGCTGGATTGGAGGTGGGAGGCGTGACTCGTAGGTCGTGGTACAAGTGGGATAGAGAGGGTGTGGAGACATGTGTGAATGCACTGGCGAGGTGATGGGCTGAGGGAGGAGGTGACTTGGGGTAGAGCTACGGTGAACACCTCAGGGATGCTTCAGCAGGCAGAAAAGCTTTGGAGCACAGTGTACAGTGGGACTGGCTTTGCTGTACAATGCAGCACTGTGCACAGACAATGTCACAGCTGCCATCCAGGGTGACAGGCTTTGCTGTGCTCAGGCATACGGTACCATGCACAGGCACTGTGTCATCTTCTGTACAGTGTGACAAGCTGTGCTGTACAAGGCACAGCACCGTGCACAGGCAATGTCTCAGCCACCGTGCATTAGAGCTGGACTGGGGATCTTGACTAGAGTGACTGTTTCTAAGATGGAGAAACAGAATCAAATTCTTCAGGGTAGAAGCAGTGTTTATATTGATGCTCACACAGGCACACACACACATACACACATACACACATAAAGATATGCAATATAACATATACACATACACATATAACACATATATAGCACAGATCTACATATACCATACATATAAGCATACTTCATACACATACATGCACATAGATAAACATACAACACAAACATGCTGATATACCATACCCAATAGACATACTACACACAATACATATAGACATACTGCAATCAAGCATAATACACAAACATACCAACATATGCACTACACACAAAGCACATAAATAAGATAACACCGACCTCCACACTATACACACAAATATACCATACAGTATGAACTCTGTACCAAACACACAAACATATCACACTATTATACCAACACACTATTAGACCACACCAACATACACACACATACACACACACAATAAAAGCACACGCCACACTTAGCACACATACTATACACACAGGCATACTTCCCAGACACTACACGCCTGAGTATGACACGCATCCTGCAGACCTACAACCCACATGCTAGATACACACAAGCATAACACGGATAGAATAAATTAGTCTGATTTTGGTACTAAAGATCTGAATTATAGAAAATAATTTTAAAAATAAGTCAGTGGAATATTATTATTTGGGACGGCTGGGATGAACTTCTATATACACTATCTCTGTAGCATTTGGCTGTGACCTTCAGGACTAACAGAATGTGCCTTGAAGAAAGGCTTGTAGGCAGCATAGCACCGTTTGTAGGAAGTGGGTGCTACTGAAGGTGAAGAGAAGCTGCGGTGTTATATAGAGCAGCTGGCTGCCTCCTGCTTGGAGCCTCTTACTAAGACCCTGAAACTGCAGTTGCCTCTGTTCTTTTGTCTCCAGTAAAGTGAACTTAGGGTTCCCCAGCTGGAAGGCAACTGACCGAGGCTTCAGAGATGCAGAACTAGACAGTTTTGGGGTGGCCCCTGTGGTGCCTATGTGCACCATTGGATTTAGAGTCCTGGGTCAAGGGCAGAGGCCCTGCTCCAGCATGGCAGGGTAGAGGCATGACTGTCTGTGGGAGGACTCCAGCCAGCCAAGCACTTACTTCTGTGGCTGACTGTCCTTGCTGTCTGTCTGTCACGATTCCTGTTCTCTCCTTGGTTTGGGGGGTAAGGGAGGAGTGTCTGCCTCCTTCTCTGAGTAAGTGCTTACTAATGCAGGAAGGCCTGACTCAGAGAACAGGGCAAGGATGCCTCTTCCTGTCTAGGAAGTGGGGTGGGGCGTCAGACCCAGGACAGCCCTTCCCCAGGGAGTTCCTCCTGTCTCACTCTTTCTACCCACCCCCTTCTCTGCATCTCTCCTTTGTTTCTTAGTCTCCTCTCTTTTAAAACAAAGGTTTCTGTCTTGAGCCCTCTCCCTCCCTCCTCTATTAGCATCTTTTCTGCTTGCCTTCTCCGTTCTCTCTTCTGCGCTCCATTAGTCCTCTCTCCACGCCCCATACAGGCTTCATGGTACACTTGGAGTGCATCTCTTTCTATACACGAGGCCCTTGGCTGACATGTGCCACCCTGGTCATACTGTAGCCCAGGATTCAATTGAGATGTCACCAGAGCTCAGCCATTAACTGAGGAGAAACGCAGGTGCTGAAGTGGTGCCTGCAGTAGGGGCTGGTACTTGCTTAGTAAGCACAACATCCTGGCTTTGATCTCTGGCCACATGTAAGATGTGGTGGCATGTGCCTGGAAGAGCAACAGAGAGAATCATATGGTCAAGGCTGTGCTCAGTTACATAGCAAGTTGGAGGTCAGCTTAAGATCCGTGAAAGCCCCCTTTTAAGAAAGAAATAAGAAAAGAAATGAAGGACTTTGCAGTATCTGAGTAGCCAACAGTCCATGTCATTCTGCTGTGTGTAGGTGACAAAGACAGTTAGCCATGTGTACATATGGCCTGCCCTGGGTTTTTGGCTCTGCTTTCTAAACAAGAGCACCCAAGCCCAGAAGAGAGTCCAGACTCAGTAGTCTGTTTCCTTCAGCCAGAATCTCCCTAAGGCTTCAAGCACCCCTTCATCCCCACAAGTCCAAGGCCATCTTAGGCTCTCTCTCCCCTTATATTTGCTATAGGTTCTCCATCCTCAGATCTGTGCTGAGCTTTCTCTGCTGGGCTCCAGAAAGGGAAAGAGGAAACAGTTGTTCCTAAATCCAAAGAGCTGCCTCTTGATATCTCATTCTAAAACAAAGCAACCAAGTGAGAGCTGTTCCCATATTCTGTTACCATGACTAACACTGCACATTTGAAAAGCCAGAGCTGAGCACAGTGCTGACAATGGCCTCATGAGATCAAAGACAACCTAGTCTGTAGTGTAAGGTCCTGTCTCAAACCCCTAAAATCAGATCTGGAGTCACAGCTCATATGGTTGAGTATTTGTTACATATATGGAAGCCTAGGTTGGATCCACAGGCTGGAATAATTATGGGGGTGAATCTTGTAACGCTGGCATTTGGGAGGTAGGGGTAAGAAGAGTAAATTAAGGGTCATACTCAGGTACATGGTTAGCCTAGGATGTATAAAATCCTATTTCAAAAACAAAGCAAAGGGCTCCCTACTCCTCATCCCCATCACCACCAAACAAACAAAAGCCAACAGAAATGATCTTTTCTTTTAAATTATTAATGATAGCAGATTCAGGCCTTTAAAGCCAGAGATTCCACAAAGCCCTTCCTCACTGTGTGAAGGCCAAAGTGAATGAGTTTGATCTAGTGACAAGGACAATGTTATCTGGAATCTGTAGCCTCTGATCCAGATACAGTCAGAGCCAGAATCTTGTCAAGTTTCTACAGGTTAACACCTGTGAACCCAAAAGATAGCTTTTGCGGAGCTTATAGCAACATGATATACCAGTCTTCTCATCCAGGTCGTCAGAACCCAATGCTCTGGGCTCTGGCCCTAAGCCAGCCCTTCTGAACAGGTAGTGTGACTCCAAACTGTCTTCTGATACATTGAAATGTTATCAACTTAGTGGCTGAAAAAGAAGACCACAGATATTCACAACCAGCGTCTGACTGATTCAGTGAGTCTCCAGAGAGCCCACAGACACCTTCCAGCATACCACAGCTGGACCCCTCTGTTCTGGATACTTGGTGTCTCCATCTCAAGGGAAAAAGTCTTGGAGAATTAAAGTCAATTCTTTATATTAAAAAAATCCTCACATTGTTATTACTTAAGATATAACTTTCTCCTTCACAAATCTTTCTTAGTCAAGAAAATACTTGTCTCTTCCCCTGGAAGCTCCTTTGTCCAGCCCTCAGCAATGCTTAACCTCCTTTGATGGCATACTGGAGGCTAATAGGAAGTCTCTCTGCCCTGCTGGGTCTGCAAGGGTGAGAGCACACGGAGCACTGGTAGCAGATCCGGGGAAGACACCCCATCTTGAGAGGTGCAGGTACAGCTGGAGGGGACTGCTCGAAACTTGCCAATTCACATCTGTCATTTCCCTTGCCTTTCTGTGATGTTTGGCATCTGTCATGGGGAATGCATCATCCTCTGATGGCCTGGGATGGACTTGTCATAGAGTTTGTCCTTGGGGAAGAATTCATTATGGAGCTGAGAGAGAAACTACCAAGTTCCTGAGCAGATGGACAGCCATCTATTACCCATCTAGAAAGCAGCCACCCACCCCCTCCAGCTGGTCCTACCTAGTTTCTTGCAGCCATATCTTCCTCAAGTGGCCACACCCATCCTCCCAGAACTTTACTTCTCTGTCACAGTTCTCGAGTGACTTCCTATCTCATGGTGCCCTGGCACTATCTTTACTATAGCCTACCACCTACAACTGGCTAAACTAGGCAGATCTCGCCTAACTTGTGTTGCGTCAGACCAAGATATTGACTTTTAGGTGGGCTGGCATTCTATGAGTCAGTAACCATAGAGGACCACACTTGGATCCAGAGGTAGAATGGCTTTATACAGATTATTTTTAAAAAAAAAATTTTTTTAAGAACCATTTGTTTATTTCATGTATGTGGGTATACTACTGCTGTCTTCAGACACACCAGAAGAGTGCATTAGACCCCATTACAGATGGTTGTGAGCCACCGTGTGGTTGCTGGGAATTGAACTCAGGACCACTGGAAGAGCAGTCAGTGCTCTTAACATCTGAGCCATCTCTCCAGCCTTAGGATTATCTTAACCTCCAACTCAGAGGCACCCTGCAACAAGAGGGCGCTGTATCCCAGAGGATGCGGTAGCATGCACCAGGGTGTTGAGAATACAATAACTGGAATTCATGGGTCTCGGGGTCAAGGATGGAGCTTTTGAACCCTTCTCTCTTGTCACTCATGCCCTCAAGGGGCCATTTTTTCCTGTCCTTTTAATCGTAGCTCCAAGCTCATTCCTAGAGGTGAGTGCTTGGATTTTTTTTTTCCCAACAGGGGACAGAATAAGGATTCACTCATGGGCACTGAAGTGGCCAAGGCACTTCGGTTAACTTGCATCAGACCAATGGGCAGAGAAGAGCTGCTGCTTTAGCGGAAGTAGCCATCAGGATTGATTTGAGGAGTAAAGGATGCTGCTGCCCACAGGGGTGAAGGATCACACTCCCAGCCCTGGGAGTTCACCAGCTGCTTAACATCAGGTGATAATGGTTGAATCAGCAGTCAATGACATCAACAAGTTCAGACTGGCCAGGGGGCCGGTGGGGGTGGGGGGGCTCGGACTATGGAGTGAAGACCAGGTCACCTCATGACACAAGAACAAATCAGACTAGTGGGGTGCTGGCTGGAGGGGGGAGGACAGAGGATTCTAGATGAAGTGTCTGAGGGAACAGTTGCCATCTGGAACTCTAGCAGCAGCCAGTGCAGCCTCTGATCTTCACGTCCCCAGTGGTTCCTCTGGTCATTTCACGGGACTTGGGTGTGGAGCTGACTTGAAGGGGCAAGTGCTAATCTCAGGGAGGCCTGGCCTGTAATAGACACAGCTTCCCCTAACTGTCCTCTTGTTCCATTTTTGACTCTAGCATCAGTTAGAGCAGGTACTGGAAAGGATTTTGATCCACGTAGTACTGTCAGGACCTCCTTTGATAGCTGAGTGAGCTCAGTGTGAGCAGGAGCAGCCCAGAGTCCCCTGTGTGAGAAACCTCTTCTACTGGGCCGCACAGTGGCTGGTTATAGCTTCTCTGAGCTCCTTCACCAGAAACTCCCATAATGATTCTTGGAGCATCTAGCAGCCCTACCTATCAGTAACACACAAGATGGCTCTGTCGCTCTGTCTCACTGCACAGTTTTCTGTGCTCTCCATTTCCCTTGCTCCACCCAGGATTCCCAGATGAAGCTCTAAGAAGCTGCCCAGGCCTTTCCTTGGCTGTATTAATCGCTTTTCTCTCCACTATGACCAAATGCCTGACAAAGCAATTTGAGGGAGGAAGCATTAATTTTGGCTCAGGTGTGGGGTGATATGCTCCTTAATGGCCAGGAGGTTGAGGCAGCAGATGAATCCAGGTTAGTGGGAGTCACTGCTGAGGCCTCCTTTTCTCATCCTGTCTCAGTGCAACAGGAAGCAGAGGAAAGGGGAGCTCTGGAGCTCAGCTGCCTTTCCTGGCTTTCTTTTTATTTAGTCTGGACCCCAAGTCCTTTTAGATGGTACCATCCACATTCAGGATGAGGGTCCCCTCCTCATTTAACCCTCTCTGGAAATTACTTCACAAACATGCCCAGAAATGTGTCTCCTAGGTGATGCTAAACCCAGTCAAGTGGACATAAAAAAAAAAAAGAGCCATCACAATTGGGGACTCAGCTTCATTCGTGGTGTGTGATAGGCTTTGTTGGCATCTTCAGAGGAGGTGCATAGCGAACGAGGCCTGTGGAGGCATGCACAGAGAGTGGACCTCAAAAGGGAGAGGGGAGCATGATTTGGTCTAGGAACACTCCATAGAAACACTTTGGAGGCACCAGTAATGTGACAGTACCACACTTAAAAGATCATGTTTTCAGAACAAGTTTAGATTTATAGACAAATTGAAGGGAAATTGTGAGGTTTCTCACATTTCTTTGCTTCTGTTCTCATACTTCCTACTGATAACTTTTGCATTCAGTTGGCCAATAGCATTTACTCATAGAGGGGTTTTGCAATTAGAGTCTCAAGTACTATGTTGATGGTTGGGGTAAGGGTAAGGGTAAGAGTAAGAGTAAGAGTAAGGGTTATTTTTAGGATTAGGGTTATGGTTAGGGCAGGGTTGGGGTATGGTGGGGGTTGGGAACTGAGATGATGGACAAGTCTTCATTCTGCAGGCCAGGCTGGCAGATGGTGGCCCACAAGTTCAGGTTCAGCTTGCTGTTTTGTCCATAAAGCTTTATGGACATATGGGCTCGTGTGCCCACTGCAGGATCAAGGCTGAATATCTGCTATGGGGCCTGAAGAGCCTACAGACATACTCACTATCTCACCCTTTATGGAAGAGGTTTCCGGCTTCCTATTTTGGACAAGGATTTGGGGGTATCGGTGGAAGGTTTCCAGTGGGAAATCAACTCCACTGGATGGTTTGGAAAGGTCTCTTGGTCAGGAAGTAGGGTTGGCCTGGTCATGTGCCTGTGTGAGAATTGTCTACAGTGGCCTGGGGGATAAGAGGATAGGGTGAATATGGAGGTGAGGAGACCACAGCCGGAAGAGACATGGAGACAGTGGAGGTGAAGGTAGGATGGAGCTGGCACAGGAAACAGTTCTACACTTCAGCTGCACTGCCAGCTCCGGGGCTAGATGCCCAGGATCTCAGTTGTACTGCCCCATTTCCTGACCCGGCATCTGTGGTCATCTGTTTTCTGTCCTAGTAATGAAGTGGCCTTGCACCTGTGGCTGTTTTCTTTATAAATATTAGTAAGTCTCATAATGCTTAAGACTGTTTCAGGGTAGAAACACCATATAAGGGTTTTTTTGTTTGTTTATTTTTCTAAAAGAGCCTTGAATGCCGTGTATGCTGTTGACTTTCAAGCATGCCAGTGATGATGAACAAGATTCTAGGTGTAGGGCTAGGGAGATGGCCCAGCGGGTAAAGTGCATGAGTATGAGAAGCCGTCTTAGAACCTGTGTCAGGCTGGACATGGTAGCATGCATCTGTGATTCTAGTGCTCCTCCAAGGAGGTGGGAGCTAGGGATACAAGAATCCCAGGGTCAGGTAACCTGGCTTATGGGATAACAAACAGTGGGAGACCTGTCTCCAACAAGGTGAAAGGTGAGAACCGACTCAAGGCCGTCCTCTGACCCACCTCCTCACACACACACACACACACACACACACACACACACGCATATACACATATGACTGCAGGTTTGTAGCTGGTTGGGAGGTCACCACAAATGTCATAAGAAGCACTATCTCTCTTCATATAGGCAACAGTATGGGACCATGGGCCAGATGCATGTCCAAGGCTTTGGAGATGCTTCTAGAATATACTCCTGAGGTCGTGCTATTATTTATGCTTGGCCACGTCTCTGTAAGTAAAAAGTCCTGGGAGGAAAGTAAAAACTACCCGTAAATTCCATTCAGACCCTTGGCCTTTTACCAATGATGATGCTTTAGGCTTTTTTTAAAAAAAGCTTTTAAACCTGCACCCCTGTTTTGTTCTCTCCCCGTTTTATGTTCTTTGTATCAACCGTGTTTATTGTAAACTAAAATTTAAATTTAGCACACAAAGGAATAGGTCTCATTATGGCATTTTGACCCAAGACTTAGAAAGAGCCAGAGGAAAATACTCCAAGATACAGGCTCAGGCAAGGACTTTTCTGGGAATGACTCTGATAAGCACAGGACATAATCCCCCCAATTGACAAATGCGATCGTATGAAATTAAAAAGCCCTGCACAGCTAGGCAAGCAATAAACAGAGAGAAGAAACGGCATGCAGGGCAGGGGGAAGGGGGAGACCTTCGCCGGCATCCCTAGGCTATCTTTTACAAGTATGTTATATACCTGTTCTAATCTTTTCTCATTTGTAAGCAATTTTGTGCTGTTTGAAATTTAACTTGAAGGCCAGACCACCCAGAATGCACCATCCCACCTATCTAAAATTTAATAGCAAATAAATTGGCCCATACATTAAACTATATCATTTTAGTTTTAAAGTTTAAAAAAAAAATCCCTCGTGCAATTAAAATTCAAATGTTTTTTTTTCTCCTTTAAAATAATTCTGTGCAAGTGTAATGATTTGTGTATAGGTCAGAGGCAAATGTGAGGCACCTTCTTCAGCTGCCCTCCGTGCTATCTTTTGAAAGTCTCTCACTGAACAGGGGAGTGAACTCCAGTGTCCAGCGAGCCCCGGGGATCATGGCTGGCCTTCCAGTGAGGGTGAAGACTTTGGGTGTCAGGCCAAGTGTGGGAGGGGCACATCACCGTCCCTGGCTGCTTATGTGAGCCCTGGTGATTTGAACACAGATTCTCAAGTTTGCAAGGGAAGTGCTTTACCCACGGAGTTCTTTATGAGATGTTCACTATTTTATGCAAGAAAACAGCTCTTCTCCTATTTATTTATTTATTTATTTATTTATTTATTTATTTATTTATGGTCTTAATCCTCTGATTCTCACATGGGGTTTGGGGACATCCTTGGGCCCCATCGGCTTTGCCAGCTTTTGCAGGGTCTTATCTGAGGGTCCTCAATGTTTTTGCCACAGTCTCCACCTCTCTTATCCCCTTCTCTGATATTCCTTTATGGGCACATCTTCAGCCCACAGTGATGTCTACCTAAGTTTCACAACTGCATGCATGTCCACGTGCTAAATATCCTTGCTAGTGTCTTCATCCCCAGATTCCTCTTGACCAGAGTCTCCTCCGGTGAGTCCTGCTAGCTCTCCACCACTGTCCTGAGATATCCCATTTGTACTGTCCTGTAGAGATTCCCACAGCCTTCCACATCTTGCTAACAGTCCTGGAAGCTCCTGTGTCTCCTGCGTCTGTCCGATATTAATCCTGCTGGCTCCACCTCCTACCATATTCCTCCCCTAACCTGACCCCTTCTCCCAGGGCATTGGCCAACCTTACCCTTGACCACCATTAGCTCTGTCCAGGGGCTGCCGCCTAATGGGTCTCCCTAGCTATGTCCATTTTCCATGCAGGAACTACAATTATCCTTTAAAAAATGCAAATTGCTTCCCATCAGTGCCCTTTTAAAACTCTCTTAATATGCTCCTCTCACACTTGGAATGACATCCAAAGTCTTCACCCTGTCTGGAAGGTCTTCCATGACCATAGCTTTCCTGTTAGATTTCTCAGAGTGCTGTAGTGAACACCAGGGATGCTACGTAGCCCACTGTGATCTTTGCTAGTCTTGGGTATCTTTTGCTATGCTGATGTTATAGAATGATGTGACTGATGTGGTCTTTGCAGTTTTAGACCAGCCCAGAAGATCCTCTTGTGATATGAGGGAAGACAATATGTCCTTGAGATTTATAACACAAAACATCACCTTCTGTGAGCTCCCTGTGTTACATTTTGTTTAAAATGTACCGTCTCTGGTCTGGGTGAGCTGGTTTTATTGGGAAGGGTTCTCTACTTGCAACGCTCTCTTCTGTCCCCTCGGTGTCACCCATTCTCCTTCCTGTTCACTTTAGAAAGTTCCATGTTCTTGTTCATCAGCTTTTCTGAGTCCTCACAGTGCTTGATGGCTGCGTGTCCCCATCCAGCTCCCTCAGACCCTGATACACTGTGTCTAGCCTTGCATCCTGGCCATCCCTGTTCTGTCTGAAGTTTCTTGAGCTTTACAGTTTGGGGCCTTATTATCATGCATGTCTTTGAGCCTCACAGGATAGGAGTTGTGGTTCTCCAGCTCACGGCTGCACTTGAAATCGATCCTTGAACATGTACTCATTGTACTTGGAGAGTTAGTGAATGAAAGTTGGGCTGCCCAAGCCCTTAGCCATGTAGTTTCAGACCTGATGTCTTTGACTTCCAGCATCATGACCAGATAGTGAAGTGATACCAAAGAGGAGAAGTTCAGGAACTAAGGAGCTTAATAGTTCATCTAGACATCAAGTTCTTCGTGGGCTACAGCAGCTAAGAAAAAGTCACACGGAGTAGTGATCCCAACACAGCTGGGTTCTCTTGCAATTCTTCGGGCTAGAAATCAAATGCAGGGCAGTTCTGGAAGGAGAGGCTATTCTCTGCCCTCCAAGCTCCTATAGCTCATACTCCCTGGCATTCTTGACTTGTAGTTCCATCCCTCCAGTGTCTGCCTTTGTCCTCACAAGTTGTTTCCCTTGTCTTTGTCTTTCTTCTCCTTTTAAAAGACCACCGGACATACTGAAGCTAGTTAGAGCTAAATGAAGAATAGCATGATCTCATCTTAACTAGTCCAGTGTGCAAAGACCCTGTTCCAGTTACAACCCTATCTGAAGACTGGTAGATACTTTTTCATTTATTAGGAGACACAGTCCGCAAGGACTGTTTCTCAGGGAAATGTGTCCTAGAGAGAAGTGTCAGGGTCACATATGAGTTGCATGTTGACTTTTTTTCTTCTTAAATTTATTGAATATTATCTTCATTTACATTGCCAATGGTAAAACCTTTCCCAACTTCACTCTCTCCCCAAAGACCCCCAACCCCTCCTGCCACCCCCTGCCTCCATGTATATGCCCCTCCACCTGCCCCCTGCCCCCCATCTATTTCTCTTAGTTGGGGCATCTATTGAGCCTTCACCTGACCAAGGACCACTCATCCCACTGATGCCCAACAAGCCTTTCCTCTGCCACATTTTTGGCTGAAACCATGTGTGCTTCTTGCTTGATGGTTTAGTCCCTGGGAGTCCTGATGTGTCTGGGTGGCTGAAATCATTGTTCTTCCCATGGGTCTATAAACATGTTGACTTTCTTAAGAATGATCAGGTTACTTGCTAGATGTCGATGGGCCTGTACTCTGTCCTTACCAGTCACGTGAGAGGGAGCCAGAGTTTCTGTGCTTCCCACCAGTGGGTTTTATCAGTATAGTGTTAATTTTAGACATTCTAGTTGGTGTATAGTGGTCCCAGAGAACAGAGACCTTATGAATATGTTCCCATGCTGATTTGTGCCATGCAGCAGGAATGATGGCTACATCCAGAAATGAGTTGGGATATCACTAACCACAGTTCTGAAGAGGTTTAAGAGGCACAAGTACCTCAGGCATAGGAATATAGATGAAGACCCTGATAAAATTGTCTCTGAAAGTTTATATTCTGAGCCAAGGAGTGGGGTTTGGAGCAGAGCATTTGTCTGTGGAATTTTCCACTCTCTCTACTCCCTCTCATCGCAGGTGTCTGAGCTCCACACACACATGCTTCCTGCTGTTTTCCCTGTTCTGTTGGAGTCTGGCTCATCAAATTGTCTACAGCGGGGGCCAAGCAGCTGTGTGCATCGGACTGGGGAAAGCCAAGTTTGTTTATGCAAATGTTGTTTTATTTTAGTCTCTCCAATGCCCATCCTGGGGCTCTAATTCTTAGTCAAAGGCCATGAGAGAAAGGCCTATAGTGTTTGGATATAGGGCTTTGGCTGCCAAAGAAGCAAATTTCCCTGTCATCTCTTGTGTTGAGTGGGTCCTACCTGAGCAGATAGTTCACAGGCCCCACATCTCCTGAGAGGTGAGACAGTTGCACCTAAGAAGCCTGAGAAGGCCTTCACTGCAAATAACCCTTTCTCTTAAATTTTCAGGACTCAGGGCTCAGGGAATAGCTTACCTGCATGCATGAGTCCCTGCATTCAATCTCCAGCAACTCACATACATGCATATGTGTATACACACACACACACCCCTTGTTGTTCTAGCATTTCTTTTCCTTATCATGAAGCTATGGTATTTATTCTGATTTTGGTCCACAGCAAAGAGAAAAAAACCCAACTACAATAATGAACCCATAGGCAATTATATTCTAATAAATTCTTGTATTTTAAATACAAAATGTCTCTTTTTGAATCATTATATATATGTATATTATATATTATATGTTATATATAATATATATGTATTATATATGTATTAATACATATATAATATATATTAATATATATGTATTTGGGGAGGATAGAAATTGGGAAGGATTTTACCACTGACAATGTAAATTAAGATGATATTCAATGTGTGTGTGTGTGTGTGTATGTGTGTACACAGATGAGCTTAATTAAATAAATAAATATATTTCATTAAGTTTATGTATATGCTATAGTTGAAGAGTATTTAGCATTTTGGAGAAAGTCCTGGCAGAAGTATTATTTTAACAGACTCATTTGTGTGTGTGTGTGTGTGTGTGTGTGTGTGTGTGTGTGTGTGTGTGTGTGTGTATTTGTGTGTATTTACATATGAAATTCAGAGGTCAACCATAACTGTCATTCCTTAGGAGTTATCCACTTTGCTAACTGACAGAGTTTCTTTCTGGGATCTGAGACTTGTTATTTTTAGGTTAGGTTAGCTTACCAGCAAGCCCCAGAAATTCATCTGTCTGTCTGTCCAGTCCTGGGATTACAAGCTTGAGCCACCAGTTCTGGCTCTTACATGAGTGTTAGGGTTGAACTTGGGTCCTCATGCTTGTGTGATAAACACTTTACAGATAAAGCCATTTCTTCAGCTAGAACAGATTCATATTGACATGTCTATGTCAGGAAGCGATATCACAGGGGATAGTGGGAAGAGCTGGTCTGTGTTGGGAGCTCATGTGGGTGCATATTCCTGGTCTGATTATGAAAGACTGATGCAGCTCTGATACAAGACAAAACTAACCAGAAAGAGCCCTTGGTCCCTTCTTATATTATTTATTTTGTTCTTGGGTGGAAACACATTCAGGGTTCCTGAATCTGATCATCTCCATGAAGAATACATAGACCAGTGTCATTTTTTTTAAGCCCAATAATTATCATACCTAGCAGGGTCAGTGCAGATTGTGCTGTGGAGTCATGTCCCAGACTCACAGTCTTTGGTGTGTGTTAATAGACACGTGGGTGGGGTCAGCTAGGGTCACAGGAATAAAGACAAGTCTGTCTGGTGTCTGGTAGTAAGAATCCCAGTGCTCCTATACTCAGAGTTCTGTCAAAGTCATCAGAGTGTCTCCTGGGTCAAATCCCACTATGCTGTGCATCTCTGCTTCTACTCCAATCTGCTGGTCCTCCTACACCATTAGTCCTATCCTCCCTTCCCTTCAGGAGGCTCCCAGGTCATCAGGTATCTTATGTTCAGAAGCACCAGTGATTACAAAACCAGGCAGCAGTGACCAGCCTTGTCTGGACCAGACCTGCAGAGGGTCAATCCTTTACCTGCTGATTCTGGGCCTTTCCTAGCTGGGCCTTACAGCTGGGCTTCTGACTGTCTGATGATATCAATATTATTGTTTGTCCTCCTTTCTCAGCCATGGAGGGCTGGCTCTGCTGCCTCCATTGTACCCTGGGGTCTGGGTAGCCAGCGATGTATAGGACTGGCATTTTGTCCCTCCACTCAGAGCATAGTACCATATCTGTCACTGACGGTAAAACTGGGAAAGCCAATGTAGGTGGCTGGTGATACAGGGAGTGGAGCTGGACTGTATCCTGTTGTGCAGCAAGCCTGGTGCTGAAGGTTTGAACCTCATCCTGAACAAGTGCATCCCGGGAAGATCCCAGCTTCTGTCTGTCACCCCAGTGAGATTTTCTGTCATGTTAGCTTGCACTCTTAGCATCAAGGCATCATCTGGACTGAGCATGTGGCTATAAGGAGGGTATGTCAGGGTAGGAAGATCAATGGATTTTCTTCTTTCTATAGCTTAACTTTGGAAAGGGGTGGGCAGATGGAATACTTTAGATTCTGGGATGCACATAGTATAGAGAGGGTGAGAGTCACTAAGAGGAAATAGAAAAGTCAGGGCCAGAGCTGTGGCATCCAGGAGTGAGGAAGTACACCATCTATTCTAGATAGTGCTTTGAATGGGGATGGCGGTGTGTGTCCCAGAATAGGAGCTGCCTGGGTACCTGTGTGATAGGACACTACTTTCTGTTCTTTGCAAGCCCTGGAGCTATAGGGATTCAATGGGGGAACATCTCAGAGGGGACCCAGGAGGTCTTGAGGTACTGTTCCAAAGTCCAGCCTTCCTGGAAGCTTTGGGATTATGTTCCCCAGAGAGATTTGGCTCTATCAGTCTGCTTGGAGAAGCTGTATAATATTGGAAATGAGAAAAGTAAAATTTTGTATCGAAGCTTCTGTACTGAGAGCTTGCACCTGCATCTACAAGGGCCCCATCCACTACAAACTCAAGGGCAGGTTTAATCTCTTCCCTTAGGCCCCGAGTCTCAGGTCTATCAATCCTAGTGCCTTTTTTTTTTTTTTTTTTTTTTTTTTTTTTTTTTTTTGCTTTGTTCACTGTACTCCAGCTCCGGGGTGGCATGCTGGTAGAACTTGCACACCATCAGCCACATACTCATGCAATCTGACTTATTTAGTGATAATTGAGTGGTTACTGAACTGTGATGGCATTTCCTTCTGCCTTGAAAACTGATTTCTATGCCTCTATTGCATGGCTAGAGATCTGATTTTCAACATCACACCCAGTTCCCGTGTCCAGGGATAGGAACCGCTGTGAACTCCCAACCTCTCTATGCTGCCTAGAGCTTTCCAAGGCTAAGGCTCTGTCTGTGACCTACACCATCAGTATCTAACCTCACCCTACCCTACGTGGGCTTCCGCATCTCAGCTCCTGCTCTGGCTTTTTCTAAACATGAAGGTTGCTGGTATTGATGAGATTTATTTGGGCAAGCCTGAGGATTTTTGGCATTGTTTCTAGGTCATTCCAAAGGATGTCCCAGTGTCCTTGGGGATATTGGTAGCCTGCCTGGGTTGCCCATGTGTCTGAGAATATTCCAATGGGCCTCTGTCCCTGATGTTTCTTCTGAAAAGTCTGGGAAGAGGAACTCTCTGGTGACCTCACAGAGAGCCATGTGAGTCTATTGTGCATCTCGAAAATGTCTGAGGGCACAGCTCTGCCTGTGTGTCCAGTGTGGCAGAGCTGGTGATCCATTGTCAGCACCCTTTGCCCTGCTCTGGTGCCTTATGTCATCACCCTGGTCCCCTCACTCTGGGCAGTCCTGGCACTGTGCTTGTGAATAACATCTGGTTTAGATTCCTCTGCTTGGCATGTTTACCTGCTCCGGTCTAGATCTATCCCTGTTTCCTGGGCTATTCTAACAAGGGTCCACAGAACAGGCCGAGAAGAATATCTTCTGTCTTCACTCACAATTCTGTCTTCACTCACAAGCCAGAAACCTGAATTTAGGAGCTGACAGGACCAGGCTCCTATTGAGGCTCTAGGGAGGGTCCCCCCTGGCTTCTCACAGCTTTGGTGGCAGCTGCACCTCTATAATTTTTACTGACAGAATCTAGAAATCTCTCTCTGCCCCATCTTTGTTGGGGGCACAGAGGTCATTGTGGAAATCAGGATATTAAACACACAGGATCCTCTTCTCAGTGCTGGAGAGAAAACACCAGTTTTCCTGCCCAGAAGGCTGGGAGTGGATTTTGTTAATGACTTGGTGATCTTTTTTGCTCTCTGTGGAGGCAGACCTCACCCAAAGTCCCTAGAATGATCATCCTAGAAAATTCCTTCCCTAGACCGATACCCATCCTTAGGTGTCTTGGTTAGAGACCAAACTAGAGTCTAGGCATTTTAGCTTTAGAACCCGTCCTCATGGTCGCATGTGCTTTGTAAAGGAGTTTCTGTGTAGTCACAACTTAAGCTGCATTGTGTACCTGGAATTGGAATGATTGTTGCCGGGAAACCTTTTCTCAGATTGTACAGTGTTTTAAACATGTTGACAATGAACTGCCTAGCATCAGACTCCCAGAAGTCTGAACAGGTTTTCATTCTCATCTCTGCTTATGATTCCCTTCCCTGTCTGACATCTGCAGGGATCCCTCTCAGATCTTCACGCCCACTTCCCTCCACACAATGAATTGTCCTCTGTCTTACTTCACAGGGACACCATGGGCATGGCCCCATTTAGTACCTTCCAGCCTAGAGGCTCAGAGTGTGCTCGGTAGCTCCTTAACTCATTCACAGATGTACGGCCCTCCTTGCCATGTAGATTCATGCGCACATCTCCCAGGGACAGACTTGACATCACAGAGGTTATGATATCACAGCAGTCATCATTCAGTCTCCACCCTCTCTCCCAGGCCTGCCTGTGGACCCCCAGGGTTGGGTATCAAGGGCTAAGAAAGTATCCTGGATGTTGTGGGTGTGATTGCTTTTGTACATTCACTCTGTTTTCATGGATTCCTGTCCCTTACACACTATGAACAACTGAGGAGATAGTCCAGGAGCTATACCAGTCCTGGCTGGATCCTGGGAGGTTAGGAAACATCATTCATTTTTCATTTCCTTTCATTTTTATTTGTGTGTATTCGTGTGTGTGTGTGTGTGTGTGTGTGTGTGTGTGTGTGTGTGTGTATGTGTATGTATGTTGCATGAGAAGTCAAGAAGGTGACCATGGAGCTGGCATGGTGCTGGGAACTGAACCTTGGTCTTCTGTGAGAAATCTTACACACTGAGCCATCTCTCCAGCCTCAGTCATTCATCTTAAAGACAAAGGTACTAGCACTGGGGTTGTGAGAGAATGATGCTTGCATGCAAGCACAGGTGTGTGTAGCACTGAATACCGCATCTGCATTTTCATGGCCTGGGGAAGGCACAGGCTGGAGAAGCTATGACTCTAAAGACTTGAGCTGGAGTGCTGACACTTTGTCCTGCTCTCTTGGCACCCCTTCTCTGGTCACTCACAGCAAGCAGCAACTCCTCCAGTGGGCAATACCTCTCCCTCATAGGATGTCTGTTTGTCATACATGGAACCCCTGCCCTGTTCTCTTTCTCTCAATCCTCACCTTTGAAAGCTCCCAGGAGAATAGCTATGAAATATGGTTTATAGGCCCAAGTGAATATAAGTTTATGCACAGTTTCAAAAACTAACTAGAATGTTCCCTCTACTTTGGAAGGCCCCTCTATTCCCTTCTTCTGTCTCACTGTCATTGTTGCAAATTCTGTGGCTAAATGTTGTTTGGTGTTTAAATGAGGAACAACCTCCAATTTTGATTAATTTTATTTCATTTGGATTATGAATAATATGAATGCTAAGTGCACACATGGCTGACTCGTCTACGTTGTGTGTAGTCGGGCTTCATTTTTCTTAGCATTAGTGTGGGGTTCTCTCCCGCCCTCTCGGCACAGTGGCTCATCAATCCATCCTCCTGCAGATGACATTGTTATTGTCAGTCTTGAACATTTCTTGGTTAATTTTGTTCCCTTGTGGTACTGAGAATTGAACCTAGGGTTCTGGCACATTCCATACAAGTGCTGTATCAACTGGGCTATATCCTCAGCCTGGTTGTTTTTTGATTCTTAGAAGCTAGTGTTTCTTGGGGGTGGAGGGGTGGGTGTCTGTTCTTTGTAGAGTCATAACTGGCTTGTGGGGAGAGCGAATTGTATCTCAGTAAGACATGCATGGTGTTTCATGGTGCACCCTTCCCCACAGTGCGAGGGTCTGACTGCTTTGTGGGTGTGTGTCCAGTTCTTTAACTTATTACAGAGCTTCCCTCTTGAAGGGTGCTTCCTGCTCTAAGGTCTGTGGAGCCAATGGATGTAATCAAAGTTGCAGTGTACTGGTCTTGTGTGGTCCCAGATCTTGTAGTTTATCTTGCATATTGCAGAGAGCACACATGGGGAATGGATTGTGTAGAGATAACCCCTAAAACTAAAGTATAACAGGAAAAAAAGATGATTATCAGGCCTCTTTGTTACTGCAACTATAGCTGACCAGTACATTTCCTTCTCCATGCTGGGTGTCTTAGTTAAGGTTAGTACTGCAGTGATGAAACACCACAACCAAAGGCAACTTGGGGAGAAAGGGTTTATTTGCCTTATATTTCTCTATCACTGTTCATCATCAAAGGAAGTCAGGACAGGAACTCAAACAGTGCAGGAACCTGAAGGCAGGAACTGATGCAGAGGCCATGGAGGGGTTGCTGCTTGTTGGCTTGCTCCTCAAAACTTGCTCAGTAGGCTTTCTTATGAAACCTTGGACCATCAGCCCAGGGATAGCACCACCTACAATGGGCTACCTGCCCCCCTCCCCCAATCACTGATTTAGAAAATTCCCTACAGGTTTGCTTATGCATCTTACAAAGACATTTTTCTCAGTTAGAGCTCTCCCCTCTCTGATGACTCTAGATTGGGTGAAGTTGACATAAAACCAGTCAGCACACTGGGTTTTTACCAAACTTTAGTGTATCACATTTAGTTTTATTTTTTTCAAAATCTCTAATGAAGTTGTGCCTTTTCTAATCATGTATATTTCTACTTCTTTGAAAGGCTTGCCCTCGTCTTCTGCTTATTGTGTTGTATGGTTTCTGCTTGTCCTTCATGGTTTGTCTGTCCTTCTGACTCTTAGAAGGTCTCTGTAGAGTCCAAGTACTGATCTCTTTAGATCAGTTTACTAGAGCTTTCCTGTTCTTCGGCTGGCATTTTCATTCCTTTCATGATATTTTGATGAGGGGGGACAATCTTTTTTTTTTTTTTTTTTTTTTTTGAGACAGGGTTTCTCTGTGTAGCCCTGGCTGTCCTGGAATTCACTCTGTAGACCAGGCTGGCCTCAAACTCAGAAATCCACCTGCCTCTGCCTTCCAAGTGCTGGGATTAAAGGCATGTGCCACCACCGCCCAGCTGAAAATCTTATTTTTAATGTAGTTATATTTACCAAAATATCTCCCCTGTAGTTTGTACTTTCCTTTTTACAATCATTTTCTACTCTGATGTCACCATGAAATTCTCCTTGTAGGATATGTGCCATTTTGCTTTTCATTTGAGAGACTAATCAATTCTTAAGAATTATAAGGCTTATGAAGCAAGTACCTAATTTATATTATTCCTAAGTGTATGAAAAACTGTCTTGTCTTTTGTGGAACAGACCATAATCTCCCTGCTGATTTTAAAGCTGTTTCTCTTGTTGATCAATCTGTTTTCTTGTTTTAGACTGTTTGGTGTGTGTGTGTGTGTGTGTGTTGGTACTGTTTGTATGTGTTTGATGGCATACGTGTGGGGATTAGAGTTGGCTCTCTCCCTCCACTAGGTGGGTCCCAGGAATCAAGCTCAGATCACCAGGCTTTATGAAAAGTGCTTCTTTCCCACTGAGACACCTCAGTGGCCCCCACCACCATTGTCTTAATGCCTATAGCCTTATGATATACGATTCTGCTCTCTGGAGGAGTGAGTGCTCCCTTCCCTGTCCTTTACATTCTGTTTTTATTCTTTTGTGAACTCTAATTTTCTTGGTAATCCTTGAATCTTTCATGCTGCATATGGTCTCAAATTCCATAGTAGATTCTGTGGGACTTCAATCTGAGTTTGCAGCTAAATTTGGAGTTTTACTGCCTGTGATGCTGTAACTGACTCTTCTTAGACATGCTACATATGTTTTCAGATATACCTAAATTTGACTCTTAATAATGCATTATTTATTTTGTGATTTTTTTGAATAAGAATGGGCCCCATAGGCTCATAGATTTGAATACTTAGTCACACAGTTGCTGTTGTGTCACCTTGGACTTGAATCCAGCTATTCTGGAAATGGATGTTTCCCCCCATTGTGTTCAGTATTTCAGAGTGTGAGTGGCCTCTGCTGATGCTTCTGTTAGCGTCTCTGCATGTGCTCTCCATTCACTTCACCATCCACAGGATGTTGCCTAGGGATGTGCATCCCTCACTGCTCATGGGTGCAGGATGTCTCCTTGTCCTGTTGCTGGGATGTTCCCTCAGCTCCATCACTTGGCTCAGACGGTTTTGCTGAATTTCTCTGCAGAAAGGCAACTTTTACCCTGAAAAGCAGTGATGACTCTGTGGTGTGATTCTCAAGAGTCTTTGAACGTCCTGTCCCTGAGCTTTTCCGCCTGGTGGTTTTAGTGCCCATCACAAGGTCTCAGCTGTCCTGTGCTCAGCGAGACAGTGATTTTCATTTCAATCATCCTGTCCTCACTTGACAGCATTCCTCTGTCTTGATGACTGACCTTCCCCACTCTCAGGTAATTATCATCCCAGAATAGATTAATAGATTCTTCTTCTTCAATTTAAAGATTCACCCTCTATCCTTCGTTATACATTTTGATGTTCAAATTATTTCAATTTTCTTCATCAAGACCCTGTGCAGTGACTTCAGTCCCTATGGGTCCAAATTGGTTTCTGAGAAGTAATCACTGATTTCAACAAGGCCTTTTTCTGTGTGCTGTGGGTGTGGTCCTGCTTCCTACATAGCCTGGTACCTAGTGGCTTATTGAACATTCCGTGAGCTCTAACCTGGTGTCTGCAAGCTCTTTCAAGTTTCTGCATCAAGTCATACTTGATAATTTCATTCTTTCCCTTCAGCTGTTTGTTTCTCTTGGTAATGAGCCGTTCACAACCTTCTGTATCACGCTACTCTCACAGAAGTTAAAAACCAAACACAATGGGGAGAAAAGTCCATTTCCAGAATAGCTAGATTAAACTCCAAGGTCACACAGCAGTGCCACTCCCTGGTGACTAAGTATTCAAATATATAAGCCTATGGGGACCAGTCTTATGAAACCACATTTCATCTTTTAGTCCCCTCCCCCCACACAATGAAGTTTCCACATTAAATGTATTTGTTCTGGGTTATTAATGGCATACTTTGTCCCATTAAGAAAGTCCTCCCCTCCTTAATTGCTATTATTTTTTTTTAAAGTTCTAATGGGGTTTGAAGCTTACCAAATCTGTTCTGCATTTAAGATCATTATAAATCTCCTCTAATAAGATAAAGTGGTAACTTACAATAATGTTTTAGAAGGGAGAACCATACCTACATGAGGGGGCACGGGCCTTCTTTGATATCTTTCTGTAACTTCTGCATTTAGATGGACATTTTTAACCTTTCTGACTTTACACATGCCTTGCCTTTCTTAAATTCTTTTCCTGGTTCTCCAAAATCATTTCATTTTAGTACTTTGTACATTCTATTCTTAAGCTTGTGGAATAACACGCTTCCCATGGTCTGTGTTGCAGCTGTCAGGTAAAGGGAGGAGTTTAAAATACATTCTTCTTTAGCTGAGGTGCTTTAGGTGTCAAGAATCCAGGACTTGGAGCAAAATTGGCAGCCTGACTGTCCACCAAGGCTCCTAGTTCCAAGCCTCACAGAGCCAAGTAGGCAGAAAATAAGCCACAGGATGAGGGCCTGGTCCCAAAGGGTCACCTGGCCTACGTGGCATTCAAAACTTGGCCCAATGGCTCCCTCTTGGTCAGGTGCTAACCTCTGGCTCTATTGCCCTGTCATATACAGATCTTCCCCTTGCTGTGAGCCCCTATCCAGATCTCAGGATGAAGGTGTGCTCACAGGATCCTTGTGGGGGAGATGAGATGTTCCTGGAGAGGGTTGAAGGCTAACTGCTACCATCTTCTTCCTTCATAGCATCCAGAGCAGCACAGCTCATGCTCCCAGGCTCCATGGGATTGCCATTTCAAGTTCTGTCAGCAGTTTTGGCATTTCTCTACCCCGGGCTATGCTATGACTTTAAGGGGCCATGTGGGGGCTCCTCTGGGTCACCCATGCTCCCCAGCTGCAGGTGTATCATGCATGGATGCCTGTGTGCATTTTTACCTCTGTGAGAGAGCATGATACTTGTGAATAGTGTCATCTAGGCACACATATACATATGAAAATATAAAGATTTCACACGGTTCTGACAACTTGTCAGACCATCTTCCAGGATGAGACTGAAGCCCAGGCACTGAAGGGTCAGTGGTGGATGGGGCCACACATTGACTAGACTATTTAAGTATTCATATTCTTGATCCTCTGTTTAAACTTTAATCTGACTCCAGACCCCAAAGACATACTAGAGACCATTATTGGGATCTCTTCCCAGTATGGCCATATTGAATAGCCCCTCCTCTTTCTGCTTTTTATTATTAATTTGACTGTTTTAATTGGCTTCTTGAAGATGAGTAGCCAAAGGTGGCTTCTTGGATTGCAGGCTGTGACCCAGTGTTCAGTAGCAAGTACAGTGGTGGGAAAGCGGTAGATAAGGGGAAGGAAGAGGAGAGGTAAAAACAGAGGCAGATGCTCACAGCCAACCATTAGACTGAGGGGGTCCCCAATGGAGGAGTTAGAAAAAGGGCTAAAGGAGCTAAAGGGGTTTGCAACCTCACAGGAAGAACAATACCAACCAACCAACCAACCTCCTCCCCCACCAGAGCTCTGAGGAACTAAGCCATCAACCAAGGGGTACACATGGCTCCAGCTGCATATGTAGCAGAGGATGGCCTTGTCAGGCATCAGTGGAAGGAGAGGTCCTTGGTCCTATGAAGACTTGATAGATTCCCCAGTGCAGGGGAATCAAGGCTGGGAAGGTGGGAGGGGTGGGTGGAGGAGCACCCTCATAGAAGTCAGGGGAGGGAGGATGGGATAGGGGCTACCCAGGAGGGGGAAAACTGGGAAAGGGGATAACATTTGAAATGTAAATAAAGAAAATATCCACTTTTTTTAAAAAGTCAAAAAATAGAAAAGAATTCATATTCAGTTCTGGGGCTGCAACAAGCCACCCTTGTCATCACCACAGCCCCACTTGCTCCTCAGGTTTGCCATGGTCCTTGAGTGTACCCCAACCCCTGTTCTTATCTCTTGAGCTCAATCAAATGGCTTTTTTTCTTTCCTTTTTCCTTTTTTTCTGTAGCCCCATGTTTTCTGATCAAGCTGGGAGTTGAAAATTCTCATCCTTATTGCAGGCTGCGGATGAAATGCCAGGTTCGCCTTGCTGCCCCGCAACCCCGATGCAAGCACGCCTTCCTCTCTAAGTCTTGGCTCATCTGCTGTAAATTATGCATGTACGCTGCAAAGGACCCCCTTAGGATAAGGGTTGTAACTTATTTATCTTCTATTTCCACCAATAACTCTCTCCACTCTGCTACCTGACAGCGTCGAGCATGAAGAGGCCGCTCAACAATTCTTTATTAGAGTTGCATATTAACTGCTTCTCCTTATTTGCACGCTCGGTGAAATGGTTCAATTCCGGGGAGAAGTGATGCAGTCTTGTGATGAGAAACTGGTCCTTTCTGCCTTTCGCCCTGGGCTAAAATAATCGGGCTTCTTTCATCACCTGTCTTGTAGCTTCCCCTCTTCCACCGTCACTGCTCCCACGGGGCCCCTGTACCCACTGACGCCTTCTTTGACACTCACATACAGGTTCTTTACCCTCCCTGTGTGAGTTTTAAGTGCTGCTGCAGGATATTTTCCAGACCCTAGTGCCAAGGGTGGTAGCTGAAGTCTGGTGTGCATCGCACCTTCCTGTGAATTAGGGCTGGGGTCTAGAGGAGTGAATCCCAAACCTGCCATGCCTTGAGTTTCCCTTGGGACTCCGGAAGTTTTCAAAACAAAGTTAATTGCAATTCATGGCAATCGCACACACAGTTAATGCTATGCCACGCTTCCAGGCTGAGATGAATGTTAGAAAATGGAAGTGTCACAGTTCCCAGAAGACCGGGGTGTGGGGTAAGTGCGAGAATGAAGAAAGAAATGAAGTCTCTTGGGATACGAGGGCTTTATGCCCATGAAAGTCAAATGCACCCACCTGTTTCAGTGAAGACTTGCAGTGCTGCCTGCTCTGCTTTCTGCTGCTGCTGCCGAGGCCCCAGGGCAGTGGGGACAGTGGGCGTAGTAGGAGTTTTCTGAGCTCAGGCCCCCTCAGCTTTCAGATTCTTCTAATGCTGAACTCCCAGGACTCACTGGACTAGGTTGCATTTGATTGAATTTACCTGCTAACAATCTTATTAACATGCCAGGTTCCTGGAAATATTAGTGCCATGGCTACCTTGCCTGACATCTGACACCGGGAGCAACTTCCTGTCTCCCTATACATTTTCCTGTCAGCTTGTAGAAACATTTTTCCTTAATCTCCCCATCCAAGGAACTGGAGGAAAGTCTATGGACACTTCCTGTTCTGTCCTTTCCCCTCCATATCCTGTACCTAACCAATGCCAAGGTGCTGGCCAATCGCTCTTCCTGCTTGCTGGGCAAGGAAAGAGTGGGGGTGGTGGGCTGGCTGCCAGCCTGTTGGACGTGAGTGGGGTCCATTTCATATCTCTCAAAGTCACTGCCTGCTTGTGTACCTAAAGCCAGATCTAGCCTCAGGACTCCCATTTGTCCCTTCCTGCTCTGCTACCTGATTCTCTCTGACACAGAATTCTCGTACCTGCCTGACTTGGTGACATCAAGCCTTTCTGCCTCATCCACACACGCCGTTGTTCCTGGGTTCTTCTGTGCTGATTCTGGTGCATGCTTTGCACCAGATGTTAGAGTTCTCATCTTACACTTATGAGTGCCTCTAAGGTAAAATGCATGTATGTTTACGTCTGAATTCAGACCCTGTGAGCAGGGGACAGCGTGGCACTTACTCTTGACCAGCAAGGCAGTGCAGACCAGCTGTCCTATGTGGAAATCTGTTTAGGGAGAAGGTCAGGCCCAGACCCTGTTTTGCACTGGTCACAGCGTTTAGAGCTGAGATGGACCTTGGCAAACCCATGTGTAGAACAAGCAGGGCGGCCCTGCTGCCATCCCTGCCTGGTAGCCACGTGTACTTACGGATCACAGTGCCATCAGAGATCATTGGTGCAATAACTGCATCTGTCAGCTGTGAAGGGTTCATGTGACATCCACAAACGACAGGGAGACAGCATTTTCAACAACAGCAAAAAAAGAGATTTCTTTTTCAGCTTCTTGGATGATAGGAGCGAGAAGTTGATGGCCTATAGTGTCTGGGAAGACTAATCAGCAAATAGTCTGTGTATAGCACCACAGGGTGAGGCAGAGAAGTCACTTAGTGCCAAGACACCAAGATCCCATTTTCTGGTAAGGGAATTATAGCTCAGAAATGAGACAAAGAGCACAGAACTCCTGGCTCCTGGGCATGTGTGTTTGTCAGGGCACCATCTAAAAGGAAGACACATGTAGTTCTGTTCTAACCTGGAATCTTAATGCTGGTAGGTTTTACAGTTGGACCACTGTGGTGGCTTTCAGTTAAAGTGACTCTTGGGGCTCTTGCTGCATTAGGTTCTTCTCTTGGGTTTGGTTTATAGAGGAACTGACATTCAGGGGTATGCCTTAAACAAAACTCATGTGGTAGAGCAGCACATTGGGTTCCTTCATGTTTGCACCACAAACCTTATGCTCTCACGTTTTCCAGGGCACATGTGGCATGCCTGTGCATGTGCAAGAAGGCATCATATGCACATGTATTTATGTATTGGTCCCACAGAATGGAACACACATTGAACTCTGCTTTGCCTTATCACTGTCGAGTCTTAGATGCGAAGTGACTTGTCTTGCAGTGTGAGCTGAAACAGCCATGCCTTTGGCAGACCTCTCTCCACCTTCTGTGCAAAGCTGCATTTAAATATTTCATCCCATCTTGCCAGGCTCCACAAGGAGCCAGAGGTCATTGCTGGGTTAGCTGCTAAGAGGCATAAATCAAGCTGCCCTCTTTTTACTTCCTCTGGGAAAGAGATTCAGTAAGAAATGTTCTGTAGTTGAAAGTCCTCTGCAGAAAGGCTTGGATTGAAGCAGTCAAGGGACTTCGCTCTCCTCTTTCTGAGCACTTATTTCCGTTCAACATGATCATGCACACCTAGGAAAGCCAGATGCCTGCCCCAATCTACTCTAGCTAATCTACTACTGACCCAAGCAGGAATCCAGGTTCTTCTCCTAAGAACACAACCCACTCTGGTAATGACGTGTCTAACTAAGTCTCTAATATATTTAATGCCCTGGAAGGTCAGCAGCAGTAGATTCAGATGCTGGGCTGTGGTGTCTCTTTCCAGGAGGATTTCAGAGAAGAATTAGACACAATAAGGAAATTCTATCTTTAACTATTAAGGTTGCATGGTACAGATACATAACAAGATTTTATTCAGCTGTCAAGAAAAATGAAATCATGACATTTGGAAGAAAATGGACAGTATTGTATACATGTATATATGTGTGTATGTATGCCTGTGCACATATGTGTGCATGTGCATATGGGTATATTTATATGTATGCATAAATAGGTATATTCACATGTGGTTGAATATATATTGCACACATGTTTGTATGCATGTATGTTTATGTATGTGCATGCATGTGTTCATACACACATGTTTGTATGCTTGTTTACTTGTATGAATATATATGCATGCAGGTGTGTGTTTGTGTGATAAAATTAGAAAAGCCTCATGGCAAGGGAAGAAGAAAGCTTGTGGATGCAAGAGAAGCTAATGGGCTGCAGCAGCTGAGAAGAGCATTCTCCACTGAGAGTCATCAAAGTGAGGCACACGCACATGCACTCACACACACACACACAGATGCAATCATGCACACATGCACACACACATACACATGTGCATACATGTGCTCATGCATACACATACACAGATGCTAGCATGCACACATGCACTCACACATACACAGATGCAAGTATTTATACATGCACACCTATACATATGTGCATACATGCACTCACACACACATGCACAGATGCAAGCATACACATATGCACACATACAGAGACATATGCAACTATGCACACATATGCAACTATGTACACACAGACATACACACACAGATACAAACATGCACACATGTACCACACATGCTACATACATGCAAGCATACACACACATACATGCTTTATATAAAATGATTTTTTATAAATATCATCATTGCTTCTTTTTGACAATTTGACCCATTCAGAGTTACTCCACTTTCTGTGAAATTATGTCCTTCAGTAATTACATATGTGTGTGTGTGTGTGTGTGTGTGTGTGTGTGTGTGTGTGTGCTCAGAAAGAGGAGAGTGAAGGCCCCTTGACCACTTCAGTCCACGCCTTTCTGCAGAGAACTTTCAACTATAAGCATGCACACACACACTCATATACACACAGATGCGAGCATGGACATATGCATATGCATGCACATCGACACACATACACACATATGTGCACACACACACTCAGACACATGTACACAACCATGTACATACATACACACACACACACACACACACACACACGTAATTACTGAAGGACATAATTTCACAGAAAGGGAAATAACTCTGGATGGGCCAAATTGTCAAAAAGAAGCAGTGATGATACTTATAAAAAATCATTTTATATAAAATGTATTTTTAATAATTTTAAAACCTGATGGATTAAAAGTTCTAGGCAATAACAACGTGGATTTGGCCAAGGGAGTAAAGTAGCCAGGAGAACAAGGCTCAGGCTTTTACTTAGAAGGCAGTATTATGGAAATTGACTGGCTTTGTACTTTGTTAGCAAACTACAAAGGACATGAGAGAAAACATTATCACTAAAAGAGCTGAACTGGAAATAAGATTCTTAAATACATAGAGGAGAGGGATTGAAAAGACAGCAGTTAACAGGAGGCAGGAAATGAAAAATAAAATAGAATTGCTAAATAGAGAGAAAGTGACAAAATAACCCTCTGAGTGACCAAAGCAAGGGAAGACCAGTTGATCCACTTCTGGAAAGACTCGGAAATGGGTGCCAAGAAAATTCTGCTATGTGCAATTTATGAGACATACTCAGAACATGCTCACACAAAAGGTTGGAGATGAAATCATGGAAGAGTATGTGCCGGGAAGGCATTAATTAATTAAAATTAATGTAGCCATTTTAACTAGGACGAAGGAGACTTCTATGGACAAACATATAGTGAGAAAAATTATGGCTAGGAGGGACTGTGCTGGCTGGTTTTATGTCAGCTTGACACAGGCTAGAGTCATCAGAGAGGAGGGAGCCTCAATTGAGAAATTCCTCCATAAGATCAGGCTGCTGTGAAGCCTGTGTGGGCATTTTCTTAATTAACGATGATGGGAGAGGGCACAGCGCATTGTGGGTGGGGCTATTCCTGGGCTAGTGGTCCTGGTTCTATAAGAAAGCAGGCTGAGCAAGCCCTGAGGAGCAAGCCAGTGAGCAGCATCCATGGCCTCCGCATCAGCTCCTGCCTACAGGATCCTATTCTGTTTTGATTTCCAGTCCCAACTTTTTTTGATGGTGAACTGGGATGTGGACATGTAAGCCGAGTAAATCCTTTCCTCAAGTCTTTTTTTCCCCTTTCTTTTTTTTTTTGTCATGATGTTTTATCACAGCAGTAGTAACCCCTAATGAAGACAGAGACAATAAAATGAACAATCTCTCAGTAACTTCATACAATTACCTCACATCCATGTTTGTCATCTTACAAAATCTATGAGAGAGCTGAAAAGAATTACAAGTATTAATTAAAAATCAATAGTCATAGTGGGAGTTGCTACTGAGCTTTCTCTGAAGCTGATGGATGGAGGTGACAATGGTGGCAAAGTCAGAGATGATATGAACAAAACGATCAACTTTGACCGCACCCCAAACATGAACACATCCATTCATAACACGTTCAAAATATGCTTTATTAACTGTTCCAAATTAACCCAGAGTAAACACAAATAATTTATATAAAAAATACCGTAGAGGGTGGGGATGGGGAGGTGGGGACCATTAGACTTCCTTGTTCCTCTTGCCAATATGGCTCCAATGGATAAATCTCATTTTTTTCTGCTTTGGAAAAAAGGAAAAGAAATGTCTTTGCTGACAGTATGATAACAAAATCATGTTTGTAAAAGTATGTTTGCTGTTCCAAATCATACCACTGAAAATCAGACTTGCATTCATCTCAGAATGATAGTCTCACAGGATGACATTTGTCATATGAAGCTCACAGGAAGCATCAATAGTTGTCAGTGGTCACTTCATATTGACAAATTTATGCTCAGTATGCTTTGATTTGGTTAGTGCCATCTATATTCATACCTTACAGTACAAAAATACAGCTTTATGGTGACACAACTGTAAACTAATTGTATTTTTAATGTAAATAAAAAGACAAACATACTTCATAGTAAAGAACCAGCACATTAGAGTAGCTAAGAACAGCTCAGCACCTAAAGTCATATGTTAGAAAGTAGCATTTGGATTGGGGAGACGGCTGGGTTGGTCAAGTGCCTGCTTTACAGCAAGAGGACCTGACTTAAGTCCCCCAGAACCTGTGTTAGAAGGAGGGCCCGGGCCTATGCCTATTCTCCCAGCACTGGGAAGGTAAAGACAGGAGTTTTGGGACTCAAATTGGGTGAGGTGTTTATATAACATATCAGAGTGGACCTGGCTGTGAGGTTGTCCCAGCATCTGTCAATCCCTGTCTGTTACAGGGTTCTTCTAGCTGACATATACTATACCCTACCCTAAGGTCCTCCACCCCAGGGGCTGGTCTGCCCTTCCCCCAGCTGCCCTTCTTTCATATAATCTAGCCATTTTGGTTACCTGGCCCTTTTCCCTTTTGTCTCCCCTTTACTCTCCTGGCTCCCCTTTCTTCCCTCCCCACTCTCCTCACATGGCCTGACTCAAGGTTATGTTCACTCTGACTCTCCCAGATGTTTCTGCCTCTGGCTATGTTTTCCCTCACATCTTCAATAAACCTTCTCCTCTACCATACCTAGGAGCAGTCATGTTCATACATGCATTCATTCACACATTCATTCATTCATTCATTCATGGAAGATCACTGCTAGTCAGCCAGTCTAGCTGAATCTATGTGCTCCAGCTTCAGTGAGAAACCCATATTAATAAAACAAAAGTAGATTGGGCCAGTGACATGTCTCAGTGGAGAAAGGCACTTGCTGCATAATATGAAGACCTGAGTTGGATCCCTGGGACCCAAGCAGTAGAAAGAGATGATTGACTCCCACAAGCTGTCCTCTGTCCTTCACATGTGTGCCCTGGCATGTGCATGCCCTCTCCCCCACCATGCATGGCACACGCAAACAATAAATAAATGTAAGAAAAGGAAAGGGAAGAGCAATTTGGGAAGAGCCCTTATGCTTATCTCTGCCCTCTGCACAGGCACGTATAGCTGCATGAACACACAAGATAACATTTTTTACAACCGAATAATAATTAAATCGTCTCTTCTATTAAAAAAATTAGAAAGCAAACGACTGGATAATTACAAATAAAGTATAAGGCAGACAAAATAAATGCAGAACTAAAGTTAATCAAATACAAAGTAAAAGATCAACAGAGTGCTTAAAAAATAGGTCTTCCAAAAACTGTAACGAAACGGTTGATTCCGAGTAAGAAAGAGAAAATAACACAAACCAACATAGAACCACACATGTCTACCCTGCACAAAACTGCAAATTGATGGATACTGAAGGGAGTGGAGGGACCACGGACTTCCTTGGTTGGCTTGGCCCCCATGTGCCCTGATGTCAAGCACCATGGCTAGCTAAGCAGTACCTACCGTCTCCTCAGGGGACAAGTGCTTAGCAACCACACAGACTGTGGTCCCTGAGGGACGCCAGTTGTCTGTCCAAGCCAAGCACACGTGTGGGTTGTTGAGGTGGAACTGCAAGCACATGTGCAGACTGTTGCTGTTGCAGTGACATTTGGGAGGGTCTAGACACAAGCGTTGTGCACACAGTCTGGGGAGTAGTTCCCAGACACATTGGTTGTGATTCTAGGGCTCTGAACTTGCTTCATCACCAGATTTGTGAATTATGATAATTTAAGATTCCCTAGTTGCGTGGATCCTGGCGCAGGCTCAGTGAGCTAGGTGAGCACGCTAAAGCGTCAGGGGTGACAGGTGAGGAGGAGAGAGAAGCCCGAGACAGGAGCCGACGCAGCGCCACACATTCTGGCCGGCCTCTAATCCATTCTCATGAATGCCAGTCCCCAGAGAGAGCAAGCACATGAATATTTTAAGAATTTTGGTCTATTATTGATTTGTGGTCTGTCAGTATCCAACTGGTTAATTAAATTTGATGCAAAAACAAAGAATTGGGAACAAAGGTAGTGTCTTTGGACAGGCAGCTAGGGTGGACAGGGGCAGTACTTGTGAAAGAACTTCATTGCTTATGGACAGAGGGGAAGGAGGGAGGGAGGGAGGAGCAAGGTCCCAGGATGGCCCATCTTCGTTGTATGTGGAGTCAAGGTCACTTCTGTGATCCTGAAAGAAAATGATGCGGAGTGAATGTTCATCTGTGGAAAAATCTGAATTAAGGAAGAGCCAGGTTCATGGAAACAAAAGGGTAATCATAATTTACAGCTGTTTTTCACATAGAGCTAATACTGCTTGTTCCCTCTCTCTCCCTCTTTTTTTTATTTATTTGTTTTGCAGGAGGCCCCCCTTGCTGTACTCCTCCCAAAGCTCTTGGCTGGAACCACTGGGAGAACACTGTTCTAATGTTCTCTGTTGAGTCAAACCCCCAAGGGAGGCAGGCACCTTGCACCAGCGGGCAGACGTGTCTGTATCCTTTCCCTCCTCTCTGATCTACTCTGGTTATCTCTCAGTTTCTTTGTAGACTATTTTAAGTTTAAAAACATCAACAGTAACACAAATTCAATTTGACCGAAAGTGAAATCGGTGCTCTGTAGTATGCCTCCACCTCCCTTTCCAGCCCAGGCTGGCTTTCAGGACACCAGTTCTCAGAGCCACATACTCACTTCACTTTGAGCCCTGCCTCCTTCCAAAGGAGCAGCAATCCTTCTGACGACACAGCACTCCCTCACCCCACCCCCCACTCCACCCCACCCGGTCGGCTCTTCACTGTACATAGGTGAAAACGTTCAGTCCTAGGAAAGTAAGTTCTCAATTGGGAAGATATTTTCTAAAATAAAGAAACTTGTCTGGCTCTGTATGACGCATTCCTTAAGTGTGGATGGAGCTGTAAGTATGGAGGGTGACTTCCTGGATAGATCATGTCATATAACGAGGTTGATTGTGGATACCTCTGTGGTTGAGTGGCTCTGAAGGACAATCTTATGAACCTGGAAGGGACAGTATGTTTCTATTGCTGCCCTTTAGTCTCCAGCTGGATACAAACTCATCATCTGCAGGAGCTGGGGGACACCAGTTGTCAGTCAGGGAAGTGTGGACCTTATCATCCAGCCATGAGACATTGATGAAGAGGCTGGAGGTTGAACTGTCCTAGCTGAGGCTTTAGATGAGGAACTGTTTGGTGGGTGCCTTGATTTCAGCCTTCTTGGAGTCCTGGGGCTCCTGAGTGGAACACCTCACTTCAGTGACTAGTTCTGAGCATCACTACAAGAGAGCAAATATATGTTGGTTTAAGCTGCAGAGATTGTGGTATTTGTTACACAGCACAAGCAAACAAACATATCCAGATGTTCAAGATTAAGGAAGACTATTTCCTGTCCTTCATCCTTCCTTCCCACCCTCCTTCCTTTCTTCCCTCCCTCCTTCCTTCCTTCCTTCCCTTTTTTCTTCCTTTCTACTTTAACTCTGTTTTGAATGCACTGTACTGTCAGTCCTACATATCAGAAGTATTATGTCCGTACATTCAGCCAACAGTGAATAAAAAATGTTAAAAAGAGAAATTGTACTTGTCCGGAATAGTCACAGACGCTTGAGGAGAATACACTAACAGCACAACACAACTGTTGGTGTAGCATCCATACTGTATTATTTTAAGTAATGGGATTATTTAAGACATATAGGTTAACAGCAATTATTGTGCCATATTATAGGCAATGTGAGAGCCTCGGGTTTTGGTGTTAGAGTGGATTCTAGAAGCTGTACTGTGAAGACCCAGAGCAACCAATGTGAAGATCTGCCATTCAGCTGATTCCTTTTCAGTGTCTTCTTTTTGTCTATTCATTGTTGCTGCTTCTCTTCTTGTTCCTATAACCAAACATTCTAAAAACAGCATCAGGGAGAAAGGATTTGTCTTGTCATCATAGCAGGGAAGTCAAAACAGCAGGAGTTTGACACAAGTGGTCATGCCACATTCTCAGTCAGGAAGCAGAGAAGGATGGATGCATGCTTCTGCTGAGTTCCCCGCTTTCCAGTTACATAGTCCAGGACCCCAGCCAGGGAATGATGCCACCTACAGTGGGCAGGTGTTCCCAGTCTAATTAATGCAATCAAGATAGTCCCCGCAGGTATGCCCAGAGGCGCCCACCTCCCAGGGGAGTCTAGGGTATATCAAGTCGATAGTTAAAACTAACCACCATCGTCCTTGTCCTGCAGTCCCTGGGAGGTGCCTTTTACTCTGTACACTAGGTTACCTGCCCATCTGACAGGAACTGTTAGAAAAGTGCTCAAGTGGGTTAGGGCCTGGCATGGTGTGGGGGTTTGTCATACTCTGGTAGAGAAGGAATTAAGTTCTGGGTGTCTGTACCTAAGTGGTCCCTTTCACTATGCCTGCCCGAGTCTGTCTACAGAAGAGGCAAATGACTCCATTTAGAAAGGTACGATTTGTGCCATTTGCACACTTACACAGAAGGATGGGTGTCCTATCCTGATACAATGAGTGTGTCTGAGAGACATACAAGGTGGTAGAAGAGCAGAACAGAAGGCATGAAGACAACTCTGCTGTCACGAAGGGAGATAGATACCTTTGAGCCTACATAGCATTCTGCTGGGAGGAGAAGGCAGCTGGTTTACACCCAGTGGGTAAAGAGTGTCCATCAAAGGGAAAACTGGGGCACTGTGATTATTAATTCTGTCAACGTGACAGGGTTCAGAAATACCTCTGACCACGTCTGGGAGAGAGTTTCTAGATTGTTTTAACTGAGGCGGGAAGACCCACCTTGAATGTAGGTGGCACCATTCCATGGGCTGGGGTTTGTGACTGATAAAAAGGGGAAAGGAATCTGGATACCACTGTTCAGTCTCCGTTTCCTAAGTGTAGATGCAATGATAGCATCTGCTTCTTGTTCTAGGCACCATGCCTTCTCCGCCATGGTGGACAGTACTCTCAAACTGTGAACTAGAGGAGCCCTTCCTTCCTTAAGTTGCTGTCTTGTAGTTTGTGAGAGCAAGTTTGTTAACCAAGATTAACAAACCCAGCCTCTACCCCGGCATTTGCTTCATTCAGCCAGTAACAGTTTTGTCCTCTCTGTCAAGGTCAGACTTGGCTAAGGTTTCAAAGAAGAGACTGCCTGGAGTAAAGGGAAAGATGGCTGTCGCCATTTCTACAACAGAACAAACAAGCTTTTGAAAAGCAGAAACCACGGCCATAACCAGCTCCAATGAGAATGGAGAAATTCACTGCCTGTTGTAGGTAGCATCCTCAAGGGAATGGCTGTTGACAAGTCAGGTGTGTGGATGAGTTGTGTAGGCTCTGAGGCTAGACCTGACCCAGGTGTGTAGGCTCTGAGACTGGACCCACCCAGGTGTATGGATGAGCATGTGGGTCCTGAGGCTGGACCTGACCCAATATATGGATAAGAGGGTGGGTTTTGAGGCTGGACCAAGCCCAGGCCCTGGAACATCTCTGGACAATTCCTGGCTGTCATTCCCAGAACTGATGGTGACTCTGACTGTAGGTACGTTGCTCCAGCCTCTCTCCCACGTGGCCTTGGTCTCTGTTGACTCCTGTGTTCGAAGTAGAGTACATCAAACTCATTTTAAGTTTTCTAGGTATTTTCTTTTATTCTTTTTTTAACTGAAGAAAAATTTTTATTAGATACTTTCTTTATTTACATTTTGAATGTTATCCCCTTTCCTGGTTTCTCCTGCAAGAATACCCTAAGCGATCCCCCCGCCCCCGCCCTGTGCTCACTAACCCACCCCCTCTTGCTTCCCTGTCCTGGTATTCCCCTATACTGGAGCATCCAGCCTTCTCAGGGCCAAGGGCCTCTCCTCCCATTGATGTCCACTAAGGCCATCTTCTGTTACATGTGCAGCTGGAGCCATGGGTCCCTCCATGTGTACATTTTGGTTGGTAGTTTAGTACCTGGGAGCTCTGGGGGTATTGGTTGGTTCTTATTGTTGTTCTTCCTATAGGGCTGAAAGCTCTTGGGTCCTTTCTCTAGCTCCTCCATTGGGGACCTTGTGCTCAGTCCAATGGTTTGCTGAGAGCACCCACATCTGCATTTGTCAGGTACCGGCAGAGCCTCTCAGGAGCCGGCTATATCAGGCCCCTGTCAGCAAGTGATTGTTGGTATCCACATTAGTGTCTGGGTTTGGTGACAGTATATGGGATGGATCCCTAGGTGGGGCAGTGTCTGGATGGCCTTTTCTTCAGTCTCTGCTTCACACTTTGTCTCTGTATCTCCTCCCATGGATATTTTGTTCCCCATTATAAGAAGGATCAAAGTATCCATACTTTGGTCTTTCTTCTTCTTGAGCTTCGATGGATCTGTGAATTGTATCTTGGGAATTCCAAGCTTCTGAGCTAATATCCACTTATCAGTGAGTGTATCTCATGTGTGTTCTTTTGTGATTGGGTTACCTCACTCAGGATGATATTTTCTAGTTCCATCCATTTGCCTAAGAATTTCACGAATTCATTGTTTTTAATAGCTGAGTAGTATTCCATAGTGCAAATATACCATCTTTTCCTCTGTTGAGGGACATCTGGGTTCTTTCCAGCTTCTGGCTATTATAAATAAGTCTCTGAAGAAAGAAATTGAAGAAGACCTCAGAAGATGGAAAGATCTTCCGTACTCATGGATTGGCAAGATTAATATAGTAAAAATGGCCATCTTGCTAAAAGCAATCCACAGATTCAATGCAATCCCCATCAAAATTCCAACTCAAATCTTCATAGAGTTAAAAAGAGAAATTCTCAAATTCATCTGGAATAACAAAAAAAACAAAAAAAAACAAAAAACAAACAAACAAACAAACAAAAAAACCCAAAAAACCCCACCCAGGATAGATAAAACTATTCTCAACAATACAAGAACTTCTGGGGGAATCAGTATCCCAGATCTCAAGTATTACTACAGAGAAATGGTGTTAAAAAACTGCATGGTATTTGGTACAGTGAGAGGCAGGTAGATCAATGGAATAGAATTGAAGACCCAGAAAGGAGCTCACACACCTATGGTCACTTGATCTTTGACAAAGGAGCTAAAACCATCCAGTGGAAAAAAGATAGCCTTTTCAAGAAATGGTGCTGGGTTAACTGGTGGTTAGCATGCAGAAGAATGCAAATCGATCCATTCTTGTCTCCTTGTACAAAGGTCAAGTCTAAGTGGATCAAGAACCTCCACATAAAATTAGACACACTGAAACTAATAGAAAAGAAAGTGGGAAAGAGCTTTGAGCTCATGGGCATAGGGAAAATTTTTCTGAACAGAACACCAATAGCTTATGCTCTAAGATCAAGAATTGACAAATGAGACCTCATAAAATTACAAAGTTTTTGTAAGGCAAAGGACACTGTCAATAGGACAAAAGGGCAATCAACAGATTGGGAAAAGATCTTTACCAACTTTACATTCAATAGATGGCTAATATCTAATATATACAAAGAACTCAAGAAATTAGACTCCAGAGAACCAAATAACCCTATTAAAAATGGGGTACAGAGCTTAACAAACAATCCTCAACTGAGGAATACCAAATGGCTAAGAAGCATCTAAAGAAATGTTCAACATCTTTAGTCATCAGGGAAATGCAAATCAAAACAACCTTAAGATTCCACCTCACACCAGTCAGAATGGCTAAGATCAAAAACTCCAGAGACAGCAGATGTTGGCAAGAATGTGGAGAAAGAACACTCCTCCACTGCTGGTGGGATTGCAAGCTGGTACAACCACTCTGGAAATCTGTTTGGCAGTTCCTCAGAAAATTGGACATAGTACTACCTGAGGACCCAGCTATATCACTCCTGGGTATATACTCAGAAGATTCTCCAACATGTAATAAGGACACATGCTCCACTATGTTCATTTTCTTTTATTCTAAATGTGTTTTAGAAAATTATACTCCATTCTGACTTTATGTATTTCAGATTTGCATCTTTGATGGCCAGCCTCAGATATATGTACACACATAAGTGTCTTTTCTAATGTTTTGGGGCAGAGACTGACTTTCCCTGTTCATGAGACCCAGAATAGCACAGACTGAGTGGCAGCTGTTAAACTTCAATGTGATCTTCACCTGGGGTGCTTCTTACAGTCAAGTGGGCCAGCATACCTCCTCCTCATTCTCATTCCTAAACTACCTGCTCTCATCTCTGATTATTCTGTGTGGCTGAACCATGTGGGATATGCACAGGTGGGCACTGATGTTCATGTTTGTGTGTGCTCGACAATGCTTCAAGGTGATCTTGGGTATCTTCTCCTCTTACTCTGTACTTCAATTATTGTGGCAGAGTATCTTATTGAATCTGAAGCTCATTAGTTTTGGCTAGTTATATAGCACCTTGCCCGGGGAACCCCCTGTGTCTGCCTCCTGAGCGCTAGGACTGCAGGTGGCTGCCAAGCTTTCCTGGTTTTGTTTTGGTGTGTGTGTGTGTGTGTGTGTGTGTGTCCTGGGGGATATGAACTCCTGTCCTCACACCATTATGGCAAAAGTTTTATCCAGTAAAACTTTTCAGCTTCTGAATTTTATTCCTAATATCTACCAAAAAAAAAGGTTTTATATACATGTGATAGATGTATACAAGAAAAAATCACAACTTAATTAGAAAAAAAATCATATCAAATGTTTTGGCTTTCTACCTATTGTGTACTTAAATATTATAGGTAACCCATTTAAGATTTGAGTCAAATTATCATTTAATACAATTAAAATAAAAGTTCTAAATTTGGCTTATTCTGGTTATTCCTTCGTAAATATATTTGTATAGAAAAGGGTAGAAAACAATTTTTAGCTTATTGTTGTAGGTAGGAGTATTTTCATTTTTTTTTTTTTTTGAGACAGGGTTTCTCTGTGTAGTAGCCCTTGCTGTCCTGGAACTCACTTTGTAGACCAGGCTGGCCTCGAACTCAGAAATCCATCCGCCTCTGCCTCTCAAGTGCTGGGATTAAAGAGGTGTACCACTACTGCCTGGCTCAGTAGGAGTATTTTCATTTGTGTATACATTTTCACACTTTCTTTGTTATGAAAAGCTTTTTATACAGTGAAAGCTTCTGTTTGGGTTTCTAGTGGTCACAGCACTCATGTCCATAACTGGAGTTCTCAATCCACCTAACTTTAGAAGTCCTTGTGCTTTGAAGAGGACACCAGCCCAGAGACATTTAGATAGTGAGACAGCTCATGTCAGTGATCTGAGACGGGTGCAGATGACCTGAGTAGGGCCAGCTGTCTGCAGCTCCTCTCAGAGACCCACCACGATGCCTGGCTGGCTGTGACTGGTCATGTGGAGCCTGGATGTCTGTCTGTTAGATCTAGTCTTTGGTTGTCGTTTTATTTGGCGGCGGCTGCGGCTGCGGGGGTTGGGCGGCGGGGGTTGGGGGGAGGGATGTGTGAGAATGTTCTTGCCTTGTGCTGGAGTTCTCAGATGTCCTTCTGAATATGTAGAAGGAAGGGATCATTTGAAAAATCCTCCAGGAATCAATGTCCTTTGTAGCTTTTGTCTCAGAGCCCACACTTTGCATTCTGACAGAAATTTGCTTGTTAGTTCCCAGAGAATGACCAGTTTCCCACCATACTCACTCAAGTGGACCAGAACTCTATGCATGTCCTAGAGACTCTGTCTGCCATTAATTGCCTGCTGTGGCCTTAGTTAGGTCTTGTGTCCCAGGTCTCTGCTGGTCCTTAATTCCATCATTCACTTGGTGCTCTCATCAAATTACAATTGATGCCTGGAGTGAGTTTATTGATTTGGAAATGTGAGATGAAAAAGAAGGTAGTTTTTGAAATATGACAGATATTTAACCATGTTTATGTACTGATTTGAATCGATGGCTATTGGAGAAACAAAGAGAACCTGAGAAAAGGGGAATGTAGGGAGACTGAGTGCATCTGAGTGGCTGGGAGGGAAATGGCCACAGGCTGTGCCCTCACTGTGGGCAAAGCATACTCTAAGTGAGCAGTGGGAGACACTCTGATATGTTGACTGTGACTTGTGTGTGGTCCCATAAAAGCTGCAGAGACTATGCGAGACACACCTCCAGGGAACATTGGACACAGTGGCAGATTGGATTAGGTGGTTAGTCTGAAGAACGCTGTCAGTGCCTCTGGCATAGAAAGACATTTTCCAGCCTCTTACCTTGACTCCAGTTGAACGAATTGTGATGTGTCTGTCTCAGGAAGCTGTATTAAAGTGGGAGGTTTGAGATCTAACCCCAGCCTGGTTATAAACCTTAGATGTGCTATTCGTGTCTTTTAAGTGTGGTTTCCTTCAATGTCAGTAAAAGAACAGTCCATGCCTCGCAGGGTTGTTGTGGAAACCGAAGAAGTAGATAGAAAATAACTTTGTAAACTGGGAAGTAGAGAATAGGTAAATAAATGTAAGGTTGCCACACATCGCCCTGATGGGAGTTCTGGCCCCAGACAGCATGGCTACAAGGCTTTTCACACACACACACACACACACACACACACACACACACACACACACACACAGCATGTTAAAATCTAGCATTTAGTTAAAACAGTCTATGCACATAGTACAGAAAATAAAATAGATCTTGAATAGATTTCTTATCTTAAGTGCTCAACCCCAAAGTGTTTGGGAGGTTAAAACAATTTTGAGGTATTTGCATACACATAATGAATTATCCTAGGGATGGGGCTTAGCTGCTCTCTGCACTGTATTTCCATCCTTGGCTTGAAACCATATCGGAGCATTCTTGAAACCCGGTGTGTCAAGCCCCTGTGTACCCATTCACCCATCGGCCCACCCATCCTTCCAACCAGTCTTATTTGTATGCACCCACAACCCTCCCTTTGTTCCCCTCTCTTTTGTTCATCTCACCACAACTACTGTTCTATGAAAGCTTGTCTGTACCATAGGATGCCCAGATCATCCGGTTCAGCCTTACTTTTGGTCTGAACAGTGATGTGTTAGCTCTTAGATCTATAACAAAAATTGACCACCCTCCCTAACATAGCTCTCCAACCTATCGGAGGTCTAACAGAATAAAAGGAAGGAAGAATTCGTTGCCCTGACTGATGAAGTGAGATGTTCATCTTCACTGTCCTTGGACATTCTTGTCAGCAGGCTTTCAGGCCCACCTGTTATTGACTCTTTAGACTATGCCTTTGACTTTTCCTACAATTTATATGAGACTCGATGACTCCATAGTCACCAGAACTGATATTTAATTACTAATCATGTCTATGATTTTGATGATTGGTTCAATCTATCTTACCCATTCATATTCTGGGTTGCCTGTGTATTCCCATGTATCACAATGGATGAGCTTTACAGTTTTGATAGTCTGTGGGCTAGTAACCTCATTAAATGATTTCCATTGTTACTAGCTGCAGATTGTTGTTCTCTAAGATGGTTAATTTTCTCCAGTAGGCAAGTGGGTCATCTACCGGGGTGTCCATGCAGGAGTGGTGTGTGTGCACTATTTCCATCTGAAGACCATCACTTCTTCTATGTCCAGCTCCCTGTGTACTTTGCCCACTATGCCATGTGCCTACAGAGAATGAAGGCAGGGATCAGTGCCAAAAGAGAAGCTTGAGTTTCCAGCTATGTCCTGATGGTCATCCTAATGCATGTTTATCTCCTGTCTCTATATCCTTCCCACACATCTCTGGGGGAGACACTCTGCAAGTGTTTCACTCTATAACTGTCTCCTCTCTGCCAAGTTGTTCTCCAGACTGAAGCCCATCAAATGGAGACTCAAAGTGCTATTCTGCTGATATTCCCTCCTCATTTGGCATTGTGGATTTATTCCTTTCAACCTTTACAGGCATGGTACTAGGGGAAAAGATATAAATTTATATTCTCTTGTCTTTACATATATCAGGAGTCCAAAATTTATTTCTGCATGAGGACTGTAGGTTTCCCTTGAAAGAGGCAGTGAGACAGTGAGATAGAGAACCTTCGGGTATAACATTTGGGCTTTTCCACAGTAAAGCAAAAGTGATCCTTAAGCCTACATAGTTGCATTAGATCAGCCTACAGGTTCAACAAGAATAGCCAGCTTACCTCAAAAGAAATGAGATCAAAGCAAGCATTGCCAGTCTCCAAGGTCCATGGAACAGGGCCGTTCTGTGCTGACTCTTGCTGGTGCTGGCCAACAGCCTTACATGTGTGTGCCCCTGAGGCTGTCTCATATGTCTGTTGGTAAGTGAGGGGTATGAGAACTGCAGAAGTGGTGTGGGCCATCCTATATAAAAAGTTGGATTTCTAGAGAAAGCAATTAACATGGGTCTAGGTGCAATAGTTGGTGGAACTGTTAGAGAGTTTAAAGGTAAAAGTGGCATGGCCACTGATAGGAAAAGAGGATCATGATTCTTTGTGTTCTTCTTGTATATGAAATTGTTTTCTTTTACTTTATTGCAAAAGATTCTGTATATTTTTGGAGTGACAAGGGGAAAAGTGTGGGAATGGTACATGGTAAATGGAAGGATCTGGAAAGGCATCTTGATGTGCAGGAAGCCTGTAGTTAGAACAACTGTGGCCATTTGGCTTTGAAGAAACAGTGATGATTTTGGGTAATACAAAGACATTCTGGGTTATCTTGTAAAAACAAAAGGTTGAGTTCCTGTTGAGTTCCTATTGTTGAGTCAACCATTTTGCCTCAAGTCTTGAAGCTGGTAGTTCAAAGGCATGTGTGGTCAAGATGGATGAATGTGCTTGATTTTCTGACAGCTCAGACACTTCTGTAATGTCAAGAAGTGGTCATTGTCCATGAACAAAGGAAGATCTTACAACTACAGAGCCTTGGATGAGGAGCAGGCTCTTCACTAGGAATTACATTGCATGGGCAGGGAGATCATAGTGACCTCAACTCATCTGGAAGGAACTCTGGGAAAAGTCTGGCTTTTCTGTAGGAGGTAGATATATAGACACTCAACCTTCGTATTGAGACACCTGGAATATAAGATTAGATTAAGGCCGTGAGAGAGGATGTGGGGGCTCGAGAAATGGTCTCTGATTGTTCAGATATTCTAGAATCTATAGGAATATGACAAATCCTGCAAGGAAGGCAGGCTATTGAATAGTTGAATGGGGACAAGCACTTTTTTGTTATTTTGTTTGTTTGTAGTTTTTTTAATTGTCCAAACAGCATGTGTACTGTCAGGTACCCATAACAAAAGGTTGCACAACCAAGTGTGACACAGTCTGTCTCCCTGTGTGTGGGTTCCAGTGTTAGTGAGAGCCAGGGGCTGGGAAGTTCTATGGATAGGTGGCCTACTTAGCTCATGCCATCCAGAACTTTTGAAGCTGATTTGATTATTAGTCTTTCTTTGGGAAATGTGTAGGAACAGCTAGAGGATAAGGGGAGAGTACAGTTAGGTAAAGGGGAGAACAGGAAGGCGGCGGCGGCGGCGGCGGCGGCGGCGGCGGCGGCGGTAGCAGTGGCTGCTCCAGCTGAAGGGCCATCAGCGGTGGAACCAAGGCGACACAGGGTCCAGTTAGGCCCTGCGCCCACGACCACTGACCTTCGCTGACCAGCCGGGCGGCAAGCAACTGCGGTTCTGCGGAGCCTTTCGCTGCACGGAAGCCACTTCAGAACTCGGCTTCCCGCCAGTCAGGAGAGACTCACCTCCATCTTGATCCCGGGCTCCAGAGATCGGTCAGACTGAGGTACACAAACATAATCGTAGGCCCAACACCGCAGGGGTCTGAGCCAGACGGGCGTTGGCCTGCACCCAGGCCCTGGGCTGTTCGAGTGGCCATCGGGGCGCCAACCCAGCCAGGAGTTTTTTTTTTGCCCCGGCCGGCGCACGCGCCGCCATTTTGCCTACAGGAGCCAGAGTGCTCGGGAGGGCAGAGACTGCTAACAAGCGTAGCCTGTTAGCAAAACGGGGGTCTAGGCCCCAAAAGGCACAGGACTGACCCCAAGAACTGGGCGGCTTGGTGGGCCATCTGTGTGTCAACCCGCCCAAGAGGTTATTAGCACAACAGACTCTCCCGGTGCTTTCGGGGAGCGCGGACGCACACGCCCGCCATCCGGGTCACCTGGCGGACCCAAATAACAGACATAGCCCTAGGGGAACTTTGCTCGGACCTTGGCCTCCCAAGATCTCCCAGATCTCATGCAGACTCTAAGAGAACACAAATGCCAACCAAAACTACTATATCCAGCAAAACTCTCAATCACCATAGATGGAGAAACTAAGATATTTCACGACAAAACCAAGTTCACCCAATATCTATCCACAAACCCAGCCCTAAAAAGGATAATAGGAGGACAACACCAATACAAGGAGGGAAACTTCACCCTGAAAAAAGCAAGATAGTAACCTTTCATCAAACCCAAAAGAAGTTAAGCAATCAAATTTAAAAAATAACGTCAAAAATGATAGGAAGTAACAATCACTATTCCTTAATATCTCTTAACATCAATGGACTCAATGCCCCAATAAAAAGACACAGACTAACTGACTGGATACGTAAACAGGACCCTACATTTTGCTGCTTACAGGAAACACACCTCAGGGTCAAAGACAAACACTACCTTAGAGTAAAAGGCTGGAAGACAATTTTACAAGCAAATGGTCTCAGGAAACAAGCTGGAGTAGCCATTTTAATATCAGATAAAATTGACTTTCAACCCAAAGTCATCAAAAGAGACTCTGAGGGACACTTCTTGCTGGTCAAAGGAAAAATACAACAAGAAGAACTCTCAATCCTGAACATCTATGCTCCAAATGCAAGGGCACCCTCTTTCATAAAAGAAACTTTATTAAAACTCAAAGCACACATTGCACCTAACACAATAATTGTGGGTGACTTCAACACTGCACTTTCCTCAATGGACCGATCAGGAAAACAGAAACTAAACAAGGACACAATGAAACTAATTGAAGCTTTGGACCAATTAGATTTAACTGATATATATAGAACATTCTATCCTAAAACAAAAGAATATACCTTTTTTTCAGCACCTCATGGTACCTTCTCCAAAATCGACCATATAATTGGTCACAAGACAGACCTCAACAAATATAAGAAGATAGAACTAATCCCATGCCTCCTATCTGATCACTATGGAATAAAAGTGGTCTTCAATAGCAACAGAAACAACAGAAAACCCACATACACGTGGAAATTGAACAATACTCTACTCAATGACACCTTGGTCAAGGAAGAAATAAAGAAAGAAATTAAAGACTTTTTAGAACACAATGAAAATGAAAACACAACATACCCAAATCTATGGGACACAATGAAAGCAGTGCTAAGAGGAAAACTCATAGCCCTGAGTGCCTCCAAAAAGAAAATGGAGAGAGCATACATTACCAACTTAATGACACACCTGAAAGCCCTAGAACAAAAAGAAGCTATTTCACCCAGGAGGAGTAGAAGGCAGGAAATCATCAAACTCAGGGCCGAAATCAATCAAGTAGAAACAAAGAGAACCATACAAAAAATCAACAAAACCAGGAGCTGGTTCTTTGAGAAAATCAACAAGATAGATAAACCCTTAGCCAGACTGACCAAAGGGCACAGAGAAAGTATCCAAATTAACAAACTTAGAAATGAAAAGGGAGACATAACAACGGAAACTGAGGAAATCCAAAAAATCATCAAATCCTACTACAAGAGCCTGTACTCAACACAACTGGAGAATCTGGAGGAAATGGACAATTTCCTTGACAGATACCAAATACCAAAATTAAATCAGGACCAACTAGACCATCTAAACAGTCCCATAAAGCCTAAAGAAATAGAAGGAGTCATAGAAAGTCTTCCAACCAAAAAAAGCACAGGACCAGATGGTTTCAGTGCAGAATTCTACCAGACCTTCAAAGAAGAGATAACACCAATACTCTTCAAACTATTCCACAAAATAGAAACAGAAGGAACACTACCCAATTCCTTCTACGAAGCCACAATTACGCTGATACCAAAGCCACACAAAGATCCAACAAAGAAAGAGAACTTCAGACCAATTTCCCTTATGAACATCGATGCAAAAATACTCAATAAAATTCTTGCCAACCGAATCCAAGAACACATCAAAACGATCATCCACCATGATCAAGTAGGCTTTATCCCGGGAATGCAGGGTTGGTTCAATATACGGAAATCCATCAATACAATCCACTACATAAACAAACTCAAAGAACAAAACCACATGGTCATTTCATTGGATGCTGAAAAAGCATTTGACAAAATTCAGCATCCTTTCATGCTTAAAGTCTTGGAGAGAACAGGAATTCAAGGCCCATACCTAAACATAGTAAAAGCAATATACAGCAAACCGGTAGCCAGCATCAAACTAAACGGAGAGAAACTTGAAGCAATCCCACTGAAATCAGGGACCAGACAAGGCTGCCCCCTTTCTCCTTATCTTTTCAATATTGTACTTGAGGTACTAGCTCGGGCAATTCGACAACATAAGGAGGTCAAAGGGATACAAATTGGAAAGGAGGAAGTCAAACTATCATTATTTGCAGACGACATGATCGTCTACCTAAGTGACCCAAAGAACTCCACTAGAGAGCTCCTACAGCTGATAAACAACTTCAGCAAAGTGGCAGGTTACAAAATCAACTCAAGCAAATCAGTGGCCTTCCTATACTCAAAGGATAAGCAGGCTGAGAAAGAAATTAGGGAAATGACCCCCTTCACAATAGCCACAAACAGTATAAAGTATCTTGGGGTGACTCTTACCAAACATGCGAAAGATCTGTATGACAAGAACTTCAAGACTCTGAAGAAGGAAATGGAAGAAGACCTCAAAAAATGGGGAAAACCTCCCATGCTCATGGATCGGTAGAATCAATATAGTTAAAATGGCCATTTTGCCTAAAGCACTATACAGATTCAATGCAATACCCATCAAAATCCCAACTCAATTCTTCACAGAGTTAGAAAGAGCAATTATCAAATTCATCTGGAACAACAAAAAACCCAGGATAGCTAAAACTATTCTCAGCAACAAAAGAAAATCTGGGGGAATCAGTATCCCTGACCTCAAGCAATACTACAGAGCAATAGTGTTAAAAACTGCATGGTATTGGTACAGTGACAGGCAGGAGGATCAATGGAACAGGATTGAAGATCCAGAAATGAACCCACACACCTATGGCCACTTGATCCTCGACAAAGAGGCTGAAAACATCCAATGGAAAAAAGATAGCCTTTTCAACAAATGGTGCTGGTTCAACTGGAGGTCAGCATGCAGAAGAATGCGAATTGATCCATCCTTGTCTCCTTGTACTAAGCTCAAATCCAAATGGATCAAGGACCTCCACATAAAGCCAGACACTCTGAAGCTAATAGAAAAGAAACTGGGGAAGACCCTTGAGGACATCGGTACAGGGAGAAAGTTTCTGAACAGAACACCAATAGCGTATGCTCTAAGAGCAAGAATTGACAAATGGGACCTCATAAGGTTACAGTTTCTGTAAGGCAAAGGACACCATCAAGAGGACAGATCGGCAACCAACAAATTGGGAAAAGATCTTCACCAATCCTACATCAGATAGAGGGCTAATATCCAATATATATAAAGAACTCAAGAAGTTAGACTCCAGAAAACCGAACAACCCTATTAAAAAATGGGGTACAGAGTTAAACAAAGAATTCTCACCTGAAGAACTTCGGATGGCGGAGAAGCATCTTAAAAAATGCTCAACTTCATTAGTCATTAGGGAAATGCAAATCAAAACAACCCTAAGATTTCATCTTACACCAGTCAGAATGGCTAAGATTAAAAATTCAGGAGACAGCAGGTGTTGGAGAGGGTGCGGAGAAAGAGGAACACTCCTCCACTGCTGGTGGGGTTGCAAATTGGTACAACCACTCTGGAAAGCAGTCTGGCGGTTCCTCTGAAAACTGGGCACCTCACTTCCAGAAGATCCTGCTATACCACTCCTGGGCATATACCCAGAGGATTCCCCACCATGTAATAAGGATACATGCTCTACTATGTTCATAGCAGCCCTATTTATAATTGCCAGATGCTGGAAAGAACCCAGGTATCCCTCAACAGAAGAGTGGATACAAAAAATGTGGTATATCTACACAATGGAGTACTATTCAGCCATTAGAAACAATGAATTCATGAAATTCTTAGGCAAATGGATGGAGCTAGAGAACATCATACTAAGTGAGGTAACCCAGACTCAAAAGGTGAATCATAGTATGCACTCACTAATAAGTGGTTATTAACCTAGAAAACTGGAATACCCAAAACATAATCCACACATCAAATGAGATACAAGAAGAAAGCAGGAGTGGTCCCTGGTTCTGAAAAGACTCAGTGAAACAGTATTTGGCAAAACCAGAACGGGGAACTGGGAAGGGGTGGGAGGGAGGACAGGGGAAGAGAAGGGGGCTTACGGGACTTTCGGGGAATTGGGGGGGGGGCTAGAAAAGGGGAAATCATTTGAAATGTAAATAAATTATATCGAATAAAAAAAAAGATAAATAAAAAAAAATAAATAAATAAAAAAAAAGGGGAGAACAGGAGACAGGATTTGTGCTTCCTCCGTGCTCCTTGCACCACTCCACTAGTGATGGCTGGTTCCTGGAGGAGGGGTGCGTGCCTGGCCTCACATGCGTGCCCTGAGGCTGCCAAGGGTGAGCAGAGCTCCTGGGCTATCTGCCTGCCAAAGTGTGTTCTTCCTCCCCTCCTGCTTTCTCCTCATATCCTTGTTCTTACAGATTTTTATTTTATGTGTGAGTGTTTTGCCAGTATGTATGTATGTATGTATGTATGTATGTATGCATGCATGCATGCATGCATGCGTGTATGTATACATGTACACAGTATCTGTGTTGCTCAGAAGAGGATGTTGGATTCCTTGGAACTGGAGTTACAGATGGTTGCTAGCTGCTACCTGGGTGCTAGGAATTGAGCCCTGTCGTCAGGAAGAGCAGCCAGTGCTCACAACCACTGACCCATCTCTCTAGTCCTTTAACGGTGGTTTGTAGTTCTCAAACAAAGGTCTTTGACCTTCTTAGTTAAACTTACCCCTGAGGTCCTTTTTAAAATGTTTTTACAAACAGTATTATATTTTTGCTTTCTTTCTCTATTTTTAGATAAATTGTCAGTGATATAAAAATGCAACTAATTTTTGTGCAGCAAATTCATATCCTACAAGTGCTGTGAGTTTGCTTATCAGTTTTAATGGCCACCTTGTGAGAATCTTTCCCATTAGTGCCTGATTGATCTTGGTAGACCCCTCAGTGCTGTGCCAAGCAGAAATGGCGAGAGTGGGCATCCTTGCTCTATTTGTGCTAGCTCTTAGCCCCCCATTGATTAGATCAGACCATTTTAATGGATGGAGCATGCTATCTTAGCTACAACCCAGTAAGTTATTTTCAGAATGAAAGTTAAGATAATCTAGTCTGCAAAACCAGAGCTGGAGGTGAAAATATGTTCAGTTTACTTTGGGATATTTTTGGAATGAAAACCCAACCTTCCAGCTCCTCTTGTGTAGAGCCTCCCTGGGTTTCCAATTCTTCCTCTGTGCTTCCGACCTACCCCTCATCATCTTCCTCCTGCAGCCATTTCCCCCCCCTTCCTCACTCACATTCTTCCCTCTAGGGAGTGACCACCTCTCTGGTTCTGCTGGTTTACGTGCTTCCTGGACCCCCAACCCCTTCTCATTTCCCTGCAGACCTGCACCTCAGGGGGTCTTCCTTCTCTACCTTCCTCACATTTGGCTTGTACCAACTTCTCTTTTCTTCCTACTTCTTACACCCTTCAGTGAGGCCAGAAGCCTTCTGGAGGATGCTATGACTTTCCCCTGGGCACCATCCGGTGCATGCTGGGTACTATGTGTAAGGCCTGTGCAGGGCCAGCCACCATGAAGATAGCTTGTCTTGTTTTGGTGACTGTCCTGTGCCCCGTTGCTTCCTTTGCACTTGGTGGATGATTAGTCTAGTAAACTGTGTTGTTATCTTTGCCTGTGTAGGGAATTGGCAAAGAAATACATTTGAACTTTTTTTCCCTTTTCTTCTATAGTATAAAGTGTATCTTCCTTTTGTTAATTGGTTCTCATTTGTTAAACCCCTCTCTCCTTTCTGATGCTTTCAAGAGAAAAGTCGAAAAATGAGCAGTCTGTGGTCAAGCTCTCAATTCTAAAGTGACAATATTAGCAATATTAGTATTCAGATTTCTGATGGCTGCATTCTTTTCTTATGGGATAGGTAAGAATTGCAAGTTTAGTACTTTCCCAATGATGGGATACTAACCAAGAGCAGAGTATTCATTCAGTGCCCTGGTAGTTAACGTGTGTGGAGATTGAGTTTGGAGTTACACATTAGCGAGGGTCAGCACACGCTTCCTGTGAATAGAGTTGTACAGAACATGGCTGACTGTGTAGGTGAACCTGCCAGTTGACCCTATTTCAGATGGAAGGCAGGGTGATTCTCAGGGCATGTCTGCATATCTGGAGGTTATGAGTCACTTCTTGGTCATGTGAGGTGACAGAGCCTGCCAGGGCTGGGAGCGCTTCATGGAGGAGTCTGACAGCCTGTATTTACCCATTGGACGTACACGCACATCTTCCTAGGCATTCATTATGCCGACAGTCTGGGAAATGCCAGTGTTCTAATTAACTCCAGCCAGGGAAGGCTGTCTGCCGTCTGCAGTCCCTTTGATTGATATGGCTGCAATTAGAGCGCACATCCCTCCCAGCACTGCAGTGGAGAGGGGCTCGGAGTGGGCATGGAAGGCCTCTGCAGGCAGAGCTTTGTTCCTGTCCTTCCTCAGAGAGAGGAATGTGAGAAAGAGGCCCCAGTGCCTCCTCCTCCTGCTCGCAACCCCCCTCCTCGATCAGCAAGTTTATTACTGCTAGAAAGAAAAAGGAATAAACATTATCCTCCAGTTTGCAGGGCTTTGATGGTTGTTATGGGAAAATCAGTTAACTCCATGGTCATATTTTTGAGACTTATTGACAAAAGAACTCGCATTTATATTTACCTTAAAGAACAAAGTGACGAGGTTTGTATCTGGACTCACAGAACAGGAATGAGGACAGGTGAGATGTTGGTAGGATACATGACAGACACTTGCCCGCAAAACTGAAGTCAGAAGATGAAAATTCTTTGACTGGTCAGTCTGTGCCAAGGACTGGGCGATGCGAGCTACAACAGCTGATGTGCCGCTGTCTCTGACCTTAGGGTGGCTGGGGGCCTGGCAGAGAACCTCTATATTAGGATATCTTCATCAATGAGGTTTAGGATGGTTTGTTATGAAAAGGAAACAGGTCAGATGTAAGTGGGGAAGACATCATATTGCTCTCTGATGCAGGAGAATTATTACAGTATGTGGAGAGTCGGGGACAGGGCTTCTAGGCTGAGCGCAGCCTCTAAGCACCATCATGGTGTGTTTGGATGGCGATCTAGTATATAGAGGTGGGATCTGGTAGGGGAGGCTGGAGTTGGGGTGGGCAGACTGCACAGGGATGAGTAGGCCTGTAGGGTTATGGGGTCCCATGTCTACTCTGCCACAGGGCATGGCCGCTGCAGGTGGGACAAAGGAAGCTGACCAGGCTTATTCCGTGCTGTCGCCAGGGGGGTATTGGGTTGTGTGGAGGCTGCAGGACACAGAGGGTAGGGAAGTGCAGTCTGAAACTTGGGACATCCAGAACTGACTTGGGGGTGGGGGCGGGCTTGCAAGGAGGCCAGGGCCATCTGGTTCTCAGGTTCTTAGACACCCAGGTGCCTCTGGGAGCTGTGGAAGAGCTGAGAACAGAGTGGTGGGCCCACAGGTTGGATCTAGCCCAGGGCCAGGGGAGAAGTGGGGAGCTCTGGCTAGTCCTGCCTGGAGAGTCCTTGGCTTGCCCATGGTAGCAGGCTTGGGCTTGGTGGTCGCAGTGGCTGGGAGCACAGAGAGGCCTTCTGTGGGAGATTAGATGACAGCTCATGTAGGCTCCATGGCTCTATGAAAAGAAGCAGTCCATGTTTTTTTGTTTGTTTTTGTTTTCGTTTTTGTTTTGAGAGAGAGGTTCTCTGTGTAGTCCCAGCTGTCTTGGAACCCACTCTGTAGACCAGGCTGGTCTTGAACTCAGAAATCCGTCTGCCTCTGCCTCTCAAGTGCTGGAATTAAAGGCATGTACCACCACTGCCTGTCAAACTTTTGTTTTGTTTTGTTTAGAGACAGGGTTTCTCTGTGCAGCCCACTGTCCTGGAACTCACTCTGTAGACCAGGCTGGCCTCGAACTCAGAAATCTGCCTGCCTCTGCCTCCCAAGTGCTGGGATTACAGGCGTGTGCCCCCACCGCCCGGCTCAGTCCATGGTTTTAAGACATTTATTGTCATGGCAGAAAGCAGATGAACAAAACAGTACCCCACTTCTCAGGGTGGGCCTGAGGTTAAAGACCTTTTGCAGGGAGGAGTGTCTGGGAAGGAAAGTTTATTGGCTAAGCCTCTAGGCCTTTAGGTATTTCATTAAAATGGAGATCTGTTTTGAGCCTATGTGACCTGTAGTCATGTCCTATACAAGTAGAAGGGCTTGGAGCATTGCCCTTATGTGACCAAAGGCCACAAATCTATAAGGATCTGTGGCTAGTGACAGAGGCCCCATGCCTGGGAATCAGGAGAAATGCCTACCATCCCTTCAGGGTCACGGGGGTTTCGAGCCTTAGCTCAACCAGGAACAAGGCTACCTTTCATGGTCCTACATAGGCTACCACTTTAGAGTTGAGTTTGTTTCTGGTGACGGTGGCAGGAATCATCTGGAGCCTTGGTAGGGAAGGTACATAAACAGATCTATGCTTTAGGTTCATTGTCTTGGTTGGAGGGGTACGTGGACTAACCTGTGCTTTAGGTAGATGACCAGGTTATGTTGGTCAGCATGAGGCAAGGAGAGGCAGGAGTACTGCTGTGGTGTCCCGGCTGCTGTCCTGATGGGAGCTCAGGAGAACCTGGCTCAGGTTGCTCTCTCTGTCCTTCCTCAGCTGAGGCTGCTTGCTGCCCTCCTGTAACCATGGTGTTGGCATGAGATGGAGTGGTCACTGGTTACTCAGTGCAAGCTCCTAAATTGTATTAAAGGCAAAGGCACTTACATCCCGATCCCCAGGAAGTCGGTTTAGGTAATACCTGCAAATGTGGATGAAGAGTAGGCAACACTAAGCTCAGATCTTGCTTCAGACAGTCAGTGTTCCCCACAACCAGGCCCAGGTGCTCACTGGAGGTCTGGGTAAACACTATGACCAGAGGCAGACATGAAGTGCTCTCTTCTGTCGTTTGTTAACACACAGAGGTGAGAATGGTGCCATTGGCAGAATTATGACAGTTACGTTCATTTGCCAAGGTCACATGGTGGCAGCTGAAAGGCAAACTGAGCTTTGGGGATTTTCTAGTGGGGATTAGTATCCACACACAGAGTAGAATAAGAGAGTTTCCCTCTTAATGTTGGTGATTGTTATCTAACCCACAGGCCTGGGTGGGACGTTCTTGTCACCTGTCTTCTAACAATGATATGCTCTTCTATGCTTGGACCCAGACATGAACTAGAACTCACATCACTGGCTGTCTTTGACTTTGATTTATTGACATTTGTCCTGACCTTTGTAGCCTCCAAGAACCCAGGAGTCAATCGCATAGTTCATCATTCATTCATTCATTCATTCATTCATTTTATTCATCCAGTCTCTTAACTCATATGCTTCCCTGAAGAATCCAAACTAATATAGAAATGTTAATTTCTGTGTAAAAAAAATCTTAATATCACCATTTTATATAAATCCTAATAAACATAACAAAAACAATAAAACAACACAGATAAGTCCAAAATGATAGCCATTACACTGCTTAATACCTCAAATCTTATAAAACGTTACTCTAAAGTGAAGAGAAGTACCATGAAGCACTCATCAGAGACTGGCATGATCATGCTTTTAACTCTGCATTTAATTTCAGATTTTATGTACTTCTGGCTCTGAGAAGGAATCATGGTGCTTATTGCCTGCCCCTCAAATCTCCACTGCCTTTTGTGTCTTTAATGCTATTGTTCTAACATTATGCAGGCTTCTGACGTCTGCAAAAGTTCCACATTTGTTCAGTATCTTTTTAATGGATGCTGTATGCTCAACAATATAGTCTTGATTTAGGGTGAAAAACTCTGAAGAGAGTAATCCCATCTTTGTCTTTAGTGCAATTGGTGCTTTGTACCTAACTTAGGATTGAGTTTCAGGGTAGAATAAGTTTGATTTTAGATACAACTTTTTCATTAAATTTATTCTTTGGTACATGTACCCAATATATTTTGATCATGTCCATCCTCAACTACTCTTTCCAATTCCATGTCTTCTCTTTCACAAACACATATACACGCAGTCATGTATAGGCAACTTGTACATACCTTAGTGATCCCTTAAGATTTTGACAGATCTGAGAAATCCTTACTATCTAGGGATTCATGTGCTAGAGCTGACCCCATCACTCACATTTGTAGTGGAGCTACAAGCTCACTGGCTGTGCAGGCAAAGGGTAGCATGGATAACCATGCAGAGTACACAACACTGGATAATGATAATCAACTAAGTTATTGGTTGGTGTATTTACTATAGTGTGCTGCTATTAGCATTTTAGTGTGTGTTGCTGGTGTTTATGAGAACTATAACCTGCAAACCATCTGCTGTATTGGTGGTGGCCTTAGGACCTAAAAGACCCTGTCAAGTGACAACCAGTTCCTTCAGGTTCATGGAACTCTTCCTATTGTGTTTCCACAAGGCATTTCTCAGAATAAGCCTGTTGCTAAGCAACACATGGCTGTAAATATGTACCCTGAGCATTGTCCCATGGCTGGGGTGGTTTTCTTAGGCAACTCAACAGGGTGGCTCTCCTCATTACACTGTCAGGTATACCTAGAGTAGAGAAGTTCCTGCAGGGCACCTACTCAAACCTTGGGAGTCCTTAAGAGCTATCTGAGGAGAACTAACAAGCATTAGTTTTCCATAATCATTGACAATGACAGTTATTTTCACTGGAAAATATCAAAGGTCATTAATGGAACTTAATTCATGAATTTCAACAAAAATATTAAAATTTAGGAAAAATATTTCTCAAGGACACAGTGGTCTGGAAGCTAATAATTTCTGATGGTGGTTAACATTAATTTTTGACTTGACATAACATAGAGTCACCTGGGAGAAGAGTCTCAATGGGGGGCTGTCTACATCAGATTGGCCTTTGGACATGCCTCCAGGGGGAGTGTCTTGATTGCTAGTTGATGTAGAAGATCCTGCCCACTGTGGGTAGTACCTCCTTGGGATGGACCCTCAACTATATGAGTGAGGAGAAACTGAGTTTAGTGTAAGCCAGCAAGTAAACAGATATGTGTCACTTCTCACTGATCTGGACATAAATTTGATGTAACTAGCTACTTTAAGTTCTGCCCACTATGACTTGGTGGCTTTGGTGGCTGTAACCTGGTAAAACCTGGTAAGTGAAAAATAAACCTCTTTGTTCCCCAAGGTGTTTGGTCAGAGTATTTTATCATAGCTACAGAAGGGAAATGATGTCCTTATAGAATGGCCATTACTGTTGTCTGGAAAGGAATGCAGCTGTACACAGCAGCCAAGGGAAGTGGTGTACAGGGATGATCTGCCATCTACCTGAGACCAAGTCGCAGTGGAAGAGGATGGTATGCACGCTCTTTGTGGACAATGCTTGAGAGAACTTGATGTGTACTAAATCTTGCTACCACCTCATGGTCTTAATTTGGTTGTTGTGACCTCGGCCACCTTTTCTGTACTCCAGAAGGGAGTAAGAGAATAGGACTTAGGGACCACAAGGACATTCTAGCTGATGCCCTTTTTATTTTGAGTAGGCACAACCCTGATTGATCAGCCAATAGTCATGTCACTGTCTAAACTTGTGACCCAGGGCCCCCTTCCTGGCTGGAAAGAGGGTTAGACAGATGGGTTGCAGAGGCAGGTGTGCCACTGACTTATGCCAACTTTTCTAATGGGAAGACCATCACTCAGGGAAGGGAAACCATTTGCCCAAATGGATACCTGCTCATTCTAAAAGCAGACCCTTATCTGTCTAACTTCACTCTTCTTTCCTTCTCTGCGATGTTTTGCCAGTTCAGCATATTATCATCCTAGAATCTCTGCTGTTTTTATGGGTTATACAGTTGCCCTAATTTGAGGGGCTGCTTACAAAAAAAAAAAAAACCTTTTCTTTAGATGAAGATAGAGTGATTTAACGAACACCCTTTTTAAAAGGCAATTGATTGGGTTAGAGAACAGAGGTGACGCACAATCTCCAAGCATAAAGTAGCCTGTGATCTTTTTATTTTAATGTCAGCTTCAAAAGAACTAGCATTCTAGGTCCAGGTTCACAGTTTACCAGTGGCTCTTCTTTCAAGGTCATTTCTACCCCTGTACTTTTGGTGCAGCCTTGTGTGTCTGAAGGAGGGATGAGACAACATCCTGCCTGAGTCTTCAACAGTCAGAGGGAGAGGCCAGCCGCTGACAGCCTGGTATGAATGGATGCTGGCTACCTTTAGCACTTCCTCTACTCTGTGCCATGCTCAAGCCTGTGATGATGACGCTCATGTTGCTGTCCAAGGAGAGTCAGTTTCCCTGCACGGCATCGTGGGCTTTCCTGCAGGCTTGCTTAGTCAGTAGCAATGGGGACCTGATCACACCACAGCCCTGAGCCAGGGAGAGCTGTGTGCATCTGTTATTCCTGATCTGAACTGAGAGCCATGAAGACAAGGCCACGATTCATGGTCATCATTTAAAGTCAGATGACACAGCTATCAGGAAGAGCACAGGGGGCATCCTTAGATGTGATGTTCAATGGTTGTTGTGTTATGGAATTAAATTTGGGATAGATTATTGGGTATATTCTTTTTGCCAGGGATTATGGTTATTGTATATTATTGCATGCATTATTATATTATTGTTTCTTATTGTATCCATTACTGTATGTTATTGTGTGTTGAGGTATGTTGAATAGCTATTTCTTCTGAGTTGAATCATTTAGAGGGAGGCTACTTAAGATTTGATTGGGAAGTAAGCGAACCAGGGCTGAGGAATTAAACACAACTTGCAAGTCCCTGGAGACTCCTGACACCAAGAGTCCCAAGTCCCTGCCCTAAGGTTCTCTCAGTAGTGCCATTTGCTGGCAAGATCCGTCAAGTCATGCAGGGAACTCCAGGAACGCAGCTTTTGCCCATGTCAGGGTGGGCTTTTCAGACACGCAGCTTCCTCTGAATCAGCTCTGCTCTTGAAGATCACCTCCTCCTGCTCACGTGCCTGCCCACCACCCGAGTAGACCACCGGTTCATCAAGCTGGCCTCTGAGATGTCTTATCTGGAGTAAATAGGCATTTATTCACATTTCCCCAGGAAAAGCCACATAACAAGGTGATTTTTTTTTTCTTGGCTACAATTAGTCTTTGAAAAGCTACAGAGTGTTGATGATGTGTCCATTTTCCATGCAACCCAAGGGTCAGAGCACAAGTTGACCTTCCCTACGTACAGATCTGGCACCAAGCACTCTGGGTCTGTGTTCTCTCTGCCCTACCTACTGCCCTTGGAGAAGCATAGGTTCTGTATCCAGAACAGCATCAATCCTCCACGGAATACTGGGAAAGGAGTCCAGGACTCACCTGGTTTGTAAGTGACATCATTGGCCAAATCTTCAGTTTCCTGGGTTGTGTGCTTCTTGGTCAGTTCTAAGACTGATTCAGGACCAGGGTGTATAGTTAGGGGCTCCATTATATAATGAATTTATTAAGTCACATTTGTAGCCCATATCATAGAAAGGAATTGGCATGTGTATTATTACTAGCTCAGTGTGTATACATGGTTAATGGCTTGTTCTCAGTTCCCAGACCTGATGCCTCTAGAGGACTCAGTGCTGACACTAGGTACACTTAGTGTTTCAAGGTGTGCCTGAACCAAGTTACCACAGAGCAAAGGATAATAAGGAGACAGGTGCAGTCATGCCAGTTTCAGAAATGTGGCTGACCAATGAGAAGGTCGATGATATTGAGCTTTGGATGCCTTCTTCTCCACTCCCTTCTCCCTATATGTTCGATTCCTGTCTCTTCATTGGCATTTGTGGCTACAGGTACCATGAGCTCTTGTGTTCTGATTACGAGATGGGTTAGCCACAATATGTGAAGAATGGACCATTAATTGCTGTTAGGTGACAAATAACAGTTGCACATACTTAAGCAGCAATGTCTATGATATTTTAGTATGAATTGTGAAATGATTGATTCAAACTTACTATCATGTTCATCACCTTTCTTTCTTTGGAGTTAAGGCACATAAAAGCTACTATTTTACCAATGTTAAAAATTATAATGTTTTCTTTGTTTCTTTGTCTCTTTCTTTTTTAAATCAAGTGTCATCATCCTGCTATTCCACAGATTATGAAACCCTTTTGTTCTGATTAACTGTCATCTTGACACAATCTAGGGTCATCTGAGAAAGAAGTCTCAACTGAGGAATTACTCAGATCAGATACTTATAGGCATGTCTACAGGGAATTATCTTGATTATTATTTGATGGAAGAGGGCTCAGCCCACTGTGGACGGGATCATTCCCTGGGCAGGTGACTATAGACTGTATCAGAAAGCTAGTTAACCATGGGTCTGAGTGTGAGGCAGTGTGGTGTTTCTACTGCAGGTCTCAGCTTGAGTTTCTGCCTTGATTTCTATCAATGATGGATCCTAGCCTGAAAGGATAACCAAATTAACCTTTCCTTCCCCTAAGTTGCTTTGGTCAGTGTGTTTTATTACAGCAACAGAAAGGATAGAAGGATATGCAAAGCATTCTTTATGTGCAGCTGGAATTATACCTTCCTACCTACACATCACCATTATCTGTATGCCTCAGGCCTGGAAGACCTTATAGACCACTCTGTTTCTATAAATTTGCCTTTTCAGAATCCTCATATAACTGGAATTTTGCAGCATTTGTCTTTAAAGGCCTGGCCTATTACTTTACTTAGTGTCATGTCCTCCAGCTTCATCTATGCTGACACAACGACATAATTACAGCTGAATCATAGTCCACAGTGCACACACATTGCAGTTACTTTAATCGCTCATTCATTATTGAGCATGTACTATGACTCTGTATATTGGTTATTGTGACTAGCATTTCAGTGGGCAAGAGGGCTCAGATATGTCTGATGTACTGATTTCATTTCCTTTATATATAAACCCAGTAGAGGTTATGCTGATTTATATGGTATAACAAATATGCTGTCTTCAACAATGTCTACTCTAATTTACACTCCCACCAAAATGCTTCATTTTTCCTACAGCCCTGCCAATACTTTCATTATTTATCTTTGATACTGGCCATTGCAAGCATTGCCAAGTGGTATCTCGCTGTGGTTTTAATTTGCATTTCTGTTATAGTTTGTGAGGCTGAACTTTATTTTTCATGCACTCATTGACTTTTTGTATATTGTATGAGAAGTGTTTACTCAGGTCCTTTGCTCACTTTAAAGTCAGGTTATTTGTTTTCTTGCTATTGCATTGTTTAGGTTTCTTACATGTTGTGGCAATTAGTCCCTTCTCAGATGTGTGCTGTGCAAATACTTCCTCCTGCTCTGTAGGTTGTCTCTTTCCTCTACAGATGCTGCTGTGCAGTGCAGAGCCTTTGGGGATCACTCTGCTCCCTCAGTCTGGCTTTGTTTGTTACATGCATTTGAAGGTCATCTCCAAGAATTCTCTGCTTAGATTAATGTTGTTCACCTTCCCTTGCATTTGATTTTTGTCATTCCCAAGGCTTTTTATTGTATTTAGCTATTCCTTAACACACACACACACACACACACACACACACACAATACATATATACATACATATCTATATCTGCATCTGCATCCGCATCCACATCCATATCCATTATCTATATCTCCCTGAATGGACTATACCTAGAGCTCAAACCTAGAACCTTACACACACCAGCTATATCCCACTTTAAGTCTTTAACCCACTTTGAATTGACTTTGAGTATGGTATGAATGGGACTCTGGTTCATTTTTCTGTATGTAGAGGTCCATTTTCATAACACCATACATTGAAGAGACCTTTCTTTATCACCATGTGTTCTGAAACCACAGTACACTCAAACCATCATTCACCATGACCAAGTGGGTCATCCTTGAGGCGGTTCAACATGCAGATTAATAACAGAGATTCCCCACATTTACACAATGAAAAGCAAAAATCTGATTACTTCAACAGTATCAGATAAAACTTGAGAAATTTGACACACTTTCATGATAAAATTAAACAATGTTATTAACAGTGGCTAAACTTTTAATGTCTCACAAATATTCACAACAATGAGCTTTTTGCTAGATCAGGGGCAAAATGTAACTAATAGTGTGTCTGAAAAATTGTTCAAATGAGACAACTGACAAATATGTGAACATTTGTCACATCTGGTCAGCATCATGGGAAATTATATATGAAAATGTAAAGTGCCTCTTCCCCTTATCCAATTTGCTGATTTTCTTATATAACTGAGTATGACCTTGAACTTCTCATCCTTCTGTATGGCATTTAGTGTTGTTTACCTGACAGAATTTAGAATCATCTGGGACAAGGACCTCTGACTGAGGATATGGGGGATGGTTTTGACTACATTAGTTGATGTGGGAAGACTCATATTATATGTCGGTGGGAACACTCCCTGGGCAGGGGATCTTAGAGTCTGTGAAATGGAGAAAAGAGCCAAGGTACAGCATTCTCCCCTCCTTCCCTCCTTCCTCCCTTCCTCCCTCCCTCCTTCTTCCCTCCTTCCCTCCCTCCCTCATTCCTCCTTCCCCCTTCCTCCCTTCCTCCCTCCTTCTTCCCTCCTTCCCTCCCTCCTCCCTCCTTCCCTCCCTCCTCCCTCCTTCCCTCCCTCCTCCCTTCTTTCCTCCTTCCTCCTTTCCTCCCTCATTCTTCCCTTCTTCCCTCCCTCCTTCTCTCCTTCCCTCCTTCCTCCCTCCTTCCCTCCCTCCCTCCCTCCTCCCTCCTTTCCTCCTTCCTCCTTTCCTCCCTCATTCTTCCCTTCTTCCCTCCCTCCTTCTCTCCTTCTCTCCTTCCCTCCTTCCCTCCTTCCTCCCTTCCTCCCTCCTTCTTCCCTCCTTCCCTTCCTCCCTCCTTCCTCCTTTCCTCCTTCCTCCTTTCCTCCCTCCTTCTTCCCTCCTTCCCTCCCTCCCTCTCTCCTTCCATCCCTCCCTCCATCCCTCCTTCTACCCATTCATTGATGCTTGACTGCAGGTGGGATGTAACAGCTGCTTCCAGCCTCAGCTGCCTCCAGTTCCCTGCCATGATACAGTTCCACAGTACCTTGGACTGTGACCCAAGATAACCCCTCCCCTAGGTTGCTTTTATCAGGATATTTCTATCACAGCAGTAAGAAAATAAACTAAGGCATCCCGACCACATCCCTTGAAGGTTAGCATTAGAAGCCTGTAGCACCATGCCCTGTTTCTATGATGTTGGAGTTGGAACCCAGGTCTTCATTCATCCTAGGCAAGCATGAGACCAGCTGAGCTGCATCCTTAGCTCATCATTCTTCACTCAGAATAGTCTTCCTTCATTTCCAAGGTACTGTCAGAAGCCTGGGAATTAGTCTCAAAGGCATTGCCCAAGTCCACTCTCTTGTCTCCAAACTCCTCAATGTGAGTTCCATTGAAGATAGCATTATCTTTGCAGTTATAGTCTTTGCCTTGCAGCTGTCCTTCCCCCCTCCAGCCTCCCTGCATCTCAGCCCCTCTTCTACCAGTTCCCAAGGTCCTGAGCAGCACCCATAACATCTTATCACAGGATGATTCCCAAAGCAGAACTATGGCCTCTGCATCTGGTATGATCTCTTCAAGACAATAGCCAAACAGGCAAATGGGAGTGCTCTATGTAGAGGAAAATACTGACTTGACCTGTCAATGGCTTGGGCAGGAAACTATCTTGTATTTTTGTATTCAAACTTTAAAAAACATGCATTCAGGCGGGTCTAGTTTATATCGATCATAAACTCTACATGCATGTTGTTACTATGCACAGTTATGTCAAAAAGCAGAGGACTATTGTCTTAATATTGTCATTACTGTCTTAGGGTTTTACTTCTATGAAGAAACACCATGACAAAGGCAGCTCTTTTTTTTTTTATTTATTGAATATAATCTTTCAAATGCTAAAAACTTCCCTGGTTTCCCCCCTCCCTGAAAACCCCCAACCCCTCCTCCCAACTCCTATCTCCAAGTATATGCCCCTTCACCTGACCCACTCCCACCCTACCCCATCCCCACCTCAATTTCTCTTTGTTGGGGCATCTATTGAGCCTTCACAGGACCAAGGACCTCTCCTCCCACTGATGCCCAACAAGGCATTCCTCTGCCACATTTTTGGCTGGAACCATGTATACCCAACAAAGGCAACTCTTATAGGACAACTTTAATTGGGGTTGGCTCACAGGTTCAGAGGTTCAGTCCATTATCATCAAGGCAGGAACATCGCAGCATCTAGGCAGGCATGGTGCAGGAGGAGCTGAGAGTTCTACATCTTTATCTGAAGGCTGCTAGAAGAAGACCGACTCTTGCACAGTGGGCAGAGCTTCAAAGCACACCCCACAGTGGCACACTTCCTCCAACAAGGCCACACCTACTCCAACAAGGCTGCACCTACTCCAACAAGGCCCCACCTCCAAATAGTGCCACTCCCTAGGCCAAGTATATTCAAACCACAGCTATTATCCATCATGTAAATATAATCACATGCATGGCTTCACAAAGACCCAGGTGTGCCTTCCTTGTGCACAGCTGCATTCCTTATTAAAGGTGTACAAATCAGAGGGTTTATGCTTTGCTTTAAAGTAAGTACTCTGTATTTGGGCTATGTATATAAGGAAAGTCGTTGTTCTATCAACAGTGACCTTATTTCTCCACTTGGAGCAGAACCAAAGGTCGGATCTTCTCTGAATGGGATGATCTTATTTCCTGTATGCAGTCCAGGTACATCTGCATGAAGGAGTTGGCATTAGCTACCCCCATGAAAAATCACTTTCCTACGTTGCAGGAGAGATGGTGACAGCCTTCCTTTCTCAGATGAGTGTTCACTCCCAGTGAGTGTGTGCCTTCTGAATACACCCATTAATGCTGCAGATGCCACAAGCTGGCACAGGGGAGACCTCAGAATGAGCCACTCATGCTAATTATAGGCTCCGCTGATGAATTCACTTAACTTTGACCTGGGAAGAGAAGTCCTAGATGCCCGGACATGAGAGGCAGCAGGAGCAAGGCTGCCTAGTGTCTGTCGCTTCCTTATTTCTTTCATTCTTGGAGTTTTTTTTTGGCTGTGCAAACACCATCTTGTCAGGATTATTTTCAGGTTATTTGTCTAGAGTCCAAAGGAAAGTGACATTGTTTATTTTGTGGATTTACATGCCTTTTTTTAATGACCTAATCTCTTGTTAAAATGGATAAAATAGGTTGTATGAAATCAGAAAGGAAATATTGGTTTTAGCTTCCTTTTAATCCAGGTAGATTAAGCAGAGCATTGTTTAAAAGGGACTGTACTGTGACTCGAAAGAAAAACAATGAAAAAAAAATGGGGCCCTAGGCCTTGTATGAACAATACCAGAATGGAATGTGGAGGCTAGCCATGCCTGACCTGCAGTCGTTAGGGAGAGAAGAGATGTACTGGACTCTGCTGCAGAGGACCTGGCTGAGGGACAAGTCACATGTCACAAAGGCCTCTGCATTTGCAGCCAGAAAATTTAGGTCTCATGTAATGATTTGCCAGTCAGGAGTCAGGAGACCCTGGGCAAGTGAATTAACCTTATAGTGTCCTGATTCCTTAGTCAAGGTCGGAAGTACAGCCCATGGAACCTTTCACATTAAAAGCTCTATGTGTTTTTAGTTACCTTTTTGCCATCTAGCTATTTGCTGGTGTAATTTTTCTTTGTTCTCGAGAATTTCATGCATCTGTATGATCAGATGCAGTCACAATCACCTCCCTCATTTACAACCCCCAACTTCAGAGGAAAAACCTCAGCATCTCCTCGGAAAGAACCCTGACCATCTCACCGCTCTGGCAAGTCAGAATAAAAATGTCAGAGCTGTGGACCAGAGAGAGATTCATAACGAGCTTGTCTCACAACCACGAGGACCTGAGTTCAGATTTCCAGAACTCATGTTTTCCAAAAGCTAAGCAGGGCATGGAAGTGCATACCTGTAAAAAAAACATAGCAACAGCAAGGGAGGCAGAGACAGGTGAGGCCCTGAAAGCCCTTAGACTGGCTGGCCTGGCCTCCTTGGCAAAGTTCTGGGCTAACAGGGGACACAGAGTCAAACAAAAGATAGGAAGTGCCTAAGAACTCATGCACACATAACTGACCTCCGTGTATGCACTGTGCACACGCAGACCCACACCTACACCCCCAAATCCACACTCACATATACACTCCACATTTACCCTCCACCCCTCCCATATCTATACCTACAGCCTCATATACCATTGTCCTATCTGGACCTGGTGGCACAGGTCTGAGATCGTGACTCCTCTGTAGGCTGAAGAAGAGGATTTTGTGTTCAAGGCCATTCCAGGCAGTAGTGAATGCCAGGCCAGCTGGGAGAATACACAGCACCGAGAGGACCAGGAATGAATACAGTGTTGGGATTCGGCCCAGTGAAGATACCTTAGGTTCCTTCCCGAGTACCATGAAACTCAGTGTTTTAAACTATTCCTTCACATCTGTCTCTGGAGCTTTTATCACACAACCTGTCAATTTACATCATCATAACCATAATTTTGGAGATGGTAGGAAAGTACAAAGAACTTCATGATTCATTGTTTTTCAGCCAGGAGACCTACAAACCAGAGAGGCCAAGAGATTTCTCTGCGGGTACCCAGCACGAGAACGATGTAGCCTGCCTCCCGTAGTCTTTTCTGTGGGTTCTTTAAATGTCTGCCGGACAAAGTGTCTTGATTGCAAGAGGCACAAATCAACACTGTATGAATTAAGCAGAGAGGAAACTCATTAGCATGACGTGGGGGAGCCACAAAGCAACAGGAGATGAGTGGAAGCAGCAGATGCTGCGGGGCATATGAGGCCACACAGCTGGACCTGTCCGCCAGGGATGCTGACGCTTGCTGGCCTGACACATGCCAGCGTTTCTCTCCACGGTTTCAAAGAGCCACAAAGGAGGATCCAGTCCATGTGGCCAGGTCAAAGCTTGGAGCTTGGCTTCCAGGGGTAGGGCAGATGGCCCTCCCCCACCAGCTCTGGAGGATACATCTCTTGTGTTTGGTCTCCTTCCCTTTTATATAGCTTTAGATTATTCTGCACACACTATATCCGATGTGCTCAATTGGGCATTCGTATGTTAACTGTGGGAATATAACCAAAGAGAGAGCTAGGAATAACGAAAGTACAAAAAGGCCATGTGGCAACCCCCAAGGTCACACTTCGCATTTGCAGAGCTGGCTCAGTCACCTTTACACACCTGTTTCCACCCTGTCCTCCTTGGCAGGTGTCAGCCCTTAGCACAAGATCAGAGAGGGAGTGTGGGAGGCAGCCAGATGTGGATGCATGCTTTTTCTTCTCTCGTTGACATTTGCCGTGTTTTTGCCAATGCACTTTGTTAAATTCTTATAGTTGTATAGGTCCTCTTCTTGGGTTGGCCTTGTGCTTGGTTCTTGGGGGTCAGTGGGATATAAATGGCTCTGGACTACTGATATGATGGTATCATGGCTAGTTGTGTGTGGTATGGAGGGTGTGTGTGTGTGTGTGTGAGCGTGCGTGCGTGCGTGTGTGTGTGTGTGTGTGTGTGTGTGTGTGTGTGAGTGTGAGCATGTGTGTGTGTGTGTGTGAGTGAGTGTGAGCGTGCGTGCATGCTGTGGTAAGGGGGGGCATACCATGCTGAGCTCAGTTCTTAGCTGAGATCTTCTATACACCCATGTTGGGATGATAATGTCACATAGTTAGGAATAAAGTCAGGATGTACTTAGAGTTGGGGCCAGCACACACCAGGAGATTCAGACTCTGCTCATGGGGTGACAGGGGAGAGTCCCAATTTATGTCAAAATGTGTACGACTATTACATATTAATCAAAATTTAAAAGTATATGAGGAAATGGATTTAACCCTGATTGAATGCATGTGTTGGATTATCATACTTGATCTCATCAATATGCACAATAAAAATACCAAGGAAAGGGAAGGTGTGTGCTTTTGATATGTACCAATAATAGTTATGTGTCCTTGTTAGGTACCTGGCTCCAGTTTCATGTCCCATAGCACACTGAGATTCTGGGCTAGGTCTTGTTTTATGTGCATTTAGAGATATGCTGGCCTCTTCCCATCCCTCTTTTCTGAAACTCCGGTGGGAAATAAAACCACTGTACAAAAGAGAGAAGTAAATCATTCAAAAATGAGCTTTGAACTCTGAGATGATGGTGGCTAGAGTGTGACATACCAATAATTATCAGCAATGATGGCATTGTCTTAGAAGTCTCCTGTGTGGCAGTTCTCAGCCGTCACAGGACACCTGAGCAGAGTGCTGGTCCTCATGAGCCTGTGTGGCTGTGTCAAGCCCTGGGAAAGCAGTCTGACAGCCTCTCATGAAGATGGCAGTGAACAGGGATGAGGGCTGCAGGGGTTGGTTCCCTAGGTGGGATCACCCCAAAGCACAAATCTGCCCTCCGCTTCCAGCACACATGTCTAAGGCCATCTGAGTGTCACTTTGCCTGTCTCATCTCCTCAGATTGTATATTTTCAAATTCCAGATTTGGGGATGCTTTTCCTCTCCACTGAATGAGCCAGCTTTGGAGGTGATAAAAGAGTCTCTCTCTCTCTCTCTCTCTCTCTCTCTCTCTCTCTCTCTCTCTCTCTCTCTCTCTCTGCCACCTGCACTCTGCAGGAGACAGTCAGACTTCCACAAAGCATCTAGAAGACCCCAGGAAGGGCTGCCCACGTTCAAAACATCCAGGAACCTCCAGGAGATGCTGGAAGACCCCCCAGGATCTGGAAACCTCTCTCCCACTGTGCTAATGATATGTGGTGGGTTCCCAAGATGGCGGTCCTCTGTTATGATGCTCTTTGCTATTATGTGTCTAGCCAGCCACACTCAGCAATTAGAGGACCACTGTGAGATACACAGTGGGGAGAAGGCCATGTGCTCCAGAAACCTACTCCAGACGTGCTAACTGGGCCTGGGGAGATCAGATGGTTCCTGAATGGACCAAGCTTGGCAGGCTGTCGTGTTTATCTCCTTCCATGAGTTTGCAGTGAAGATATTAAGAGTGGTATACATGCAAATTCCTTCAGACCTTTTTCACTTTAACTATCAGACCTTTTTAACATTTATCTAAAATAACTGATATACTTAAATCTTTATGAAGAATACACATAGAAAACAAGAGTTTTCTCTCTCTCTTTTTTTTTATTCGACGTTGTCTTTGTTTACATTTCAAATGATTTTCCCTTTCCTGGTTCCCTGCTCCTGAAAATCCCATAAGCCCTCTTCCCTCTTGCTGTTCCCCCATCCACCCTTTCCCACTTCCCTGTTCTGGTATTCTCCTACACTGCTGCACTGAGCTTTTCCAGAACCAGGGGTTTAAAAATGCATAACAAATAGTTTACATCATCAAATTCAGCCTCACCCTTGAGTCGCTCACGTTCTCTGCCCTGTGTCAATTACTATTACTTTGTGAAGTGGAGAGAAACAGCATGGACCCCCAAATACCCATGTGGGAAGGAGGTAATGAGGTGAAGGTAATGGTCTCATGATGAGACTGGTGTCCTTAGAAAAGAACCCCCAACATCCGTCTCACCTTTCTATGAAGTGGGGATGCTGAGGAGGTGCCTTCTATGATCTCAGATGCCTTTACTGGATGCCAGACTGGCCAGAGCCTTGACCTTGGACTTCTAACCTCAGAATATGATAAATAACTCTCTGTTGCTTCCGCATCATCAAGGCAGTCAGTTTGTTACATCAGTCTTGGAGGGCCAGATGAGGAGATGTTTGGAAAGAGCCATATCATTTTCCTAGTGAAAGCTAAGCCCCTTCCTACACAAAGTTTGCATGGTATAGGTTAGAAAACCAATGCACAAATGGTCACAGAATAGGCCAGTTATTAATAACATCTAACAACATGATTGCAGCCTTGTGCATGGCTCAAATGAAACCTTAAAGAGCTGACAGTGCTTATAGCCTCCTCTATGCTCTTGCCAGTCAGTTCCCACTCTAGAGAGGGACACTGGAGACTAGACTTGCCTGATGTGAGATGAATGAACAGGGCCAATGAATACTCCTGAGTCTGCTTGTTTGTCTTCCTCCCCTCATACTCCTGTCTGTGAGAACCTCTGCATCACTATGGCCTTCCTTTCTCATTCCTGTATAGATTCTCTGATTTGAACATGGTATGACTTACTTATATGTTCTACTGTCAAAGAGCTTATCGGTTTTGGATGTAATAATGAAGCTGTTGTGAAAAGCTGGTGCATTGTCCTTTTGGGCATGCTGAAATGCATGTCTGTGCTGGGTCTAGGAGTGTCTAGGAATGACCCTGGCATGTTTGGTGGACTGGTTCTCTAGTTTGCATTTGTATCAAAAGTATATGAAATTTATGGCTACTATACATTATTGTTTGGAGGTAGGCATTGTTGTGTGCCTAGCTTCCTTGAACTTGAAATCATCTTGCTTCAGCCTTTTGGGTCCTGGGATTCTAGGTGTTTGCCAGATTCCTCACTTCAGCTCCTGTGAACAGTTCTTCACATTGAATTCATTCACATTAGCCATTCAAATGAGAGTGAAGCACTATAGAATATAATTTAAATTTGTGTTTCATGAAGGGTAGGTAGGGATGTTGGTCAGCTTTTCATGTGATCAATGAACTTTTTTATTGGCTAGTTTATTTATTTACATTTCCAGTGTTATCCCCTTTCCCTATTTCTCCTTCAGAAACCCCTATCCCCTCCCCCTCCCCCTGCTTTTATGAAGGTGTACCCCCACCCACCCACCCACTCCTGCCTCCCTGCTCTCAAATTTCCCTATACTGGGGCATTGAGACTTCATGGAACCAAGGGCCTCTTCTTCCTTTGACATCCGACAAGGTCATCCTCTGCTACATACATGGCTGGAGCCATGGGTCCCTCCAAGTGTACTCCTTGGTTGGTGGTTTAGATCCTGGGAGCTCTGGTTGGTTGATATTGTTGTTCTTTCAATGGGGTTGCAAACCCCTTCAGCTCCTTCAGTCCTTTCTCTAATTCCTCCATTGGGGACCCCGCAATCAGTTCAATGGTTGGCTGTGAGCACCCACCTCTGTATATGTCAGGTTCTGGCAGAGCCTCTCAGGAGACAGCTATATCGGGCTCCTTTCAGCAGATCAATGCACTTGTAAGAAGATTGTTATCTTTATTATTTTTGATATTTTATGTTTGTGTGGGTTTTTACATGTGAGTGCAGTACCCTCAGAAGTCTGACAAGGGTGTCAGAACCCCTGGAGCTGGTGTTACAGATTGTTGTGAGCTGCCTTATGTGGGTGCTGAGAACTGATCTCTGTTCATCTTGCTCTTAGTCTGACTGAGTCATGTCTCCACCTCTTAGTGAACTTTCCATATAGTTCTTTCTTAAGATTGTGCCCTTGTATGTTTTCTAGGGCTTCTTTTAAAGAGTTAATTTTTTGGAGTTACATGATGGATAGAGGTCCATTTGTGGTATTTGTGCAGCAAATGTCCCTGTGTCTTGCCTCTTCCTATTACCTTATAGCTTCTGCCTGTGCAGAAATTCATTTTCACGAAGTAGAGCTCATATTTTGGTCTAGGTTTCATGTTGTTTTATATTTGTTTGAGGACTCTGCAGAGGAAAGAAGTTGCCTGAGATAGATGCTTTGCTGTTTGTCATTTAGGTCTACAATCTTTATAGAACCGATCATGTGTGTAGGGTATGGGAGAGGGCTCGGTGCAAATATAGAATCAGTGAATCTTGATGCAATAGATACTAGATTTTGGTCATGATTTCACGGAATTACTGCTATTCTTCTATCACAGTGGTTCTCAACCTTCCTAATGCTGTATCCCTTTAACACAGTTCTCACGTTGTGGTGACCCCCAACCATAATATATTTTTGCTGCTACTTCATAGCTGTAATTTTGCTACTGTTATGGGTTGTAATATAAATATCTGATATGGAGGATGTCTGATATACAACCCTTGTGGGGGGCACGGCTTACAGGTTGAGAACCACTGTTCTCTCATATCATAATTTCAGCTTTATGCACATCTCAGACATGTGATGTGGGTGGGTTGGTTCTGCTCCTCTGGTCAGTTTTCTTATCCTAACACCGAACCTACTTGAAATTATTGCATGCTGACCAAATGTGGGACTTTGTAACGGTCTTAAAGACCTCAGCTTACATTGAGTCTATTGGTTTGAGAAAGTTAAGCATCTCTTAAGTATTGAGACCCTGAATCTATAACCAAATGCATTCTCTACTTATGTGGCTTTAATTTGCATTCAACAGTTTTACGGAATCATGTGCTTTGATCTAGCATTCCTCATCTCCCTCAGCCTTTGGCTCCCTCTAGCTAAGGACCATCCTCTCCTAGGCAGTTAAAGCCCACAGAGTTCTACAGAGTCTGGTCTTTGTGCTCTGACTTCTTTCTCTTCTTGCAACATCTCTCATTCAAATACTAACCAGGCCTGACCCTGATTAACTTCCACAATCAGAGGAGACTTCACAATCAACCCTGTAAACAAGCCAGGGTCTCTGGATGAACTCCGAGATGACAAATTGGATGGATTAGCTGGCAGTGAGTACCATCCACCTGTCCCTGTCCCCCTCAGCTAACATTCCAGACACTCCAGTCTCTCTCACACAGCTAAGCTTGGCTGACTGGGCCATCTTCCAGCGATGACACACACACACACACACACACACACACACACACACACACACACATACACACCTGCCCCCACTGTGTCACACGGAAGAGGCTGCTGTGTGATCTCAGGTTGTACAGATCTGCATCTGTAGCACTGAGCTCTTCTTTATAGCATGGTCAGGCTTTGTGCATCCTGTCTCCAAGGAGATTGTCAACTGCGTTTGCATCCTTAAACCATGAACTTTGGGCTCTTATTTTTGTACTCTATTATTCTCCTTTTCTACTTTCTTTCTGAATGATTTACAGCTTTAAAAAAAATTACTTCTTGCCAGGCAGTGTTGCTACATGTCTTTAATCCCATCAGTCTGGAGGCAGAAGGATCTCTGAGTTTGAGGCTAGCCTATAGAGTGGTCTATAGGTCACTCTACAGAGTTCTAAGGTGGTCAAGGCTACACAGAGAAGCCATGGTTCAACCCCCTCACCCCAAAACCTTGGGCTTCTAGCTCATTGCTGCACATTATTCTCTCATGTGTGTATATATATTTGTACAGCCTCCTATAAACACAATGTTGGTGTAAATAAGGACTTCTAGAATAGCACATTTCATCATAGGAAGAAGGGCCCAAAGCACTTTGGGAGAACCTTCAGTCCTGCCTCTCTGAAGTCATAGAGATTCCAAAATGGAGAGGATCAGCATCATATACGACACACAATCCACACACCATATACTGGAAATATGGCCACATGTTTAAAATGCCATTTTTTAGGCATCTAAGCTACAGGGTCTCTGTAGGGAAACAAGGATTTGATGTTGTATTTGATCAGAATACTATAACATAAAGAAAAATCTAAAGGGAGGAAAATACCAAGTTGATTCAGACTTATACTGTATTTTGAGTATGATCTTATTCAGACATAATTTATAAAAACAGCAGCTTTTCTATATAATACTCAATTTTGTGTTTGACTATCAAATCCATAAAGATAAGTCTTGTATATGGAAAAAAAGCCCCAACTCTCTGTAAATGTAGACTTCTCTATTTTTCTTTTTAATAAATTTTGTTTCTGTTTTTATATATCTTAAATTTGTGTTATTAGGTACATACTAAGTTATAACTTTACTTTATACTTTTTCTATTCAGAACTATTCCTCTTCTGAAAATATCTTTTGACATGAAGTCAATTACGTCTGAAAAGAATTGAACTGTATCAAGTATCTTGTTTAATATTTTCAACGTATATCTTTTTCAGTTTTTATTTTAAACTTTATGTTCTTACATTTAAAACATATACTTCAATTTTTAAAAGTCTTTGCCATTGTAATATTTACATTTTCCTGTTATATAATTGTATGGGAGTTGGGCATTTTCCTCTCGCATTCCCTCTTTAAACCATCTGTTCTTTGTTCTGCTAGTCTTTTTTGTTTTGATCAGTTGCATTTCTCTTGTGTTTTATACAACCTTGTTACCTCTGTAGCTCTCCACACTTCTACTCTCCAGTGGTTGCTGTAGAGACCACAACAGGTGTCCTTGGTTTAGAGGAGTATATGTTAAAATAGTACTTCTGTTACTTCCTGAATGATACAAGGGCATTCTTACACTGTGACCTCTATTTTTTTCTTGGCAATTATTGTTACATTTTGATTCTCCTTATGCTTTAAATTCAAGAATAATTCTTATCTTAACGAGTTCATGTTCAGTTAGAGACAGCTGTCTCTTAACCTTTTCTGATAGTTTTTGTTTTCTCTCGACAGTAATATGTATCTTTCTGACAGTATTTTTCCTCTGTTCAAAGTCTCCTGTTTTATTTATTGTTTATTTAGTATTATTGTTCTACACATGCTGAATTTTTGAGTCCTGTTTGTTTAAAGGCACATTTATTCATGCTCATATTTAAAGGTGTTTCTGCTATGAGTCCAGTTCTTGTTTGGATATACACATGGACAATTCTACAGCTGCCTTTTGCCTGTCTCTTGGCTTCCATGGTCCTGGTTATCAAGGTAGTATCAATATTGCTATTTCAGATCGGCAACCAACAAATTGGGAAAAGATCTTCACCAATCCTACATCAGATAGAGGGCTAATATCCAATATATATAAAGAACTCAAGAAGTTAGACTCCAGAAAACCAAACAACCCTATTAAAAAATGGGGTACAGAGTTAAACAAAGAATTCTCACCTGAAGAACTTCGGATGGCAGAGAAGCATCTTAAAAAATGCTCAACTTCATTAGTCATTAGGGAAATGCAAATCAAAACAACCCTAAGATTTCATCTTACACCAGTCAGAATGGCTAAGATTAAAAATTCAGGAGACAGCAGGTGTTGGAGAGGGTGTGGAGAAAGAAGAACACTCCTCCACTGCTGGTGGGGTTGCAAATTGGTACAACCACTCTGGAAAGCAGTCTGGCGGTTCTTCCGAAAACTGGGCACCTCACTTCCAGAAGATCCTGCTATACCACTCCTGGGCATATACCCAGAAGACTCCCCACCATGTAATAAGGATACATGTTCTACTATGTTCATAGCAGCCCTATTTATAATTGCCAGATGCTGGAAAGAACCCAGGTATCCCTCAACAGAAGAGTGGATGCAAAAAATGTGGTATATCTACACAATGGAGTACTATTCAGCCATTAGAAACAATGAATTCATGAAATTCTTAGGCAAATGGATGGAGCTAGAGAATATCATACTCAGTGAGGTAACCCAGACTCAAAAGGTGAATCATGGTATGCACTCACTAATAAGTGGATATTAACCTTGAAAACTGGAATACCCAAAACATAATCCACACATCAAATGAGGTACAAGAAGAAAGGAGGAGTGGCCCCTGGTTCTGGAAAGACTCAGTGAAACAGTATTCAGCAAAACCAGAACGGGGAAGTGGGAAGGGGTGGATGGGAGGACAGGGGAAGAGAAGGGGGCTTACGGGACTTTCGGGGAGTGGGGGGGCTAGAAAAGGGGAAATCATTTGAAATGTAAATAAATTATATCGAATAAAAAAAATTAAAAAAAAAAGAAAAAGTTTTATTCTATTTTCAATATTTTCTGTTTCCTTCCAACTGTTTTAGATTGCTATGGTAGATACAGTTCTAAAATGTCTTCCAATGGCCCTTAGGCCTGTAACCTCTCTTTCAGTGCAGATGGGTCATGGGCATTTGAGGAGGGAAGACTGCCTTCCTAAGACCACACTGTACTGTACAGGAGACAGTCTGAAGATATAGCATGGATTCTACACCAAATGGCATGGAATAGATCAAGGGGTAGATGTCACAGCTGGGCTGGGCTTGACCTAGTTAAGTCAAGTGCTATCTTTGCTAGCAAAGAGTTTTCCCATCTTGCTTTGGAGAATATACATACAGTCATGCCAGGGTCTGCTACAGATGTAGATGGTCTGTAACTGGCTTAAAGCAGCCCCTGGCCCATAGCTGTGAAAAATTAGACCTTCAGAACTGTATTCTGACAGCCTAACAGAGCTTGAAAGAAGGTCTGGGGTTTCTTCTGAGAACCCGAGTATGGGCCACAGCTTGATGTGATGTGACTGTGAATGCTGAGGACAGAACCAGATAGATACCTGCTATGTCTCTGTTCCAAGGATCTCTAAGCAAATGTAGGCACAAAGGCTTATGTCTATAAGTTTGTGTTAGCTTGTCGCAGAGCACAGAAAACTAACACTTCCCCATTTTTAGCAGTATGGTGATGAACCCTAAGGCCATCTACATGCTAGGCAAACATTGTTAGAACCACATACTAGGTTCTGATTTTAATTTTTCATTATGTTGTGTTCTGTTGAGACAGGGTCTTGTATAGCTCAGTCTGACTTTGAACTCACTGTCAGTGAGCATGGCCTTGAACTGCTGATCTCCCTGCCTCCATCTCCCACCTGCTGAATTTGTTTTGGAAACATGCTTGGTCAGGAATATCTTCTCTCCTTTCTTTCTTCCTTTATCATCTTCATTGGGTTCTTTATAGTGCCTCATATGTTTTGTGTCTGTGCCTTCTGCATTTACTTTTGTGCATGACTTTAAAGTGTCTTCAAGGAAAGTCTAGGATGTCCCTCAGGTTTAATTCCAAACCCATTGTGGCTTAGACTTCAATAGGCTTCACAGTACTGAAAGCCACCTGAAACATCTACGCAATGTTTTACCATCTTTTTTTTTTATTCGATATAATTTATTTACATTTCAAATGATTTCCCTTTTCTAGCCCCCCCACTCCCCGAAAGTCCCGTAAGCCCCCTTCTCTTCCCCTGTCCTCCCACCCACCCCTTCCCACTTCCCCGTTCTGGTTTTGCTGAATACTGTTTCACTGAGTCTTTCCAGAACCAGGGGCCACTCCTCCTTTCTTCTTGTACCTCATTATGTTTTACCATCTTAATAGAGGCTTTCATTTCTGTTCCTAGCTAATGCTTCTAGGCATGCTTAGTTTAAGAGGTGGACAGGTACTTCAGGAGGAAATCAATTCACATCTCTGTGTCCTTAATTTCCAGGATCTTAATTCTGTTACATCTGTTGACTTATCCCTAAGTCCTTGCTTGGTTTATGTCCTTAATATAGTGAAGATTGCACTAGACCTTAACCATAGGTTTCTTTTTAGCCTTTATTGTTGTGGAAAAAAATTAGATGAGACTGTCCCAATCATAGATGTTTCCCCCTCCTCTCTAGAATCAGGGCTTTTATATATTCTGGTTGTCTTCACTGATCTCTGGTTTTATTTGTCCTCTATGAATCCTAAGAGAATTCTATCAGCCATGAGAGCTCAGCATGTGTTAAGCATAGGCAGGAAATCAAAACCCAAGTGAGTTTTCTTCCAATTCTGTCAAGGATTGATGACAAAATCAATTGGACGGGATAGAAAACATGCTTCTGGCTAGTGGGTGGAAGCACATCAAGTTGTGTAACCAGGAAGCACTTGTGATCTACAATTGAAATATGTCCCTGTTCACTAGTTTAATAGGTTGGCAGTATAACTACTGAAATCACTAAGCAGATGCAGATGAAAGGCCTTAGTGTGCTAAATAGTGATGAAAGCAAAGGTATCGTTCCGCAGTTGGACCTACCACCACGTCATCTAGCCTTGGGTAATAAATGACACACAGCACAGTGTATTAAACAGATCTCTGGAAATGGTTCTTGGTTCTGTATCTCAGGCCCATCCTGTGTCTTGAGGCCAATTTCAATCTGAGCATGGAGGCACTTATGGAGGGAAGGATTGGTCTGTAAGAGTTAGGTGAGATAGGCCTAGGACCTGCTATTTATCACATTCAGCACTAGAAAGTAATGCAAATCCTCAGTTTCCTGTTAGTGTTAGGTAAATAAAGAACCATCATTGTCATAGCTTATTGTGCTGTCTGTGTGATGTGACCATTTTCCTCTCTCGTCCTCTCAGCTCTCCTGCCCACACTCAGGACACAACCACACACACTAATACTTAGTGCTCAGTTTCCTCCACCCATGCATAGCTGGGTGGAGTAGGAAGCAGGTTAAAATCCTACCCTAAAGGTCTCAGTGCTCAGTCAAATGTCATTTTTGCTTTCTTTGTATTACCAGGCCTGACCTGCTCCGTGGACATAACAGGTGCTAAGCTGAATGTGTACAATGAGAGAGAAACAGCTTTAGTAGTAGAGTGTTAGTGTTAGAGAGATGGCTCAGTGGTTAAGAGCACTGACTGTTCTTCCAGAAGTCCTGAGTTCAATTCTCAGCAACCACATGGTGACTCACAGCCATCTGTGATGGGATCCAATGCCCTCTTCTGGTGAGTCTGAAGACAGATACAGTGTACTCATATCCATTAAATAAATAAATAAATAAATAAATAAATAAATAAATAAATAAATAAATAAATCTGAAGAAGAAGAAGAGGAGGAGGAGGAGTGTTAAGAGTTAGAGAGATGGCTCAGTAGTTAGGAGTGCTGGCTGCTCTTCCAAAGGATCCATGTTTAGTTCCCAGGACCCACATGGCTGTTTACAACTGTCTGTAACTCCAGTTCCAGCAGAATCTAACACTCTTCTAGCCTCTGCAGACATTGCATGCACAGACATACATGCAGGTAAAACCCCCATACACATAAAATAAACATAAGGTTGATTGCTTCCTTTTTAAGAACAGAGATGTAATGATTAGTACCAAGCTGTCCACTTCGCCCTTGAGGTCTTGAAGGCATTTCTGGATGCAGGAGAAGAAATTATTCAGGACCCTTTCCAAGTGTCTGAGGTGATGGCTTCAAGGGGCTGGAACTACGGTGTGAAGGTTTTGATAGGCAAGCGGGGTAGAGACTTTATTTTGTGTGTTGAAACTGACATCTGTCACAGGAGGCTATTTGGTGTCCCAGAGGGCCTGTCAGACTGCGCCCTTCATGGTGGAAGGTAGTCTGCACGGGTGAGCTGAGATTCCACGGCTGTGCTGTGCCAACCGAGAGTGTGTTTATAATGTTCAGGAATCCAATTTTGCCCGGATTATGTCCCTGCTTTGCTTCGGAATGGAAAGCTATCTTTATCGGTCAAATAGAGGATGAAAATGGTTTAGGTCTGGATTTCAGGCCACTTCTCAGTCGAGCCAGCAAGATCGTCTCATACACCACCTGTGCAGCATGAGTCCCAAACACTTGTTTGGTACAGAGAAAAACGGCAGAAATAATTCCATCTGAGTGTGTGGCCAGCAGGCGCTCTGTACTCCATATTCCGCTGGATGTATTTAAGAAACTTGAGTTGGACAAATCATCTATGTGGAGGGGAGGCTGTGAGGGCGCCAGGGTACTGGGGTGTTCATGTAACTCTCCTGGTTCCCCACCTCTGCCCTGGCTGCTAGATTTCACACTTTGCTGTAATAAAGGCTGTTTTAAATCTCATGTTCTAATGGCCTGGTCTTTCTGCTTTGAGTCAGTAGGGGCCAATGGTGGGTATGAGGTGGTGGCAGTAGCTGCTGGTTTGGGTTGTATAAGGTGGTTTGATAAACTCTGAGTTCTTTTCCAGGCTCACCCCAAGGACAGCACTGGAAGTCTCGGGCCTGGACAACCCGATTTTCTTTCCACTTGCTCTTTGTGTGTGACGTGGGGCCCCAGGTTTCTGACCCACATGTCTGTACTAGATATGCATGCAAGAAAGAGAATAATTATCAAAGACAGAGGTGGAGTGGGAAACAGCTCTTTTTCTTTTTGATTTGAGGATAATAAATAAAATATGATTCTTCCATCTCAGTTTAGAAGAGATTTTAATCAAGGCTCAGAGAAAGAACGTTTGGTTAGGGAACTCCTCAGACACGCAGCCGCACTTAACTGCTGGAAGAGGATTTTTAAAAAACCCAAATAAATGATTTTTAGTAAGGTAAGGCCATTCTCCTATCTTCCCCAGATGTGGTGTCTTCTCTTCACACTGCAGCTCCGCCCCCATTCTCTGTCCTCATCTCTCAGCTTCCTGGCACTGGCCCTGCTGTGAGCATTTTCATCTCACTTTCATCCAGTGCTGTCCGCCTCTAATGCCTGCGGCCAATCCTGAGCCTTACTCTGTGCCTGCACCATCTAGGCTTGCAACTGCCTAGGAGCTGTCAATGGAGGCCAGAAACTCCAGGGGCCTAGAGCTGATGTTTCTGACAGACAATAGCTCCCTCTGTCCTTATTCCCTGCCTCCCCACTTCCTCCTCTGCTCCTTTCTCTACAGCTGCTGGAGTCTATCAGTCCAGAGCCCCCCACTGTTTGATCCTTCCTGGCCCCTCTGCACTTGTGCATGCCTGGGACCATTCCCCTGGTGTCTGTAGCCTTCTATTTTAGTCTGTAACTCATCACATCATGTCGCGAGAAAAAAAATCATACTGGATTCTGTGGGTATAAAATTAACTTCACTTCTGGGACCTGTCTCACTGTTCCTTGGTCGTAATAGGTATTCAGTATAGCTAGTTGATCAATGACTGTATTTCTACTGTAATCATCATCAAAACTGTTTCATGGATTTCCTTGTCTTCAGTACATATCAGGTGCCAACCATGTACTAGATACCAATCAGCCAATGCTGCAAGCATTGGGTACAGTTGTGACATGAATGAGAACCAGCAACTATTCCTGACAGTGGCTAGGGACACATGCAGCAGCCAGCCACCCAGGACTCTTATTCATATGTGCTTTTAAGGAGTGGAAGCTTGGCTGTTCAGAGCTGGCCAAGCAGCTACATCTTAACTTTTTGTCTTACAGGGCCTTGGGATGATCTGGTCTGTGCTTTATAATGGAATTAGTTTCCAAACAGTATTATTCACAGAACTGTATCAAACTGCTTGGGGTGGACATGGTGTGTGTGTGTGTGTGTGTGTGTGTGTGTTTCAAATTCCATGTATTGCCTTTATCCCTTACCACTTGTCTAAAAACCATGGATCATACCTAACATCTAATAGTATTAGGTGTGGAAACCTCAGCCTGTGGAGGGCACAGCTCATGTAAGGTCACACAGCCAATTAACCACAAAGGAGGTTCAAGGGCTTGAACCTTTTTTACGTTGAACACAAAACCTCCTTTCAAGCCTGTGTTGCCAAATCTATCTATCATCCATCTATAATCTGTCTATCACCTGTCTATCATCCACCTATCATCTGTCTACCATCCCTCTATCACCTATCATGTATTTATCATCCATCATTTATATCATCTATCATCCATTTACCTATCATTTACCAATCATCCATTGATCTATTATCTATTGTCTTAGTCAGGGTTTCTATTCCTGCACAAACATCATGACCAAGAAGCAAGTTGGGGAGGTAAGGGTTTATTCAGCTTACACTTCTGCATTGCTGTTCATCACAAAAGGAAGTCAGGACCAGAACTCAAGCAGGTTAGGAAGCAGGAGCAGATGCAGAGGCCATGGAGAGATGTTTCTTACTGGCTTGTTTCCCCTGGCTTACTCAGCCTGCTTTCTTATAGTACCCAAGAATACCAGTCCATAGGTGGTACCACCCACAAGGGGCCCTCCCCCCTTGATCACTAATTGAGAAAATGCCCCACAGCTGGATCTCATGGAGGCACTTCCCCAACTGAAACTTCTTTCTCTGTGATTATCTCCAGCCTGTGTCAAGTTGGCACACAAAAACCAGTCAGTACAATTGACCCCTTGTTAACTTAACACACAAACATCACTATTAAGCCTCAACCCTTACTTTCTTATTCATCCCCAAGATCTAAATTACTTTAAAAGTCCCACAAACTTTACACATTAAAAGTTCAACCACTTCAAAATGTTCAATATCTTTAAAATTCAAAGTCTTTTAAAAATTCAAAGTCTCTCAACTGTGGGCTCCACTAAAATACTTTCTTCCTTTAAGAGGGAAACATATCAGGGCACAGTCACAACCAAAAGCAAAACTCAAACTCCAATGGTTCAATGTCTGGGATCTAATTCACGATCTTCCGGGTTCCTCCAAGGGCTTGGTCACTTCTCCAGCTCTGCCCTTTGTAGCACACAGCTTGTCTTCTAGGCTCCAGCTGCCTGTACTCCACTGCTGCTGCTGTTCTTGGTGGTCATCGCATGGTACTGGCATCTCCAAAATGCTGCTGTCTTCCACTGTAATTATGCTTCACCAATAGCCTCTCATAGGCTCTCTTCGTGGTGACAAGCCTCTGCTCCTATGCATGACCCCTTCAAGTCCTGGGCCGTCAATTGCAACTGAGGCTGCATCTTCACCAATGACCTTCTGTGGCCTCTCACTGTGCCAAGAGCCTCAGCTGCTCTTCATGACCCCTTCATGCCTTCAAAACCAGTACCATCTGGGTGACTCTTACACAGTACCAAGTCCAGCCACAGCACAAAATCCAACTATGGCTATCTCTGGAAAACACTCTCTGTGCTCTCAGAAAACACTTCCCAGAAGATTTCATCTCAGTGATGCTGGTCTCTTCTTAATCACCGCTAATTTCTTAGTTCCAGCTAACCAGCATCAATAGTCCCAGTAACACAAAGGGTTGCTTTCGTGGTTCTGGTATCTTGTTAATCACAGCAGATTCTTCAGCCCCAGCTAACCAAAACCACAGAATCTTCACAATCAAAACATGGCCCCTTTAAGAGTCTTTAATCTTCCCTCTGAAATTTCACAAGCCAGGCCTCCATCTTCTGCACTGTTCTCAACATTATCTTCCAAGCTCCTACAGAACATTCCACAGAGCTCTTAACACCAAATGGATCATCTAGCTCAAAGTTCCAAAGTCCTTCCACAGTCCTCCCCAAAACAAGGTCAGGTTGTCACAGGAATACCCCACTACGCTGGTACCAATTTGTCTTAGTCAGGATTTCTATTCCTGCACAAACATCATGACCAAGAAGCAAGTTGGGGAGGAAAGGGTTTATTCAGCTTACACTTCTGCATTGCTGTTCATCACAAAAGGAAGTTAGGACTGGAATTCAAGCAGGGTTGGAAGCAGGAGCTGATGCAGAGGCCATGGAGAGATGTTTCTTCCTGGCTTGCTCAGCCTGCTCTCTTATAGAACCCAAGAATAGCAGCCCAGGGATGGTACCACCCACAGGGGCCCTCCCCCTTGATCATTAATTGAGAAAATGTCTCATAGCTGGATCTCATGGAGGCACTTCCCCAACTGAAGCTCCTTTCTCTGTGATAACTCCAGCCTGTGTCAAGTTAACACACAAAACTAGCCAGTACATCTATGTACCATTTATCTATTGTCCATCTCTCATCTACCTGTCATTTATCATCTATGTGTCATCTTTCTATCATCCATGTACCTATCATCTATTCATCCATTATCCATCATCTATATCTATCTATCTGTCTATCTGTCTATCTATCTATCTATCCATCTATCTATATCTATCTACCTACCTATCTATCATTTATCTTTAATCACCACCTGTCTGCCTTATCCACCATCTTTCTTTCTCAGCATTTTTCTCTGTTGTGTAACTAAACTTTTCCTGGGGAAATACAACACATATCCATCCTCACCCCAGATAGGGATCCCACAATGTCCAAAGTATGGATACCACCCAAGTCCAACTTGGTAGGTTATTTACCAGAGTAGAAATGACTCAAAGACAGCTCTATCACTGAAGTCTACCCCAGCATGGACAACCGCTCAGAAAGCTGGGAAACATATATGGAAAGCATATTGCACAGCCTGCAGGCAGTTCAACAGGTTGATGTGTGTCCTTTCCAGGTGCCTCAGTTGCTCTATACCTCTTCCAGGTGGGGAGGTTGGTTTCTGCTTCTTCCAGGTAGCTGCTCTTGTCTGAGAGTCTTCTTTGAAGTTTGGTTTCCTATGTGACTGGGACTCACCTCTGATTGTTTACTCTGTCGGGGAGGGGCCTAGTGAATCTGGTCAGTTGAAGAGACTTGAAGCTATTTGGAGTTGTTTACCTTCCTACTTAAGGAGTTTCTTGAAGGGTGGAATGTTTTCATCTCTGAGGAAACTGTTACACAACATTCTTTCTCTGTACTGCCTTTCTAGGCTACTTCTCCTGGGCAGAAGGTTGCCAAGTGACTCCATCTAGATATAAGGTGTACAGAGCCATATTGGGGCAGTCTTGCACTTGGTCAGAGTTTGACTTTGGTCAAGGTTAACTTCTCCCAGTTAGCCAGGATCCTGCTCCACCTAGGGTGGAGCGCTCGTAGTAAAGGTTAAGTTCATTGTTCCTCCAGGTATAGGGATTCCTGAATTAAACAGGTGACCCACCCAGCTGCCGGAGCAGTCAAGACGAAGACCTCCAAGAGAAGCTAGACAACTTCCACCGGAACTCAGCCTGGAGTCTGGGGGGAAGGGTTTGCCCTAACTGTTAAAAGGTCCGGCGCCATTAAAGTTTACGGCTTTGATCAGTGAACATTGACTTGGCCGTACGTTCTTTTCGCCGCTCTTCCCTATGACCCCAAAATTCTCTCAACAGGTAACCCGGTTTGCATGTGGCTGCGGGCAGCTACATAGTGGCGCCCAACGTGGGGCGACCTGGCACGAGAGAATTTCTTGAGGTAGCCCTATCCAGCGAAGCTTCGCGGAAAAGGTGAAAATTAATGGTGTCCGCACGGTAAGCAACATAGAGGGCAAAACTAGCGCTAGTGAATTCGTGTCTATTGTTGTGAGTGCAGGAATGGATACAGTATTTCAAGCATACTGCGTGGACCCAGCGCAGGACTGCTTGGGTTGATAAGATAGGGAAATATGGGGAAGGAATTTGGTAGGCATTTGCCCAAAGCTCGTAAGAGCTGATTTCGGCGAAAAGAAAGGGGTTTTTAAAAATAGACATATGTCCACAGCTTCTAAGAGCTGTTTAAAGAGGAAAATAGATGCAATTGCTTAACAAGCACGCTTAACTTTCTGTGTATCTTTCCGTGTTTGTCCCGGTGCACCGACTGTCTATGTGTATGTTTATGTCCTCTCTGTGTCTTTGTGTGAATGACTGTTTCATGTTAAAAAGAAAAAATTGGTAAAGATTACATCTGCTGGTAACCTCTTGAGCTAGCCACAGTTTGTGTGGGGATTGATTCAAAGCCACGCTGCAGCAGCGTAGCTCACTCACCCAAGAGGCAAGCATGGCTGGGGAAAAAGCCGAGGACATGCCTTCTCCCCCAATATTAAATCAGGATCATGGCATATGTTAGTAAGTGAATTCCTTCATTTCACCTAGATATCAATATGCCTAATTACAAGATGTCATATACATTTAGCAAGGAGTTTCTTGGCATCTAAATTTTAAAATTTTCTTAAAAACATGCAAGCATAATTTAAATTATATGCACAGGGACACAAAAGCCCAGAAACCTCGAGATTTGGGAAGACCTTGGTTTGGCTTGTGAAATTCATGTAGTCGCTTTATACTTGTTTCTAATTGGTTTTAATGATATAAGGCTTTACATTTCTTGACTAAAGAGTTATAAATTAATTGGTTATTATGTAAAAGGTATAGTGTTATTAAGAAAAGGTTAGTTTAAAACTGGTGATTCAGTGTTAGAGCTATCTTAACTAACTACACGTGGCCTAACGCCACTCATGCCTTGTTCTTGTTTATAATTGGATTTAAAGGTATATTTTGCATGTCTTGACTATAGAGTATTGGCTTAAGTCACTGCACATGATTTAAAAGGTATAATGTTATTAACAAAAGTTAGGTTAAGGCTGGTAGTTTAGGGTAGTCGCCATTTTGAACACGTGGCATGATGGTTAAGGCTGGTAGTTTAGGGTAGTCGCCATTTTGAACACGTGGCATGACGATTAAGGCTGGTAGTTTAGGGTAGTCGCCATTTTGAACACCACGTGGCATGACGCAATCCAGGAAATACAGGCCTTTGGGACGCTCCTAAATTGGCATGGTGTTTCATGTGAATCTTGGCCTGGAGATTAGACTTAATGAAGATTAAGATTTAAAATATTGTCTCTTTAATAAGTTACACTGTTAGACACTTGAACATAAGAACTGGCATACAAACCTTGTGCTGTAAATATGTGTTTGCCATTAATTTTAAAGAAAATAGATTGTTTAAAATTGAGATTTGCTTCCAAAATTACAATTGTGCTCTAATATTGCAAGAAAACATTGAGTTACAATAAAAATCAGTGTGTCATTGGCTACAGTTTTCAGTTTGCAGGCTCGTAATTGTTAACATTTTGTAATTAAGATAATTTTGAGAGTGATACAGCTATGGGTTTTAGAGGCCCATTGCCACTTTTCCACAAGTTTATAGGCTACAATGGTAGGAGCAAAATTTAACCCTCCAAGATTAAAAAGGAGATCTCTGTAGAAATGTATTTGATATCAAGTAGGTTCCTTTGACCATGAAATTACAGGTTTCTTTTGTTTAATCCTGTCTTAGTTAAAAGGCTCAGGTCTAGTCCTTGCCAAGGACTAAAGGTAGATCCTAGGGCAGATAAAAAAAAAAAATGTTTGTCTCTCTTTCAATACAAGAGTTAGGATCTTACATTTTTCAGTCTATAATCATAGAATGTTTGTTACAGGCCCTTGCTCCTATAGACTTTTAGAATTTTTAGGTAAATGGCTTTCAAAAGTTGTTAGGATATATTAATTGGCTTTATCTTATATTTACCTCATTTTAAGCTTGCCACAGAAGGTCTTAAACCTCTGTTTTCAAGGTAGGAAACGTTTGTTCCTTGCTTCAAGCAACAATCAAATTTATTATTAATGGTTGATCTATTACATGGCAAGCATTTTTAGGCAAAATTAATAACTGTTATCCAAAAGATAATTTGTACTATCAGATCACATGTTTATTCCTTTAAGTTTCTCCCTGCTTCAACACAGATACCTGAATTGGGTGCTATAGCAGCTATTTTTAAGATGTTAAAGGTCAAGCTTTTAATAATAGTAGATATACATAGCTCATGGTTTATAATTGCTTAAAATTGGTCCATTTTTAATACTGCTAATTCTTAATTTCTACAGTTTATACAAATGTGATTCAAATTTCTAAGAACAAAGGATATGTTCTCTAAATGACTGTCCTTTAGGTATTTGAAATAATTTTATATTTTGTGCACATCAAATTGTAAAGATTTGTTCTTGATGTCCTCAATTTCTACCTCTACCACGTAATGGTGTTAATCCTAGAGGACTTAGTTATTACAGATAAATGATATTCATATTTCTAATTTAAAAGATTAAAAAAAATATGTACATGTGACTAATGATTCATTTTTAGGCTGTCTAGTTGCAACTGCTCTAACAGAAAAAGCAACTATATTTTATATAATTACATAGTTATTGCCTATGTTATGGTTTATACTTTGTGTTCCAACTTAAATTAATAAAACAATATCTTCTTGGAAGAAAGAAGAGAGGGGAAATTGTGTCCCTGTGCATATAATTTAAATTATGCTTGCATGTTTTTAAGAAAATTTTAAAATTTAGATGCCAAGAAACTCCTTGCTAAATGTATATGACATCTTGTAATTAGGCATATTGATATCTAGGTGAAATGAAGGAATTCACTTACTAACATATGCCATGATCCTGATTTAATATTGGGGGAGAAGGCATGTCCTCTGTTTTTTCCACAGAATGCTGCAGAAGATATGCTGACTGTGCTTGCTGAATGCCCAGACCATGGTAACATAAGAGCTATATTGGGTATATGTTCTTGACTTACCTCAATTGTTAAATGTCCCAGGTTAGATAAATTGCCTAGCTTCAAGCTTTTAGACTTTGTGGGACAGAACATGGAGACTGTTATGCTAGCTTAGGAAAAATTAATTAGAAGAGTTAAAATGACTCTTCTCCTTATTGTGCTCAGCTGACTCAACCATAGACTAGTCTAGAAATAATTCCAATATTGAAGATTCCAATTTTGAAGATGGCTAACAATCTTCAGCCAGCTGTGTTAATTTAACATATAGTCTCCACTTTTCCTGAGAAGTAACAGCTTAATTCTTGATTCACAAGGCTACCTCTCCCACCTCAGAGGCCGAGCTTTGGATCCTTAAAGTTGTTAATTTACAACTGAATTGGATACTTCTGGGACAAGTTAATCCTATTCCACCTTTAACTCTTGACCTTGTCTGTTAAGCAGACTGGCTGTCTCCAGCCAGGCTCACCTGGATGGAGAGATTACATGTCTGTTAAAGACACTTGCAGACCCCCCTGGCTTCAAAACTTACACAAGTGGATCTCCAAAGAGGGAGCCACATAGAACTCAGATCTATGTGTGTTTGTTTATGAACAAACATGGGTACCAGCGAGACGTGCGAGGCAAAGCACTGCATGGGGAGGTGAATTTCTGCTTCTGAGTCCCCAGGAAGTACACCTAATTGCATAGGGGTTAACGTCGAGAGGCTGTCCTTAAAATAATAAGGGAGCCTATTACCCCTCCTCTGAAAAAGACGTTATACAATATTTAAGAGGAATTACGGTCAATGCTTCCCCTCCTGGTTAAGGCCCGCCTTCTTATGAAGGATATTTATCCACTTGTTTTCTACCTCCTCGTGTTCAAATTAATAAAAAAAAGGGAGGACATGTACAGAGCCATATTGGGGCAGTCTTGCACTTGGTCAGAGTTTGACTTTGGTCAAGGTTAACTTCTCCCAGTTAGCCAGGATCCTGCTCCACCTAGGGTGGAGCGCTCGTAGTAAAGGTTAAGTTCATTGTTCCTCCAGGTATAGGGATTCCTGAATTAAACAGGTGACCCACCCAGCTGCCGGAGCAGTCAAGACGAAGACCTCCAAGAGAAGCTAGACAACTTCCACCGGAACTCAGCCTGGAGTCTGGGGGGAAGGGTTTGCCCTAACTGTTAAAAGGTCCGGCGCCATTAAAGTTTACGGCTTTGATCAGTGAACATTGACTTGGCCATACGTTCTTTTCGCCGCTCTTCCCTATGACCCCAAAATTCTCTCAACAGGTAACCCGGTTTGCATGTGGCTGCGGGCAGCTACAATAAGGGACCTCAAACCTATCACCACTGCTTGAATAGCTATTTGCAGGATAAAAGGCATCCATCTACATTTTATGGCATGTGGCCTGGGGCAAGTGGTTTGGAACCAGTCCTTCCAAGTAGTTTCCAGACCAGGGATTGCTTCAGGCTGGAGGCAAGTTCCCATTTGTTCAGTTTAAGGAATATCTTTCCTTCAAAAGAAACATTTGACCCTTGAAGGAGGAGGGGCTACAGAATAGCAGAAGCTTGGGTGGTGGGGACTCAGAAAGTTGCAAGCTTCACAAGGCTCCTCTCCAAGTACATGATTTCTGGGAAGACCAGACTCTGGTGAAGATGCCTGCAAGATGGCCGAGAAGATTCAGTGATGCAGCTTCCATGGGTTGCCACCCATGGTGGTGTGGGCTCTTTGGTGACTGAATTTTGGTCACTCATGCCTTAGGAAGTAACCTCTATAAGCAACTGCAGTAAAACCTTCACTCCAAGCTGCACTTAGATGGAATAGTTTCTTTAGTCTGTCGTTGGAGCCCTATCAGGGTAAACTGGTGTTTGTTCAAGTCTCTCTAGGAAAAGTGATATAACACCCACTCTAGATAAAAGTGGAGGTCCATTCCTGGCCTATCATTTATGCCTCCTTTAATATTTTATCAGTATGCATCCAGAGCCAACAGTGAATTCCTTCCGTTAATCATGCTCTATCTGGGATTCTAGCAGGCTGCTGTGGAGCATAGATTCTTGCAGCAATGCATTCCCAGCTTCTTTTCCTAACTTCTGCATTACTGTGTTGTATTCTGTTTTTACCTGTGTCAGAAACCCATGAGGTGCTGATATTTTTTCCTTTGGACAATAATAACTAGTGAAATATAAGTAAACATAGTACTGTTTTTAAAATTACTGCTGGGCAGTTTCATACATTCATATGATGAATTTTAGTCATTTTAAACCCCCATTCCCATCTCTTACCCACACCCTCACTGGTGAAATGGTTCTTCTTACCAAGTCCGTTTCCTAGTTTCCTATCTTATTTTCTTGTATGGCCCATCAAGCTTAATTAGTTCCTTGCCAAAGCATGTGTGAGAGGTTATTTGCTGGGGCAAAGGCAACATATTAGTGGTTTCACCACTAAAGAAAATGACAGTCTTGGGGAGGGGGGACGGCTCATGAGACCCTCCTCTATCCATGATGAGGTTGATAGGTCCAACTTCGTGCAGGTCTTGCTCAGATAACTATAGTTACCCTTGAGTTCCTGAGCACATCCCTTCTGCATCCTGAAGACATCTTTCTGCTGAACACTTCCCAAACTTCTGTCTCTTTCACTCTTTTTGCCCCCCTTTTCCAAAATGTCCCCTGAGCCTTGGAGGTGGTGACACATCAGTCTCATTTGAGGGTGATCATGCTACCATCACCTGTTTTCTGTACTAACTGCTGTCCATTGTATCGAGAAGCTGGTCTGACAGAGCTTGGGCAAAAAGTGTTGATCTGTGGGTATAGATCAGGCTGAAATGGTGTTATTACTGACTATCATTTATTCATTTTCAGTTGTCTCCCATTTCTTTACACAGATCCCATACCGACTGAAGAACTCATTTCAGTACATGGACTCTTATGTTTTGGTTTCCATTTGTCTAAAGCATCCATTACTGTTTGTTCGCTCTTCTGAACGGTGGTCAGGTGGTCCAGTGCTTCAAGCATTCAAGTTCTTCTCCCCAATCCCTGCACGGGTTGTGAGCTGTGGTCTTCCAGCTTGCATGGTTTCAGAGCTGAGCTCAGGAGAGTCCTCTGTCCATTCTGAGTTTTGTTTGCCACTCGCATTCCTCGCACTTTCTTCAGTTGTTTTCTTTGCCTTTTGAGCAGTTTGCCTGGTCTGCTTTTTTTGTTGTTGTTGTTAGGCGGAAAGGGTTGAGTGACTGGTGCCTTTAACTGATTTGGAGAAATCATTGACATTTATTAGATGTGTCCTTCCTTCTGCGATGTCTTCTCCCCAGCCTCACTTTGGGTTTTGGCCATCCTTGGCTGTCACATATTGCCACCCCACAGAGCTAAAGCATTGTTCTCTTTTGCCGCTGCATTTCCCAAGTCTGCTAAAGAACCTGTCAGGAGCATTCTTTATTTTCCTTCCTGCGTCTGTTCAGTATTTTTAGTATTTCTAACTGATTCCTTCTCAGAGTCACCGTCTCCCCTGAAATTCCCTGCAAGCCCCTGCGTGCTGTCAGTGTCTCACACTGTACTCAGAAAGAAAATCCTGACTTTGAAAATTCATGCAGAATAATGGGTTTCATCATAGCGTCTTCACACTGGCAGATAGGTTTCTTTGGTCATATTCACACCTCTCAGTATCCTTCTCCTCACTCTTGCATATAAGATGAAATGTGGTATTTATTGTTCTGGATCTGGCTCATTTCACTTAACATCATGATCTCAAGTTCCATCCTTTTTTTTTTAAACCAATGACATACTTTTATTCCCTATGGCTGAATCAAACGCCACTGTGCATGCATGCACATGTGCGCTCACACATACACACATGTTCATATCCATTCATCTGTCTATGGACATCTAGGCTGACTGCACAGAGCTATTAACATGTTATTCACAACTACTTTAAGCACTGTGTGGATGCTTTTGCTCTATCTGCCCTATAGTATATCATTTATCTTCACACCAAATCTCTTGAGTGTGTGTGTGTGTGTGTGTGTGTGACTCAGTTTCTGGGGCTCTTGGTATGACAGTAAAACAAAGTATCTTTACTTCGCCTCTACTGTGAAACCTACTTAGAACTCGTCTAGTTGGTGGTAGCAATTGGCTTGGATTCTGCTGCTTGTGGTTTGCCTGGGCATACCACTGATTTCAACAGCTCCTTAGGCTCAGGGTAAGGGCTGATACACTAGATATTCTTGTCAGTGTGTGTTCCACTCTGAGCACTGTCTCCCCCCTCTGCAGCCACACTTGAGAGAGCACCCATCTTTGCTACCGTATCCTCCCTCGGGGGCTAATCCCTGTTTCCCTGTCAATGCATGCTCTCTGGCTCCGTGCTAGAAGACAGAAGACAGTGATGCATTTCTTCTCTTTCTGGTTTAGCTTCAAACACTGATAGGCTCCCGGGAAGGTGTCACACACATGAACCAAACTCCTGGTCTGACTGGGGCCATGTGTCACCCTTGCCTCTCACAGGTATAGGGGTCACCATGATAGCAAAACTGTAAAACTTGGGTCGTGGCACTTCATGCCTCACCCACAGCAACAATGCTGGCCCTCCTCCTAGGATGACCTAGTGACTTTAGAAGCGTCTGGGGATTTGTGTGCACTTCTTTTGTCTTAAAGGGATGCAGATCACCACAACTAGCTCATACTCCTCTCCCAAAAATTGGTTCAGATTTTCATGTAAGTTCTGCCTGCTGGCATCCTGCATAAGCGAGAACTGCAGTGCCACCCCACCCCCCAACATCCCCACCCCCAACTCCATGCCGCATCTTCTGATCTCAAGAAATCACCTATAGTATGACCTTGGCTCTTTGGGATCCAAGTATCAGCGTTCTTTGGTAGAAGGTAGGTTCCCTTCTCTGGCTGCATTGTGAGGACAAACACAATGAGATCTAGCGTTCTCTGTCTCACGGTGGTAAGAAATCTACCTCCCTGGGTTTAATTTCTGAACAGCACTACTGGTCTCTGCTTTTTTTTTCCCTTTGTAAGCAGTCTTTGTTAGCCCTCCATTCTTGCAGCATGGATGTGGCCTATTCGGTGGGCCCTCCCTCTCACGTTCCCCTTTTCCTGTCTAGTCTCTGCTTCCTGCAAATTGCTTTTGTTCCCATCGGATTGTTCTGGTCACTGGCTTCCTTGTTAGAAGTGTTTCTCAGATGTCTGCAGTTGCTTGACCATCTGCTCATGATTAAGAATGACAGGCCAGCAATCAGCCCCGCAGCTCTGAGTGTGTGGGTGGAGCTGGCCGACCGTGGGCTTCACTCAGGAGCATTCTGGGAGGGCTTGACAGGACCTCCAGGGGACAGCTTCTGCTCTTTCCTCTCTGCAGAGCCACAGTCCCCCAGAGGAGGGCTTTTCACCTCCTGGTGGCTGCCTCCTCAAAGCTGAGCAACCCTTCTTCTTGCAGAGTATGCCACTTAAACGATGAGGGACTTTATGGGAGCATTTCTCCATTCTCCCCCCACCTCTCTTGCTTTATTACTCCTTTCCCAAAGCTGGGAAATTGCTACTTATTTAAAATGCCTAAATAGACCTAAAATTTTAATTAAACTCTGCAATATGTCCCTGTTACGACTTTCCCATCACCTTCCCGGGAGTGTTGTGTTATTAGGGCTTTCCATCTCAGGGCAAAAGGCTTTTGTTTGCTGTTCTTTTAAAGGCCCAGGACTGCGTGCAAGTGCGCGGTAGCTCTGGTTTATGAAGGAATAAAAGTTATGAAGAGGCCACTTAGCAAAACCCTCCTGGAGCCCTCCAGGAGAGCCCGGAGTAGAGCCTGGGGTTGAGTCTGTGACTGTATCCCCAATCCTTGGATTTAGATTCTCCTCCCGAGGCAGGGGTTTACCCGCAGTGGACAATGGCCAATGGCTTAGAGGAAAGATGTGCAGAGCTGGGAGGCCTGAGGTGGCTCTGTCAGCGGGAAGGAGGGTGCTCTCAGCTTCCTGGATGTGACGGCTTCTTTAGCTCTCTGACAGCCCTTGTTGCCTGGATTCTCCGCACACTGTATGGGTCAGCAGACATGTTTGACTCTGTGCTTTTAGGCTCGAGAAGTAGAATGGTTTTCTTCACGAGCAGCTCTATCCAAAAGGCACACGGAGACCAACGTCTTAGGGCTTGTGCCACTATAACCCAGGCTTTAGAAATTCACACACATTACGGTAAACACAGCCACTGGAAGCCAGCCTTCCTTCCCCTAAACCTGGGTTTTTGATCTGTGGAGGGTGAAGATTATGACCACATCATGATCTGGAGGTACCGAGTCCCAAAGCACATGGGAATAGTTCATCTCGCTGGTTGTGAACATAAATATGTTTTCTCACCTTTCTGGTTTCCTTACACGGGTGATAGATAAATAGACTCTGTATAACACAAAACCTGAGTTAGAGCGGTTTAAGTGTATAGATGCTTAGAAATCCCAAAGATAGAATTGGCTCCAGCTCTGAGAAACCATGGAAGCTACTTACTGTTGTTTTCAGCTCTGAGGCACTGGGGAGGCACTGGAGTGGCACCCAGGCTGGGCCAGGAGTCAGAGAGCAAGGTGACCTTGGCAGATGTCTCCCTCCAGCACCCTCAACTCCTCCGACTTGCTTGGGCTTAATAACTCCGCACCACTACCCGACATGCACACGCAGCAGACATTTTCAGTTCCCTCAATTAGACTCTTCTTTTGAGCTCCTTAAAAAAAATTCTCAATAGGAGCCTCTTAGTATTCTAGCAGGGCTGTCTGCAGTAATGCGTTAGAGGATATGGGTGCCACTCCTGTGCAAAGAGCTTGAAAAATGACCAGACAGAGCCAAGCTCTCTCTGCTTGTTGTCAGCTGCCGAGGCAGGGTAATAAATCAACCCGTCTCATGTCAAGGGTCAGTTCGTTTGATGTTTAAAGCATTTGGCCAATCTAATCAGGCCGGGCATGGCCAATCCGTCTGCTAGATACTGGTGCTGTTCCCTGCTGAGGTGTCAGGAGCTGCACTTCTCTGACCTGAAGACTTTGGAGCCTCCCAACTGGAGCAGCAGGAGACAAAGAGTTCACACCCCACAGGCAGAGTCTTCAGGTCCAGTCAGTTAGCTGGGATATATATCCTTGTGTCCAGCAACTGGAGGCAGTTACCTTCTCCTTGGCACAGAGATTTGGTTTGAAATGGCTGGACATACTCCTAGAGAATTTAGAAGCTGGGTTCCCACATAATTTTCAGGGCCGTGTGCAAAATAAAATTGTGAGGCCCTTTGTTTAAAAAGCAAGACAGAGCCTCACTAAAGGCACTGGAACATAAATCTTATAATTATATAATTGTGCCTTTGATTTGTGTTGTTTTATTTGATGGGTACAGTTCTAAGTAAAGAAAAATTTAAAAACCCCAATGATCAGAGTGAAGGCTTGCTTTTACCTACGTGTTGTACAAATGGAAGAAAGCAAATCATATGCAAAACCATGCAGTCACACGGTTTGTGGTTTTATGACTGCCCCATTGCCTCTAGCAAACTTAGAAAGACCAAAGCAACCCACACAGGGATGCTTAAGGTGGAAGACAGTCCTGGCACAGCCCCCTGACATATGCTGGAGCCCACCTCACCCCTGAGTCCTGATTAGGTTCTGGAGATATCCACAGTCTACAGCCCCAACCCAGAAAAGTCCTGTGAACCGCATTATCCTAACTGCAGTGCAGAGATGTGTGCAAGGCCTGGCTCAGGGTGGCAAGACATGGTAGCCCTCAACAGGTATCAGTTGGTACTGCCAGCAAGGGAGGATTTGACCTTGCTCACTTTAGGACACACCCCCTTGAAATGTAACAACTTTACAGACATCCCTTGAGAGCAGGTGACAGGTTGAGGGTGGGGCAGGAACAGGGGTCACAAAGGCAGGATGTCTGGGAGAGTTGGAACCAGTAGCCAAGATTTCAGGGAGAGTCTTAGGGATGCCCTGTATCTAGACTCCCCAACCCCTGTCACTATGCCACCAAATTCACTCAAAATACACAGCAATGGAAACTGAAGAATCCAATACTGACATCAGGCTTTTGTTCCTGAGTGGGTGACAGGGCCCTGCATGGACCACCCTTGTGACCATGGTCAGCAGAAAGAAGTAAAATTTGCCACAGAGCCTCAAGTAACTCTAAATGAAATAGCTTTGACTGTTTGATAGTATTCAAGAGGCAAAATCAAGTTTCTAATGTCCACCTGGTGCCTTCTATTACTTGGGAGAAGTGCTGAGCTGAGTTCCTCCTAGTTGATTCACAGCAGAGAGAGTAGACCTGTCAAGGATCTGTCTATCTCTAGTTTCTTCCCATCCATGTATATGACACTGAACGAGCCAGTGATAGGAAACTATGCTTCCGTGTCATTGTCTGCAGTACCAAGAAAACCTCGGAATGGAAGGCAGCAACCAGGACAACTGTGGCTTCCAGAGCTGCCTGTTGAGGCTGTTACTCTCCAAATGGTCCTTGAGTTGGGTGGTGATTGGATGACAGCAGCTTTCCACGTGAGGACCCACTGGGGAGAGGCACACTGGCCAACACAGAGTGTGGTGATGGGATGGTGTCTTCAGAGCTGCCTGGGAGAGAGGGCCCTGGTGCCTTGATTGAAGAAATTGTCTTCTGCATGGTCCAGAATGAAGAGAGTGCCAAGGAGTATTCAACTTTGGTTCTAGGTTCAGAAAGTAGGGAAGACATGGGGGGATGGTGCTGGGCAGCCTGGTGGGTGGAACCAGTGCACATAGCTCTGGGTTGCTCCCAGATAGTGTTGAATGATGTTATAGGAGAGGATGAGGCGGGATGTGCTGACTGTCCTGAAGCTCTCTTCCTCCTCCAGTCAACCACTGTGAAGGCTGAGGCCATTGTGAAGCTCTTCTCAAACCACCTTGTCCTCAGAGGCCAATTCTGCCTGAGAGGAAGAGGATAATGCCTGGGCAGGGAGGAAGACGGCCTTCCTGAATAAAATATGTTTCAGAAACACCACACATCAGACTAGCTTCCTCTTTCTCTCACAGAAGAAGTAACTTGATGTTGCAAGAGCAATCCATCACTGTCCCAGGATCGTGAGGGCAGAATCTGGGGGAGGCTGGATAGGCATGGCGAGTGCTCCCTTAAGGGAAGCTGGCAGTCCTCCAGCCACGAAGAGCCAGGCCAGACTGCTTATGTCGAAGCAGCCTTTGTGCTGCCAGCTGCCAGGTGGCCTTTGGCTCTCAACTCGCCACGTTCAGCAGGTGCATTGGAAGCCCATTGTCTTACACCAGCCCTTCAGTGAGATTGCCCAGGTGCCAAGGGATGCATGCTAAGATTCACACGGAGACAGACAAGTCAGAGGAGGCCACACGTGACTCCTCAGAACATGGATGAGTGGAAAAAGAGGCAGAACAACAGGATTTTGAGGATCCCAGTGTTAGGAGACTCCAGAGAGGCACAAAGTGTAAGTGTGCATGAATCTGTGTGCTCACATGTTTGTGAGCACATGCCTGTAGCCACAAATGCATGTGTCTGTGTACATGTATGTACCCATGTGTTTGTATGACTATATGGGCACATGTATGCATGTGTATATGTATACCTGCATGCACATGTGTGTAAATGTATATGTTCAGATGTGTGTACATATATGTGTGTGAGTGTGTGTGTTCATGTATGTGATATTAATGTGCATGTGACAGCGGCTGAGTTCCTTTCACCTGCAACACAAGTCAGGCTGCTTGGTACAGTTGAAGACAGTGTTTTTGTGAGGCAGGAAGGGCTGGAGACCTGGGTACTGACATTGTCACAATGTGAGGGGACACTGTGAGTGGGGAGAGTGAGTCACAGGGACAGGAAGGGTTTTAGTTGCCCACCACAGGGGCCTCCCAGCACTGCTTCTTCCTGGGGTCCCCTTGTGAGTGGGCACTGAGGTTCCCTCTGCCTAGACTAGGACAATGTACTCAGAGCGCCCACTCAGTTCTGTCATGCTGGGAATTTCTGTACTTTAAAGAAATTCTCAGGGTTCTGGTGTCATTCTGTTGCTATGACAAAGCACTGACCCTAAGTGACTGGGACAGGAAGGGGTTATTTCATCTTCTGCTTCTTGCCCACAGTCCATCCTTGAGAGAAGCTGTGGCCATTTAGAGGAACACTGCTGGCTGGCTGCACGCTCTGGCTCACTCCCCCCATCATGTTTGGTATCTTTCGTGTTCAGCACAGGGCCTGCATAGGGTGGTGCTATCCGCCATGGGATGGACTGTTCTGTATCTGTGTGTAATCAAGACGACCTTGGCCGACGTTCCCACAGGCCAATCAGATGGAGGCAGTTCCCAGTCAAAGCGCTCCTGTCAGACGAGCACAGGCTCTGTGTCCAGTTAGCAGTTACAGCTGACAGAATCTCAGGCAGGTGATGAGCTACGGGGCTTTGCCCAGTGCTAGGCTCTTGTGCTTACACTTCTAGGATTGATCCCACAACCCTGTCCAGAAGCATTCTTACAGGTTTTGGAGAACTGAAGAGTGGATACCCATAGACCAGTGGTTGACATAATCAAGGAATCAAAAAATCAAGGAGAAGGAATGTGGGCGGTAGGTCATGAGGAAGAATGGCTTAGGCACTCAAACCCACAGAGGCCTAAGGGTCTCAGTCCTGGGATGTCATGCTATCTCACATGTGCCAAACCCAGACTGTCAGAGCAAGACTCACCCTTCATAGTATGGTCCAGGACCCAGAGGAGGGAAATCTGAGCGCATTGTGGCATCTGTCCTGAGGCCATAGAATGGAAGTGGGCTTGATGAAGTAAGTTATTGCCAAACAAGGCTTGCCTGTTAAGTCTCTGAGAATTTTCCCTGAGCAACTTGTACTGGCACGACTTTGGGATTTTTTTATTTGATAATTTTTGCAAAACTTCATTCAACATCCATCATGAAGTGAGATTCAACTCTCTATTTATGAATTTCTTTGTTTCATTCATTCTCAGAATATCTTTGCTGTCAATCAGACAAACTCTTTCTGTGATAGGTTGAATCCCAAGGAGTTGAAGGTTGGGGGAATGCACAGAGGGCACTAGGTTGCAGGTTCCGGTATGTTTGAGGTTGGTATCTCTTGGACTATGAAAAAGCTTTACTTTTGGCTGACGTTTTTGGGGTTATCAACACACTGTGGAGAAGATTAGATGTATACAGCCAGCTTGCTTGGTTGGGGTCTTTCTAGAGCAAATGTTCAAAAATCATAGATAAGCAGAACACGCCCTACCCTAGGCTACTGTGCTTGGGTTAGCCTATGCCTCAGCTGAGGTGTCCTCAGGGTCAGAGGACCCTTCCATTAAGCCAAGAATCTGGCATGGCTATTTTACAAGGGTGTGAGGGCCCCCAACCTCAGACTGCCTTTGAGGGGTACAGTTTCTCCTCCGTGTCTTGGTGGCATCCCACCCTAATACTTGGGTACATTTTTGAAAGTCACATTTTGCCCCAGGGCTCAGTGTTACCAGTGTGACACAGGAGGGAGATCCATAGGCATGAATGACTTGAGAGATATGGTAAAGTCTGCCAGGTAGTCTCAGGGCCTCCAGAAGGTAGAGGAACTCTGCAGGGAGGGCTCTGTCAGCAGACTGTGGCAGGTGTTTTTGGTGTGAGATTTCAGGTGCTTCCAAAGTGTGAGATGAGTGTGTGTGTGTGTGTGTATACGTGCGTGTGAGCACATTTGTGCATGTGTAAAATCTTGGTTTGTCCCCCCTAGGCAGACACAGCAAAACCACCCTAGGAAGCACAAAGAAAAAATATCCTAATATTCAGTATTCTATGTTGGCCTTCATGCTCACCAGCCTCTTATTCCTACAATTAAGTCTTGCAGGATACTGTAGATGTGTGGACCAAGAACGTCCAGGTCAACCGTGATCAAGGACTCAGTGCTACCACCTGTTCACCTCATTAGCCATGCAGAGGAGCATGGGCCACAGAACAGAGCTGCTGAGGTATCCCAGCACACAGGAAGAGTGAGCCTCAGGTTTGCAGGGCTTCAGCAGGGCCACCTGTCTCTCCTGCCCGAGAGATTTAGCCTGGCTTACCAGTCAAGGCCATGAGTGATCAGACAGAGTGAAAGTGAATCCTGCTTTGTCTCTTAGAGGAGCAGCCTGTGCTCAGATGGGAGCCTACATCAGTATGGTGGCTGTAGGGACAGACACCAGACAGCTAGGGCAGAGGGAACTGGCATGAGGTAAAGACTCCATTCAGTCTCTAGAAGCCCCACCCCCACCCCCCACCCCCGCCTTCCTCCAGGCACATAGAGGCCTGTGCAATATCAATTTCTGAGAGGTTTTTGTTGTTTGTTTTTGTTTGTTTGTTTTTCATGTGAGTGGGGAGTTGCTTTTGGCCTTGATTTCAGAGGACAGAGTGCACAATTGAAGTTTTAGGGTGAATAAAATATTTAAGTCTGTCACAGCATACATTTGTCATTACATAGTGAAGTCAGAAAATGCAAGTTTTGTCTTAATGGTGCAAGCACTCAGCTAGGGGTATGTGGACCCTACTATATGATGAGTACTTCCTCCTTGGGCCAAGGTCTGCTTTGATTCAGATCCTGCATCTTTCTTGCTGGGTAACCTTGTATCTGTGATTAAGAATGTGACCATGTGGACTCTTTAGACTTGCCTGTAAGAGTTCTTTGTACACAGGTGCACATGCAAGTGCCGCTGGACCATGCACATATATGTATCTATGCATGTGTGTGGGTACACTGGCTCATGCACGTGTGTTCATAGTTATATGCATGTGAGTATACACACAAGTCCTCGCCTGTATACGTATGTGGAGCTCTAGCCCCCAATTCCTCCTGTTCTTTGGCATTTCATGATGTGGATCCACTCATCTGAATTTGGGGGTTGAGGAAGCAACCTTAGAGGGTACCAGATCTTACTTACTATTGGATGACAATTTAGTGGCAGATTGGTGGGTAACTGGTTGGCACCTGTGCATGCCAGGTTAGTTCATAGCTGTGTGGAAATGGGAGCAAATTGGAATGGTTCTGCAGACAACTAGATAGTTGTCATGCAAAATGCATGATGGCAAATGTGATGCGAAGATGTGGGTCTTTCTGTCTGTGTCCTCTGGCTACTGTGGCCGAGGAGAAGAAGGTTACAGGGAGAGGTAACTCCTTTAGAGGATTGTGCTACTTTTGATGATGGGAGGGATGTTCTTAGCCCATGGATTATCTGAAATAAGTGAAATTCCAGCATAGTTTCACCCTCTGGTCTCGTGTGGGATGTGGTGGAGGGAGAGGGCTGAAAAGTCTCTGTGAGGGTCATATCGCAGCGGCATTGACTCTTTAAAGAACAGCACTGGTCTAGGGTTATTGTTATTCCCTTCTTTGCTGGTGATCACATACCACACCAACAAGGCTCTTGTATCACAGAAGATACCAAGAGGCATGACTCAGAGGTTCAGACCTTCCCAGGCATGAGCTGGGCCCTGGGTCCCACCCCCAGCTCTGCAAAATGCAACTAATCATCAAACAACAAACCAATCAATGAAGCCCAAGAAACAGCTATAAGAGTGGCCAGCTTTGGACTCTATCTAAGAAGGCATTCCCAAGGATACCTAACTCCATAGTTGAAATAGAAACTAAGAGATGAGAGAAAATTCTAGGCTCTAAACCACAGGCAAGAAAGTGGTCATAGACTCTTGGCCAGCATAATTATCACCAGCCACACAGCTACCCAGCTCATACTGAGTTCAGTTTGTCCTGTGTGTCATACTGCTTTGTCTTTTTTAGTGATGCAACAACCCAAACTATAATTAATTTGTACAATATGATAACATATATAAAGTATTTATGCAAGTATATCATTATTTACTATCAGAACATAAAACATGCCTTGTGCAAGAATACATAGCACACATTGCATTAGGTATCAAAACATGGAGTCAGAAACCACTTGGAGAGGCAACAATCATAATCTAAAGGGGATGGCCAGCCACCAGAGCCAACTCAGATACAGCAAGGGTGGAGGACATACCAGTATGGGAATTAAGCCAACTAAGACTGTTGAACCAACAACTCAAGTGAGTTGAAAGCAGAAATCTGGGAATGCAGAATCAAGGGACGACATGAGCCAGACTAGGTGAAGAGAGACTATTATGTGTTCAACATTAGATCAGGTTGACTGGGAACACACGGCCCTGAAGCTGTCATGAATCTCGCCAAACTGAAAAACAAAGAGAAAGCAAGAGTCAGGACAGATCATCAAAGAATGCAAGCTAATTTTCAAAGGGCACGGTACATTCTGCATTCATAATAACAGGCATGGGGAAAAAAATGTGTGAGCAGAGGCTGAGAAATTTCAAAAATCAGTGGTGGCCACCAAACCTTCCAATCTAGGATACCTAAAGCGAAGTGAGAAAATAAATTACATCCCGCCTGCCTTCAGGCACCGCACAAGCAAGCTGGGTGAGTGTCAGGCTGAGGAGCTGGAAGAAAAATCCCTCCAGACTCACTTGTGTATTCAGTGAGATTGCTCGTCAAATGGGGAAGATGGAGTATTCCCAGATAGGCAGAAATGAAGGAAATTCGTCTCTAGTGGGCCTGCATTGCAAGAAATAGTAGAAGAAGTTGTTCAGAAGGGAAATGATTGAGGCCAGAGAAGTGTGTTAACAGGAGTCCAAGGGGGTGAGGCCAGCAGTGTGCTCAGAGTGGACCCCAAGAGAGCCAGACATCCCCCTGTTCCATTTGAACTTAACTTCCCTATCTGCTCGTTGTTCCTTCTCAGCCACTGAAGCCTTCAGTGATGGAAGGAGAGCTGGGTTAAGACCTGGATACCTACACTTCCCACCACCTCCCGCTACCTGGCCAGCACTGGATAGCTCCTTTCCTCTGGAGTTGTGTGTGTGTGTGTGTGTGTGTGTGTGTGTGTGTGTGTGTGTAGGCCAGGGGGTCCCCTCCTCCGAGCCACCTGTGTATAGTACCTGGACCAGCTGTGGCCTGGCACAATGGCCCACCAGTGATCACATGTTACATCTCTTGGCAGAAGGCGCTGTCTGTAGCTTTTGCTGTACAAGTCAGGCTCCCGTCTCTATTGTGGGAGTTTATGGAATATCAAGACTGTGTTGTGGGGATCACTGGGACCAGAGCTGCCTGGGCGCAATGAGGGGTGCTGCCGGGACTAGACAGGAGCATGGAGGAGAGTTGCAGGCCAGGGTGGACCTGAGTCTCCTACGTTCAGGCTGTATATCACCAGATGTGTCAAGCACTGCAGGATTCAGTAAACACATCCTTAACCCATGAACCCTCGCTGTCCACCTCAGATAAGATCGGGGTGAGAAGGGCCCCTTCGTCTGTGCTGAGGGGCCTTCCTGTTTTGTAAACCAGAATTTCTATAGAAGCCCTGAGATTGCCCTTGGATATCTGAGATGTCCTTACCTGCTACATGTTCCACATGGCCCGGTTGTCACTTGCTCGTAATGTCCCATTTTGTTTAAGTCCCTTAAAATGATTAATTGATGATGACCTTTGAATTAAAATACCATATTTCTTGATGATACGATGCAGATTTTTCACCTGTAAGTGTTTGTGAGCGCTGAATGCCGGGTGTAATTGATGGATGCTTTTAACATGATCTCGCTCTCTTTTTTTCTTTCTGGAAAGGCTGCTAATAAATAGAAGTTGCATCTTTAATTGACTGCACCTGAGAATCAGGAAGTATGGGAATTCTCTCAGGCCTACAGTCTGATCTGCATAATAAATTCCATCCCTCTAAAAGTTGGACAATGGAAAGAGGAATCAACAAGAGGCTTGCCCAAAACATAGGCAACTTCTTCCAATTTTTGATATTGAGAGCTTTTAAATATAATTTTAATTAAAATATAATTATATTATTTCCTTTTCCTTTTCCTTCCTCCTTTTGTTCTTTATATTTTTAATAAATTTAATTTTTTTTGCTGTTTTAATTTTTATTAACTTTTTATCTGTTCACATGTGTGTGTATCTGTGTGTGTGTGTGTGTGTGTGTGTGTGTGTATGTGTACACATGGGTGCAAGTACCATCAGAGGCCAGAAACATCAGATCTCCCTGGATATATATTTGCTGGGAATCAAACTCTGGTCCTTATAAGAACAGTTTGTGCTCTTTATTATAGATCCACTGTCCAGCCCCTACATAGGGTTTTAAGGACAAGGTTTCTCCTTTTAGACCAAGATGACTGGGAACTCACTATGTGACAGACTGAACTTGAATTCCCAGCAAACCTTCTGCCTCAGTTTCTGGAGATAACAGACATGAGTCACTGCACCTGGCTATTTGCTGATATCAGGTTGGTCTCTAGTTCCTACTCCAAAAACAACCATCTCCTCACCAGTTGCCTTGCCTTGCAAATTTAAGGGTGTTTTCCTGAGGACTTTGAAAGTCACATAACTTCCAGAATAGCCTAAAGAAAGATGTCCAACTAATCATTTAAAAGAAAAGGTAAGGCTACCAAACCTCCCCCAGATGTTTTTCCTAATTGGAAACCCTGGAAGTTTTGACTTAGTTTAGCAGGCATGGTACTCCCAGAGGTGTGAGTGGAGTCTCCTGCCTGTGTGTCCAAAGATCCCTGCTCTGACACACCTGCTCACCCTGTCCTTGACTTCTTTTGGTCCAGGGTACAACTGAGCCATGTTGGGAGAGGTGGTGGGGGTGTAGTGCAAAGGTTGAGGGTTTTGAGAAAAACATACTCAAGACATTAGATGTGAAAAGGGAATACCAGCATGATCAGGATCAACAGGGTAGCGTTTCCCATGACTCCTGGACTTCTCCTTCCAACAATGCTCCTATGCATGGATTGAGCTTTTGCAGCGCTTGAGAACAGGACTTATTGTGCTTGAATAAAACAAACGAAATGTCAAATGCAGTGTGATCTCAGAGACCTTTAGCTGAGATAATGCCTGTGGGAGGACCACCCCGACACCCACCCAGGCAATGTGCAGGAGGCTGCAGCGTGCCCAGCGGCTTTGTGGGAGTGTCACCGTGGGATGGTCCAGCATGACAAATGTGAACGCGCTGGCATTCAATCCACCTTTCTTTCATTTTCTCCATCGAATTTCTCCTGGGTGAGTTATTGCCACGTCTCTGCCCCACTCCCAAGCCGCCATCGACACAGCCCTCAGATTAATTGTCTTAATGACTTTGCTCCTGCAATACTTCTTCTGCTCAGAAACCTTCAGTGGCTGCTTATTGTCTCACAGTTAGGTGAAGATTTCCTGGGTGCAGCAGGCCCTGCAGGAGGTGGAGGGTGCTAATTAAAACCCCAAAGCTTCCTCTCCTGGGCTGCCCTCATGGGATTCCCTGGTCTCTAACACCTAAGTGTGCCTCTAAGGAAACAAACTATTGTCTCCTGAAATAAAGACGACTACTGGAGGTGTTTACTGATTTCCATGCCCACTCATTCACTGCAGAGAGTCATTCTGTTTATCCACCCATTGTCTCTTTGGATAAATTATTTGGCTCCCTGAGACTCTATTTCTTTCTTTTGGACATTCTAGCTTGTTGTCTCAGTCTGACAGAAGACAAGAGCTTGGTGGATGTGCCCCATCCTGGCCAACTTACACACTTGTGCCCTTACACACTCCTCCCTTCTCCAGTTTCTTCTGGCCTCTGTTCTCACTTGCATCTGAAAGTCCCAGCCTTCCTCCAAGACATGTAAGCCTGCTTTTTTTTTTTTTAATGAGGCAGTCTGTCATGTTGGCAATAAAAAGGCCAGTCCTGTAAATTCCTCCATGTTCTCCTAAATTGGCAGCTGTCCCAGGATATTTCGCATCCATAAGGGAATGCTAGCTCAGGGCCTGTGGGCATCTCTCGGAAGCCAGCCTTGCTTCTTACCCCTTACGGCTCTTGGTTTGTGCTTCACCTTCAGCCCTAGGTGCTAGAACTACTATAGACTTTAACTGGGCAGGTTGTCTGAATTTACAGTGAAGAAGCTGTAAATATCCCAGGTCTGTGGAAGCCTGATCCTGGGCTGTCAGGCAGGAGGTGAGTGTGGGTACAATGGCTTGGGATACTGAACAAGGAACAATGACATTCTTAGAAAGGCTGCTCAGGAGGCCAAGAGGTAGCTCAATAAAGTGCTGTCTTGTGTGTGATGCACAAGCAGGAAGATGTGAGCTTGAACTCCTGAAGCCACAGGAGAAGTCAAGTGTGAGGGGGCATGCCTGTCAGTCCAGTATCAGGGAGACAGAGAAAGAATGAGTGATCCTTGGGGCTCACTGGCCAGATCTTCTATAGCAAGTTCCAGGTCAGCGGAAGACCCTTCTGAAAAATAAAGTGCATGGCTCCTGAGGAACGGCACCTAAGATTGGCCTCTGGCTTCCACATATGTGCACATATATGTACATACATGTAGGCATCATTAGGAGAGAGAGAGAGAGAGAGAGAGAGAGAGAGAGAGAGAGAGAGAGAGAGAGAATACTAGCATTCCTGAAGCATAGTCAACAGTGCCCATGTATCTATGCATACAGAGAAGGTCCTAGAACATCCAGGAATCATTCTACCTTGTAATTACCTATTAAGGTAATCACCACAGGTTTAGCTTAATTCTAACAGTATAGACAGTAATAGAATGTTTTAAAGCATGCATCCTCTTTATGAAGAAAGAACATAGAACATGCCCTTTAAAATGAATCAAGTAGTTGGATGGGGGAACCCACTAGCACATTTCAAGGGTCAAATTTCAAAAGGTGGAGAAGCATGGAGAATGGTTCCGATCACCATCACACAGCTCATAAAGGCACCGAGCCACAATTTCTGTGTCCCTGTGAAGGAAAGACCACACAAGAGGATGGCCAGAAACTGTGCGGATCTTGCCATGAATGAAGACTTTCCAGGTAGGTGGCAAGGGAACACAAGATTAGATAGTGGTCCACGTCTGCAGCAAACATGTGAGACAGGCTGGAGAGATGGTTAGCGGGCTGAAAGCACTTCTTGCTCTTCCAGAGGAACCCAGCTTGGTTCCCAGTACCCAGGTCAACAGCTTACAGCCGCCTGATATTCCAGTACCAGATAATCTAGTTGCTGTCATCTGGTCTCTGTGGGCATCTATCTATGCACATATCACACACATACACAGAGATAAAATAAATCCCTTAAATTTATGTTAGTAGTAGAGAATGCTTGGGAATCATAAATTCCCTAGTTTAAGATGAAACCCTGGATGAGGAAATCACTAGGAGTCCTAAATACCAGCCCACCATTCTCATGGGCATCCCCTTGAATACCATAATGGGATTCCATGAAGTATCAGCTTATGGAACATACTGAATGGATTCTGCTGTCCTCCTCAAGTTTGCTTTCCCCTATCAACTTCACCATGATAAGAGAACAGATAAAAGAGTCTTTCAAATAGAAGCTACCTTAAAAACCTGGATAGCAGAGCACCCACAGTTGGGCAATAGGTAAGGTGGGTGGGGTCCACTGAACCCATTGGACTGTCAACCCTGGATCAAGGAGTCATTCGTTGTCTCAGTGGTGTTGACTCCCATGGAACCACACTGCTCATCAGCCACACACTCTGGCCTGGTCAACGCCTTTTGTCCTTGCTCCTCAACCCTATGTGTTCATCCAGTTGAACACGCTCTTTAGGAGTGAGTTCCCTAAACATGAGCCCAGGGCCTGTGTCTCCTGTGCCAATATTCAGGGCCACATGAGCAGGGTAAGTAACATGTACACAGACTTCTCAACCTTTCATTTAAAGCTTTTTTATATTTTGAATTTCCCAAGGTATCCGTGTAATTGCCTTTTTAAAGCCATCAGATAAAATCCATAGATAGGTATCAGACACTCATTAGAGCTATGGTTTGCGAATGTTTCCTCTTGATTTGATGGCTGTCTTTTTACTTGGTCAATTCTTTCCTTTGCTGTGCACTTCTCAGTTTGATGGGGCGCTACCAGGTTTTTGTTGTTGTTGTTGTTGCCTGAGTGTTTGGTGTGATATTAAAAGCAAACAAACAAAACCCCCCAACTCACTGTCTTGGACAATACCAAGGAGTTTCTGGATCTGTTTCCTTCTGGGGAGTTTTAAGTTTTGGGTGTCTGTTCAGGTCCCTTATCAGACTGGGCTAGTCTACCTGGGCTCCTTCTCCATCAATTTTCTTCTCTCATGAGTGAATGTCTGTTTTTTTCTCACCATTAATTTAAGGTTCTGTTCTTTATATTTTAAGTGATTTGTTGAATATTACTTCACTGTGTATAGTTGGATTTAATTTAGTGTTCTCTGTTATATTCTGTTGGTCTTTATGTCTCTTTTGCTATCATTTTGTAATATAAATTGAAATAAAAAGGAACATGCATAATTTAAAAAACTCAACCCAATTTTAAAATTTACTAAGAATTTTACATGTAGAGGTCTTTGTGTGTGTGCACACACACACACACACACACATTATGGTAGATGATTAGTATATATATATTTCTTAATTGTAGTGTATCATTTCCCTGCATATATGTGTCTCACCCCATGGTGTATAAAATACCCCATGGTGTATAAAATACTAATAGGAATAATAATAGAAATAAATAAAAAAGAGACTGTTAAGCACACTCTGTGTGGAGCAATGGATGGGTCTGACAGACACCTGTGCTTGGGTTCAAACAAGAGTCCCTGTCCTCAAGAAGCTGTGTGTTAACAGGGGCAATGAAGCTAGAAGCACCCAAAGTGGATGCAAAATCGGAATGCAGTTCAATGCCCGATTTATTATGAAACTAATTACACAGCCCTGATTACACAGTTCCTCTCTCATTATGCTACATTTAATTGCTTATTTATTTGTATCCGACCATACTGTCAGGCTGACTCAAAGAATACACAAACCATATCTAGTTTGTTTTTGATTTTCTGATAACAATCCTAGTTCTAGACATTCGGAGGGGTTCAGAAAGCATTTCTTGAGTGAGTGGATGGATGGATGGATGGATGGAATGATCCTCAGTAGAATGGCTGGGAAGTACTTGAGGGGCCAGAAGCTGGATCATGATGCTTAAGAGTGTGGGTGGACATGTGGCCCGCACACCTCAGTCAAGTGGAGGAATTGGGGTGCTGTCTGCCAGTAAGGTCTGGAAGAAAGGCCAGGAGGTATGAAGCAGCCCTGCCAGGACACAAGGAATATGGCCACCCCAATCCTTCCCTGAGAAAGGGCTCCCTTCAGACTCACATGGAGCCGAGTTTCTTTGTCTGGGTATAAAACCATACAAAACAGTATTGGTTAAATGGCATTTTAGTAGGAGTGAGTTTCAAGAGTAGCTAGGAGTCTCTTTCTAGGAGGAGAGATTCCTGCCCACTCTCACATCCTCAGTGCAGAGTCAGGCCTCCATGATATTTCATGGGGTGTGTGCTTGCTGGCTACGGCTGGGTCACAGAAAGTTTATCATTACTCTGTGGGCTTTTCTGTTGGGAAGCCTCACCCATCCTGTAGTTAGAACAAGTACTGATTGTTCCTTCATTCCTGAGTTGCTATGTTTTACCTAAAATTGTCCCATGGTTGCTCAGGACCTACCTCTCAGTGACTATCGGCCTCAGTTTCCCCACAGCCTCATTCTCTCACCCTACTCCTGTCTGTCTCCCCTGGTGGCCGTGGGAATGCAGTACCTCTCCAGAGGTCCCCTTGTGCCCACCTGCCCTCAGGCCACCTGGCTTGCTGCTGTGCATTCTTCTATAAACTTCCATAACTGTTGGCCTTCCTCGCCTTCCTTTGCTGGCTGGCATGGTCTCCAAGGCTTGGGGTTCTACTTATCACTTTTTTGATTATCTGTGTATGCTTTGATTCATGAGCCTCATTTAGACTTCTTAATCATCTGCAGCAACAGCTTTTCTAGTACAAAACAATAGCACACACTATCCTGATATATTAAAGTGTGTGCTTGAAATTACTGAAGGCAAGGATGAAGGCAGATAACTTGATTATCTAAGTACACGTTAAAAACACTGCTTTCTGATTGCCTCTCTTTTCAAGTATAACAGGAAAGTGGTGGTGATAAAATTCCCACAGGTGAAATAAAATGGGAAGAAAAGGTGGTTTGAATCTGGATTTTAGCTTTTGCACATCTGCTGTGTGTTTTCTTCTCTGAGGATGAACTCTAAGGGGAGGTATGCATTCCTGACACTAGGTATGAACAGGTATGTTGAGCACAGAATCAGAAATAAGGCCACGCCTATGAAGACAGGAAGGAGGCAGCAGAGAGCTGAGAACCAAGGTGGGAAGCCAACCATGGCTCTGCTTCTTCCTATTGAGGGCTGTAGGCTAGGGGTTTGGGTGCCCTGGCTGAGCAGCTGTCTGCACCTTAGAGGTAGGGGTGGGTTAAGGGTCAAGGCCATGGCAGCAGCAAGTAACTGTATCTCTTGTGTCAGGAATATGAGCACCAACTCCAGCAGATGAGTTGTAGGGCTGTCCCACTTCAAATAGGTCAGCATTACCTCACATAGCATGTTATTCTGGCTGACAGTGTCCTGCACATAATTTGTATTTCAAAAATTTTGCAGCCTTAAAATTTTTCTTACATATGTTTTGCCTGCATATATGTCTGCGCACCACATGCATGCAAAACCCGTGGAGGCCAGAAGGAGATATCTGATCCCTACGACTAGAGTTAGCAATGGTTGTGAGCTGCCTCACACTGTGAGTATTGAGATTTGAACCCTGGTTTTCTGGAAGAATACCCAGAGCTATTAACTGCTGAGCCATCATCTCTTTAATGCATTTTCTGGAACCTTAGTGCTATTCGCCTCTAAAATGCTAATTTTTAAATTCATCAGAGCAAAGTGCTACTCTTTAACCTTGAACACACACCTCATTTGCATGATAACCCATCTCCCCTGCTCACAGAAAGCTGACCCGACCCCTAACCCCTACACACCGAGGCTTACAGCTCTCTCTGCTTCCTGTTAGACACAAATCAAGGGTAGAAGTCTGTCTGCTGAAATATGTCCAGGAGTCACTAAAATAAATTCATGTGATGAGTGGATTTTGTTCTGGTCTGCAAGCCACTGACTGTTTTCCTAGCGGTCAGCAAATGCACAGCTCACGTGTACAGCATCCTGACTCTAAAGACAAACAACCTGCGTCCCTCAGTGAGCTTGAGTCTTTGGGAAGCTGTGAAGCGGGGAATGTGTTCCTCCTCCTGGGAGACCAGATAACCCTTCAGGAAAGTAGTAGGACTTCTCCCAGAGGCACAAGAACACATAGGTATCCCGGCAACCCAGGGAAATAGACAAAGCCCATGCCTCCGGGATGGCCAAAGTTCATGATCTTAAGGCTGAGCAGGCTGCCAGTCAGGGCTGGGGATCACCACTTGACCAGCAATTTCACTGTTGGATGTATTAGGCTCACTCCTCAGAGGGAGTTTAAAGACTGTGTGGCATGGAGATGGGCTCCTGGGCATACCACGTTTCCCTTTGAGACACTGCATAAACGATATGGGTTGTCTGGGAAATGCATCAGGTGAGGAAGCTCACCTTTGCTGTGGACTGCTGATGGGCTGAGGTTCCTCCTGTAAGAGAGATCGTCAGCACCTGCTGTCTGGTGTCTGTGGGTGGAGGATTGTGGTCTGCATACTGGAAGCTCTGTTTCTTTAATGGCAGAACAGAGTCTTGAGAATAAACATTGTCCCAATGGTTATTGTGTTAGCTATCATAGACTAAGCTTGGACCAACATGCCAGAGGCAGAAAAGCAACCATGGAGGTCTTCCTCTGAAACAGGATTGAGAGTCCCAGTCCCATCACTTTGATTCCTTGGGATCTCATCTAACCTGTTGAATATTCATAGAATCATTTCCCCTATCTCTAAAGTTGGGATTATATTTGCTTCATCAGATGGTCACAGGATTAAATATAAACTACCTGCCTGGCACATAATAAGAGCTTGATGAATAGGAGCCATTAGCATTGTGTCACAAGAAGACACACTACCTGTGCCTCCACTGTTTCTTCAGTGCTGAGCAGAAGCAGGGTTGGGCCAGCCTGAGAACACAGACTGTTTGAGGCAGCATTCACAGTGCCGTTGCCTATTGAGTACAAACCTTTATAGACACAGACTTCTGGATCAAGGATTTTCCCTTCTTGGAATTTCAAGTACACACAAGGCAGTTGTATCATTGATGAACAGTGACCTGGAGGGCTGGGCACCTCCACACACACACCAGTCCCCCCTCCCGTGCCCCCATTTTCTGGTCTCTGCATTTGCATGGTCTTTCGGGCTGGGGTGCAGTGACAAAGAACACGGTGTAGGAGCCATTTTTTTTTTCTGGCTACTGTTGGCTGTGTTCTCTTTTGAGCCCCACCTTGCATGTTTGCCTTGATCTTGTCTAGAAAAGATCTCTTCAGTACCTTGCAATGTCCAGTCCTTAAGGGCAGGGTGTGCACAGAGGGTCCTTAACCGTGGGCTGAGGCACCTTAGAGCTCTGTTTGCAGCAGTCGCCCTGTCTGTCTGCTCTGTTTGAGCTGAGGGCTTCAGAGAGAGGCCGATGGGCATCACCCGTGCAGCCTCGCTAAGGTCAGGGATAGTTTGTGGGATCTGAATCCCTTTTGGTGCAGACAGCAGACGTCTGCAAGGGGCTTGTTGAACACTTGGACCCATCACTCAGTATCAGCTCTTTTGTGAAGAGGAGTGAGTGGTGGGTAACCACTAGGTAACTCACTGGAAGCAAGGGAGATGCCATTTTTAAAATTAATTAATTAATTAATTTTTTATACTCCATAGTTTATCCACCCCCCTGTCTACCCTTCAACTGTTTCACATTCCATACCTCCTCCCCTCCCCCTGCCTCCACATGGATGTCCCTACACACACCCCACATATACATGACCTCTAAACTCCTTGGGGCCTCCAGTCTCTTGAGAATTAGGTGCATCATCTTTGAATGAACACAGACCTGGCAGTCCTCTACTGTATGTGTGTTGGGGTCCTCATATCAGCTGGTATATGCTGTCTGTTCCATAGTCTAGTGTTTGAGAGATCTCTGGGGTCCAGATTAGTTGAGACTGCTGGCCCTCCTACAGGGTTGCCCTTCTCCTCAGCTTCTTCCAGCTTTTCCTACTTCAACAACAGAGGTCAGCCTCTTCTGTTCATGGTTGGGTGCAAATATCTGCCTCTGACTCTTTCAGCTGCTTGTTGGGTCTTCCAGAGTGTGATCATGATAGGTCCCTTTCTGTGAGTGCTCCACAGCATCAGTAACATTGTCAGGCCTTGGAACCTCCCCTTGAACTGGATTTCACTTTGGGCCTGTCACTGGACCTTCTTTTCCTCAGGCTCCTCTCTGTTTCCATTCCTGTAATTCTTTCAGACAGAAACAATTATGGGTCAGAGTTGTGACTGTGGGATGGCCCCCCTCTCCCTCATTTGATGCCCTGTCTTCCTGTTGGAGGTGGGCTCTGTAAGTTCCCTGTCCCTACTGTTGGGCATTTTATCTAAGGTCTCTATCTTTGAGTCCTGAGAGTCTCTCACCTCCCAGGTCTCTGGTGCATTCTGGAGAATCTTCCCAACTTCCTATCTCCTGAGGTTGCTAGGTTGCCTGTTTCCATTCTTTCTGCTGGTCCTTAGGACTTCAGTCCTTTTCCCCCTCACCCAATACCAGATCAGGTTCCCCTCTCTCCCCTATTCCCTCCCCTTCTCCCCACATCCACTCCCCCCATCCCTCCCTCCCCACTTGTGAGTGCTTTGTTCTCCCTCCCAAGTGGGACTGAGGCATCCTCATTTGGGCATTTAAATAAATAAATAAATAAGTAAATAAGTAAATAAAAAAAAAAGTTCAGAGTACCCAAGATATAGTCCACAGAATTCAAAAAGGTCAACAAGCTGAAGATGCCATTTTTTTAAACTGCACAGTCAGCTACACCCCTATTGAGGGCTATCACCATCTCCTGTTCCACTGGCTTAGTCACACTGGGAAGCCATATCCAATGCTTTGGCTACAGAAGACGCTATGTAGAATTGTCCTCTGAGCCAAACTGTTGCCATCTTCAGGAGTTCTGCTGGGCCTGATTTAAAAATATATATATCAAATATATATCATCAAAGTTAAGCGTGTTGACCTTTTATTCCCCTCCCAACACCCCCTACTCCTGCATAGAAGGAGAAAGCTTGGAGGGTCATGGGACCCTTGCTTGGGTATCCAGCTAACCCTCCCAGACAGCTGTATGCAAATTCCCCCCTCGATACAGGCAGCCTCAAGAGAAGGGGCTTAGGGGTGGTAGGATAGTAGTGGGTAGGGATGTATTTTTTGGGGGGAGGGATCTAGAGGATATAGGTGGGAAGAACTAGGAATTGGGGCTCCATCTTTATGGCTTTGAGAAAGCCGTCATTCCTACTGGGTAAATTATTTCTGGTATAGCATTTGTGGGGAAGCACACAGGTAAGCAATCCTTCAACTGTGCTCTGAGAGTAAGTCTAATGAACTCACCGGATCCCCCAAGAGAATTTTAGATACTCATACCTCTGTTTGTCACTGGAACCATAGGCAGAGGGGTGGACATTGTTTAGGTTAGCAATATAGGGTCAAGTTTGGAGAAATGGTGGGAGAAGAGAGCATTTGACATTGATAGGGAGAGGAGCAGCAAGAAAGACCAGCCAACCCCAGGCCCTTTGGAAACGATGGGTAACAGAGGACCACCTTAGATACTTGTCAGCTTCCCAGAGACCAGGAAACTGTGTCCCCATACTGTTTAGTATGGGGTAACCTTATATCTTGACTCAAAGCAATTTAGGAACTCAAAATCTGCAAGGGACAACCTTGCCACAGCCAGCTACCAAATATGGAAGATAGTAGTGGGAGAGAAAGACAGTCCTGCCCAGTGAGGCTACTCAGCTTTAAATAGAACAAGTTCTGTCAACTTCCCACCACGGGAGAAGGTATTTGAGATGACCAATCACAAGGATAGAGTTAGAGGTATCTGCCCATGCTCTGCCATCCCCATTGCTCTGAATCTCATGACAGTGACACGTGACAGAGAAAGCTGCTACCTCATGGCACTGATGTGAAAGAGAAGATGACAAATGGACTTGGGTTCACTAATCATGTTCATAGGCCCATCACCAGTGACAGAGAGACACCCCATTGGGCCCAGCTTTTAAAACTTCTACTTCCCAGCCCTGCCTTCCTGTGGTCCATGAATCTAAAAAAAAAATGGCTTTTGGGGACTCTTAATCCCTCCATAGCAAGAACAAGTCTAGGACACTCGTCTAGATCAGAGTTTCTGATATGCTCATAGCTCCTAAAATCACCAGGAATGGGCCAGTTATTGACCTGTAATGTTGAAGAAATGGAAGCAATAAATTCTGGAGCTTCCCAAGGCCACACAGGAGCCATGGTGAGGCTAGGAGTCTTCTGCACTGTCCTTCTTCCTTAATGCCCATTCCCCTATAATTAGAGCACATAATTTTGGAGTGTCTTCTGTCTCACCCAGTGTGTTTCAGTATATGCCCTTAGATGTTTGCTCAACCTCAAAGTTAGGCTTTGGGGGCTATTTCCTGAATGAATGTTCCAGCCTGCCTCACTAGGCCTGGCAGACTGATCTCTACAAACATATTAGAAGCTCAAATGAAAGGCCTCAGACTCAGGTGTTCATAAGTAAAAGGTTTATTTCTATGTTATTTTTACAATGATTTTGTAGAGGTGGTAGCACCATAAGTGTTCACAGTGGGTGTTGAGTGGGTCCGAGCCTACAGCATCACCTTGTATTGACTCAGACAGCCTTGCTATGGTTTCTCGGTTCTGTGAAATTGAAGTTCTCCAGGACATTAGCCTCCTTTAGGTTGTCTAGACTCTAGGGCATATATATTAGTCTTTGAACTGTTTTATTTATAAACATCTAGCACTGAACAATAATGTGGTAAGAATGACTATGCATTAAGCAAACCTAAACACTCAAATGGAAATGCATACAGTAGGCATGTTAAATAACTTGCTGCAGCAGATATTACTTCTAACTAGACCAATGCAAGAAGGGAAGAAACTATCCACGGGAGTAACAGGGTGGTGATTGGAATGTGTGTCTGAGGAGACTATGTGACTCTAGTAGGCAGGGGCTGGGGGATAGATAGGAGCATGGTGTACTGGTGGGGACAGAAGAAGTGACTATAAGAAATCAAAAATGCTAGGCTGTCCCTAAAGCCTCTGTAGCATACAGAATACATACGTCATTCCATAGATACATGCAGAATTGTTTATCTTCCAGTACCACATAAAATACTTCTAAGCTGGTTTTCCCACATGCAGAAAGGAAGTTCATGTATATTGTTCCATATTTTGCTTTAAATTTGTCTCAGTCATAATAAGTTTCCATAGTTGACCAGGAAGTGGAGATCTTGAACTCAGGACCCTTCTCAAGGAAAAACACTGGTAGAGTGCTGTCACAGGACAATTAAAATGTCTAGACTAATTTTATGCTAAATCAGATGTCATCTTACACCAAATGAGTGGCAGTCAGATGATTCACAGGATAAAGAACTAAAACTAGATATTTCCATGTATTGCATTATGTTGTGTTCTTTAAGAGGCATCACGATAGCAGTTAAAATGTCACCTCGATTCATAAGTGAAGCTATATTGAGTCTGCTTGATCGATCATCTACTGCTTTCCAGGAAGCCACTCTGTGTTTTGCTTTTTCATGACTGGTTCTTCCTACAATCCTGAGAAGTAACTCCACTCTTATCTCCGGTCTGAGAAGCTTCTGGCTCAGAGAGGTGGGATCATTTGCCTTAAAGTAAGGGATGGAGTCAGGGTGCAAGTCCCAGGCTGTGCTGACCATAGATCTGCTCTCTCCACTACCTGGGTCCCTGCAGACTCAGAACATTGCTGTTCTGCAGAAGACACAGTTTGACACCTATGATGTAGTTTCTCGTGGATGACAGTGTACTGCTCCTTGTCCACTAGTGCTAATGAGGTATTGATGAGCTGGACTTGGTGTCTTCTCATCAGCTCTTAGTAAACTTGGCTTTGCATTGTGGTTAGTGGCTCCAACAAGGGATAGTACATGGTAGCCTCAAGATGGCAGATGGGAGTTGATCTCCAGTAAAAGAGAGACAAAAAACCATGGCCCTCCCCAATCTCACCTGTAGTGTGATTAAAATATAAAACAGGAGAAGGAGTTGGTGAGTATGGAGATCTTTGTTCCTTGTCCTCTCTGGAATTCCTGCACTCTTTATATAATGCCTGAGGACATGGATAATCTTGAGTTTCTGAGTTGGAGTTGTTTTGTGGCTCCATTATTCAGGAATCAGAAGGAAACATGGCAGCTTGAGTTTGATGCATCCTGCCTAGAGTGAGGCATATATTCCCACTCAGGCTCCCATCCCAGAATGGGAACATTACTGGGATGTCTGCCTATGTGATCTATACTGTCTTCAAACAGGGACAAGATCTGTCAGGTCACTTTTTGGTTCTTATAAGGGTCAATGAGATCTTGAATTGTGAGTACATACCACAAACCAGGTCTGTGCAAGGTGCTGTGGTTTATTGAAAAGGGTCTCAGGTCTAGTCAGGAAAGGGAGGGCCCAGTCAAGGGAGGGAGGCCCCAACCGGGGAAAGGTCCCAGCCAGGGGAGACCAACTACTGAGCAGAGGTGCACATTGTTGGGGTAGGCCTTGTGCTAGGTTATGTGTCTTCCTCGAAGAGACCTCTAACAGCATGAGGATTGGTCAGAGAACTGAAGAAACTTGACTAATCTAAGCAAGTGGTGGACTAAGGATGAAGAATGGGCTTCTCTTTGAGGCAGAAGGAGCAACGTGTTCAAAGAAGACTCTCATGAAAATCAGCATGTTGGAACTAGGTCAGCTATGACAGGGCAGAGCTGGTGAGAATCAGGCTGGAAGGACTGACACAGCTCAGCTGTGGGTTCTGGTGTCCTACATCCAGGCTGAGGAAGGCCAATGGTAGAAATGAAGCTTGGTTTATGTGTAGATATCTAAAGACCAGAGAATGAGAGGTGAGTGGGGGAGGGGTTGCCTGGTATTCCCAGCCAACCATGAAGCTCTGCTTTCTACCCTGGAGGAAAGGCACCAGGTCCTTCTTCCCTATAACCCTGCTCTGCCTCTGAGACAGCCATATTTCTGTGTTCTCCTGGCAGGTCTGTGATTTCTGGGGCAATCACATTAGTCACTTAGGGTCTTGGTTCTACTAGACCAGGGCCATACTCTTCTGGCCTTACCTTTAGAAGATATTATAGGTGGTAGTGCATGTTGTGAACACTCTCTGGCTTGTTTTTTTCTGTCTCCTTTTTTTACAGAGATATTCTACTGGCTTCACAGTGTGTCATGGAGAACATAGTTCTGTCTTAGGCAGTGGCCCCTCCCAGGCCTCTCTCCTCCTGTGGTTGTTGGCATCTCAAGGTCTGATACCTGACTCTCAGACTCCACTTTGATTTTGGAGACCTATTTAGACGCCTCTCTGGCTTACTGAACTCAGCTCTCAGTTTGAAGCTGGATTCTGTATATTTGTTGAATAAATATTGAATGAGCAGAGGCCTTTGATCTTCCTGCTACTGACAGCTCTTGGCAAGATGCTTCTATAACCTTGATCTTCTGAGGATCTCACTGGCCACCTGAGGAGGGGCTTGCGATTTCTCATCTGAAGAGCTTGAGTTTTTGTAGATAAAGCCACATGCTCTCCTGAGAGGCACAAGCAGTCCCCAGCTCCTCACACAGGGTTATAAAGCCTTTGTCCTTCTCCACACTCGCTCCTTACTTGCCTCTAACTGAGAGTGCATGATGGTTGCTCTGCTTGCATTTGAGCCAACCTTGGTCACCATAGAGACATACATCCTTATGACAGCATTCACAAAGGCTCTTTCACGAAGCTGTCCTTTCTCTTCCTCTTTCAAGGTCCCTCTTTTCATAACGACCTTCAAAACCCAACAAGTGGGAGATCTGCAAACAGCAGGGAAGACAGTCCTACGCTAGCAGAGGATGCCAACACAGGTTCCCAGAAGGCAGCCACTTGACAGATGTCTCCACAATTGCACCCCACCCCAGAGGGTATATTACCCTCTTCAACTGAGTCAGACTTAAAAACCAATTTGAAGTCATTGCACCGACAGTCGACTCCTCTGTGAGTTGAAGAGTCAGGCTGGCAGCTCCACTCTCTGAGAAATGACAGCATTCCTGACACCGTGTGTCTTGGGAGCAGGAAAGACACTGTCTGGGGTCCCAGCACAGCCCACATGGGATGAGAGAAAGCTATTTTAGGACTGCCTTCTTCTATGTCTTGTATCACTGATGGGTGAGTGGGTTAGAGAGATTTTCCTCTCAGTAAGACTACTGTCCCCAAGCTTTCCTTTCGCACTCTTCAATTATAGAAGCACATGTCCTCTGCTTGAGGAACCTTTTGCAGCACTGGGGTTAGATGAGGGGACAGTGTGACTTTGGCTGTCTTTGGAACACTCCCCTGGGTCAGGTGGAGCCATAGTTTTCAGCTTTAGAGTGGGTCCTTTTCGGAGGTAGGAGAGTAGGGAAGAAGGTTTCAGTAGGGAGGAAGGTTTCAGAGGCATGAGGAATAGAAGCTTCTCTAATCACAAGCTACATGTAACAAAACAGCATCTATGTAGGGAGGGGTGGGGATGGAGGTGAAGGGGAAACCAGCACTCTCCTAGAGAAGGTGGGGCTATGTAAACGATTTAGACAATATCTGGGCCTTCCAGGGTTGACCTTGATGGGCCTCTCCTTTACTGAGGAGAAAGGGAAGGGGCTTAAGGGGAGGGGAAGGGAGAGGTAGAGACTGGGAGGAGAGGAGGGAGGAGAAGCTCCTATCAGGAGATAAAGTTAAACAAAAATACCCTCCTATGACTTCTGCTCCATAGATTTCCACTTCTACTATGAACAATATTTTACTGAAAATTCTTAGAGGGAGATCCTTGCATACTTTAATTCTTGTTTTGTTAAAGTAACTTCTTAAATGTGCTCACCAGAAACAAAACCTATAATTAAAAAAACTTTGGATATATACTGAGAAGCTGTCTTTTGAGAGGTCTTGCCCATTTTCAGTTCCAAGACAATGATGTAAGAGAGGTTGCTTCTTTACAAAAACCCCAACTTAATTATTAACAAAATGCCCTTGGGACACCCTCTGATGAAAAGGTCACATTCCTGTTGCTGTGAATTGCACTTCGTCAATTTTAACTTTGAATGATAATAACATTTACAGTTATGCTTTCTTCTGAGCACAGAGACAGACTAAGCTTTCTATATTCCTTAAATTCTCGCATGTGGGTTTCTTCTTGTTAATTTTAAGTAGTCTATAGAGTGAGTCAGTCTGTCTGACTTCAGTTTAAGAGACATTTAGGGTTATTTGTTTTTCTTTTTTCATTCTTTCTTGTTCAAAGGTTCTTTGTTTTGTGTGAACCAAGGTCCCATATGGAAAAACTATACCTGTATTAAATATTCTACAAGGTCAACTGACTAAGCTTAGATGATTATGGAGAGCTGGAATGTTGCACGTTATAGGCAAATTATGTTGCACTGTCTTTATTTCCCCCTCATCCTAGCAGTTTACTACCCTCTTGGGGTTTATCCTTTGCCTTAGTCACTGTTCTACTGCTGTGAAGAGACTTAAAGACCAAGGCAACTCTTTCAAAAGAAGCCATTTGATTGGGTGCTTGCTTACACTTGCAGAGGTTAGTCCATGATCACTGTGGAGGGAAACAGACGGCCATGGAACTCGGGCCATGGCTTAGAGCTTTATAACATGTTCTGCACATAGCACACAGATGCAGAGAGCAGGAGAGAGAGAGAGAGAGAGAGAGAGAGAGAGAGAGACAGACAGACAGACACAGAGACAGACACAGAGAGACACAGAGAGAGAGAGAGACAGAGAGAGACAAGAGAGACAGAAAGACAGAGAAAGACAGAGAAAGACAAAGAGAGAGAGGCTGGGCCTAGGGTGGACTTTTGAAACCACAAAGCCCACCTCCCAGTGACACTCTTCCTCCAATGGGCCACACCCCCTCTAACAAGGCCTCCCATTCCTTCTAATACTTCTCAAAACAGTTCTACTATGGGGGCCAGGCTCACTCAAACCACCATACCCTCTTTGTGACTATCTAAGAAATCTTTTTGGGCATTTGACAAAATTCAGCATCCCTTCATGCTTAAAGTCTTGGAGAGAACAGGAATTCAAGGCCCATACCTAAACATAGTAAAAGCAATATACAGCAAACCGGTAGCCAGCATCAAACTAAATGGAGAGAAACTTGAAGCAATCCCACTGAAATCAGGGACCAGACAAGGCTGCCCCCTTTCTCCTTATCTTTTCAATATTGTACTTGAGGTACTAGCTCGGGCAATTCGACAACATAAGGAGATCAAAGGGATACAAATTGCAAAGGAAGAAGTCAAACTATCATTATTTGCAGACGACATGATCGTCTACCTAAGTGACCCAAAGAACTCCACTAGAGAGTTCCTACAGCTGATAAACAACTTCAGCAAAGTGGCAGGTTATAAAATCAACTCAAGCAAATCAGTGGCCTTCCTATACTCAAAGGATAAGCAGGCTGAGAAAGAAATTAGGGAAATGACCCCCTTCACAATAGCCACAAACAGTATAAAGTATCTTGGGGTGACTCTTACCAAACATGTGAAAGATCTGTATGACAAGAACTTCAAGACTCTGAAGAAGGAAATGGAAGAAGACCTCAAAAAATGGGAAAACCTCCCATGCTCCTGGATCGGTAGAATCAATATAGTTAAAATGGCCATTTTGCCTAAAGCACTATACAGATTCAATGCAATACCCATCAAAATCCCAACTCAATTCTTCACAGAGTTAGAAAGAGCAATTATCAAATTCATCTGGAACAACAAAAAACCCAGGATAGCTAAAACTATTCTCAGCAACAAAAGAAAATCTGGGGGAATCAGTATCCCTGACCTCAAGCAATACTACAGAGCAATAGTGTTAAAAACTGCATGGTATTGGTACAGTGACAGGCAGGAGGATCAATGGAACAGGATTGAAGATCCAGAAATGAACCCACACACCTATGGCCACTTGATCCTCGACAAAGAGGCCGAAAACATCCAATGGAAAAAAGATAGCCTTTTCAACAAATGGTGCTGGTTCAACTGGAGGGCAGCATGCAGAAGAATGCGAATTGATCCATCCTTGTCTCCTTGTACTAAGCTCAAATCCAAATGGATCAAGGACCTCCACATAAAGCCAGACACTCTGAAGCTAATAGAAAAGAAATTGGGGAAGACCCTTGAGGACATCGGTACAGGGAGAAAGTTTCTGAACAGAACACCAATAGCGTATGCTCTAAGAGCAAGAATTGACAAATGGGACCTCATAAAATTACAAAGTTTCTGTAAGGCAAAGGACACCATCAAGAGGACAAATCGGCAACCAACAAATTGGGAAAAGATCTTCACCAATCCTACATCAGATAGAGGACTAATATCCAATATATATAAAGAACTCAAGAAGTTAGACTCCAGAAAACCAAACAACCCTATTAAAAAATGGGGTACAGAGTTAAACAAAGAATTCTCACCTGAAGAACTTCGGATGGCAGAGAAACATCTTAAAAAATGCTCAACTTCATTAGTCATTAGGGAAATGCAAATCAAAACAACCCTAAGATTTCATCTTACACCAGTCAGAATGGCTAAGATTAAAAATTCAGGAGACAGCAGGTGTTGGAGAGGGTGTGGAGAAAGAGGAACACTCCTCCACTGCTGGTGGGGTTGCAAATTGGTACAACCACTCTGGAAATCAGTCTGGCGGTTCCTCCGAAAACTGGGTACCTTACTTCCAGAAGATCCTGCTATACCACTCCTGGGCATATACCCAGAAGACTCCCCACCATGTAATAAGGATACATGTTCTACTATGTTCATAGCAGCCCTATTTGTAATTGCCAGATGCTGGAAAGAACCCAGGTATCCCTCAACAGAAGAGTGGATGCAAAAAATGTGGTATATCTACACAATGGAGTACTATTCAGCCATTAGAAACAATGAATTTATGAAATTCTTAGGCAAATGGATGGAGCTAGAGAATATCATACTAAGTGAGATAACCCAGACTCAAAAGGTGAATCATGGTATGCACTCACTAATAAGTGGATATTAACCTAGAAAACTGGAATACCCAAAACATAATCCACACATCAAATGAGGTACAAGAAGAAAGGAGGAGTGGCCCCTGGTTCTGGAAAGACTCAGTGAAACAGTATTCAGCAAAACCAGAACGGGGAAGTGGGAAGGGGTGGGTGGGAGGACAGGGGAAGAGAAGGGGGTTTGCGGGACTTTCGGGGAGTGGGGGGGCTAGAAAAGGGGAAATCATTTGAAATGTAAATAAATTATATCGAATAAAAAAAAAAAAAAAAGAAATCTTTTTGGAATGTGGAAACAGGCCAGCACAAAGGATTTGACTGTCATCAGAGAGAATCTGAGGCGTACTGCAGAGATCTTGTGCTTGTCTATGCCCGCCTATCTGATACACCCACCAACGCATTAAAAAATATCTTTCTTAAAAAAAAAATATCTTTCTTAATGGCTTTCTTTGTTCTGTTAACATAAAAACTTAACTGTTACAATGCTAAAAAGCGGCGTTTTATGTAATCCCAGTCTGTATCTCTGGGTCATGGGTACTCATTTGGTTTCAGAATAAATTCTTTTATTCACTGAGGTGATAGCTGTGTGCTTACATAGATATGTGGCAGCCTCTACAGCATGCACTATCATTACATGCTTTCTATCTTTGGTATTATAACCCATCTTGTTTCTTTATGATTGGAGGGAGAAACTAATTGCATAAGAAATTAGGAATCCAAAATGCCCTGGTGTTCATTCCCGGGCTGAATCAATGTTATAGTCAATGCCATCATCACAGAAGAACCCGACTGTTAATATGTTACTGATTCATAGGTTAATTGTTTACTTATTATTTTTATTACCTCTAAGACTTGCTGACCTCTGCTTTTCCTATGATTTTACTTATTCTATTTCTTTTGTACCTAGTCTTCATTTTTGAGGGCTTAAGATTTATTTATTAATATTTTCTGTGTATAAGTATTTGTCTGTCTGTCTGCATATATATATACATACACACACTACATGAATGCCTTGTGCCCAAAGAGTGCAGAAAAAGGCTAGAAAAGGGCACTGGATTACATTTTCAGATGGTCGTGAGCTGTCAGATAGGTGCTAGAAACTGAACCTGGGTCCTAACCACTGAGACATCTTTTCAGATCACATCCATGCAGTTTTTAATACTGTTCTGATTTTTTTGAGATTTATTTTTCAGGGAACATATGTATGGCTTATTTCTTTGCTTTCAGTAAGATCTTTTGTGGAAGTGTTGAGTTTGGATATAACTTTCTAGACAACATTGATTGGAAGTTTTAAACAAAAAAGTTTCCCATAGACACACCCACAGGACACTCTAACAAGGTCTATCCCTTAGGTGAAGTTCCTTTATCAGATTGCCATAGGCTATGTTGAAGTTACAGTTGATGCTAACTAGAACAGGAATATAAAAGATTTACTATACAAATGCATAAAAAGTCTAGTAATGTTAATATAATTAATATAATTGAACAGACCACTATTCACTAGCAATATGAAATGATCTAAAAAAATTCTCAAAAGTAGTTACCAGAGCATTGCAATTTTATCTTTATCACTTACAAATAGCTTCATGGAACAACAAGGCAACTGAGTCACATTCTAAAGTTACTATCAACTTGATCATCAATTGAAAAGGTCCATAAGAAACAGTCTTTTATGCTAACCTTACTTATAGATATGGATGAGCCAAGCATATGTTAAATTGCAAAGTGAATTAAGCAATGTATAAAAATTAATTGTGATCATTATGAGATGTAATTATCTTCACAATTAAAAGGTAATTTAACATCAGAAAATAACTTGATAAAAATTTGCAGTAAAAATGAAACAATTTTTTATTTTTTTTGTGTCTATTCGTGAGGTAGTATGTATGATATTGTGTATATGTGCAGTGTTCTATGTATGTGTATGTAAAAGAGTACATGTGTGTGTGTATGTATGTAGTTTTGTGTGTGTGTGTGTGTGTTATATGTTTAAGTGTGTGGAGGTACACATACAGGTATGTGTAAGTGTGTGTGGTATTGTGAGCATGTGTGCATTATGTGTGTAAGTGTGTGGAGGCACGCATGCAGGTGTGTGCATATGTGTATGATGTTGTATGCCTGTGTGTGTTTTGTGTGCAAATGTGTAGAAGCACATATGCAGGTGTGTGTGTGTGTGCATGTGAAGGCCATAGGTCAATATCAGGTATCATTTGTGATCACTCTTCACCCTAGTTTTTTGAGGCAGGGTCTCTCACTGAACTGGCATCAGGGCTCTGTGATGCCGACCAGCCAGTGAGCTCCAGAGCTTCCCCCTTCCCTTCCCTCAGCAAAGGGGTTACCAGTGGTTAGTGCCATCATGTCCTACATGGATGCTGATGATCTGAACATAGGTCTTCACACTTGGGCAGATTCACCTCCCCAGCCTAAGTTTTGATTATTTTAATAGAGTTTCGGTGAAATCTCATACCACTTAATTATAAAGTGGCTTTCAGAGCTAGGAAGAATGAAACCTGCTTTCCATGAATAAAACCACTCAAAGCAACAATGTCATGCTTATGACAAATGTTACATGTACTCAGTGTTGCATCTTCAATGTGTTCTCACTAAAGTAGCTAATGGGACGGTGGCCATTTCACCTCCATCCATCATTGTCCTGGAGAAGTTATCCAATACAACATAAGAAACTAAATAGCTATAGACACTGGGAAGACAGGACTAAATTTTTCCGCATTTATTTATTTATTTATTTATTTATTTATTTATTTATTTATTTATTTATTTATTTATTTATTTGTGTGTGTGTGTGTGTGTGTGCCTGTGTGCCTGTGTGCTTGTGTGCCTGTGTGCCTGTACATGCCATCATACAAATTTTAGTGGTCAGGGGACAACTTGGGGAGCCACTTCTCTTCTTTTACCCTTTGAGTCCCAGGGATCAAATTTGGATAGACTTGTGAAAATAAGCACCTCTATCTACTCATCTATCCACTGGCCCAGAAGAGATGATACTTTTAAATGTTGTATTATAGAAGTCAGTCTATCATCTGGGTGTGATGATACTCACCTTTAATTCCAACACTTGGGAGGCAGTCAGTTCAAGGCCAGCCTAGTCTACAAAGTGAGTTCCAGGACATCCAAGGTTGTTACACAAAGAAACCCTGTCTCGAAATACAAAACAAAGACAGAAGTCAGTTTATCTTAAGAGTGATGCAATTCACCCTCTACACATTCTATATTTACAGATTCTATAGTAAGCTGAACATTTTTTAAATTTAAAATTTACTATTTTTACTTTATTTGTATGGGTGTTTTGGCTGCATTCACAACTGTGTACCATGCGCATGCCTGGTACACTTGGAAGTAAAAGTGGGTGTTGGGTTCCCTAGAACTAGAGTTACAGACAGTTGTGAGCCTCCAAAAGGGTGCTGGGAATCACACCCAGGTCCTCTGGTAAAGTAGTTACCGCTCTTAACTGTGCCATCTGTGCAGCCCCATAAGCTGGGGATTTTAAAAATGAAATAAACAGGGAATATTTTATAATCATTAGATTGCCAAAACTTTAAAAACCTGGTAACAAAATTGTTATTAGGGAGGGGATGATCAATTAGAAGCTTTTGTATCTAGTGAGGGAGGCTACCATGGAAGCAGGAGCCATTTCTGCTGGTCAAGGTGACTCTGAACCCTGGCTTTTGTGAAATCTTTGAAAAGATCTGAGTGGAATGTGACAGCACCACTGACATAGAAGTTCTATTTCCTGGTTCGTAACAATGGCATGCAGTCTTACAGAATGTGTAAAGACATGCAGGCCGTGGTGCTTCTCCTGCTTGCAGAGCACTTGTGATTTGGTGGAACGACCTGGATGTCTTTTAGCAGGGAATCGGCGAGGCTGCTGCCTGCATGTAAAACGGCTGGTATACAGCAGAGAGACCAACAGACCAAATCAATAGAAACCAGTGTGAATAGATCTCAAAACAATCATGAGTAGGGAAAGAAATGAAGAAAGACAGAGACTATAATTCTACTTACATAAAGTTAAAAAAAAAAAAAAACCCACTGCCTCAGACTGTAAAAAAAATTAATATAAATAGTGATATTCGAAATCAGTACAAAAGCAGAGGGAGGAGATACCATAAATGCATGGTTTGGATTGTTTATGAGAAGATATAAAACAAACTAAAGCAAAGCAAACGGAGCTTCAAAGCACACGGCCCAGTGCTGGTAGCTTGCTTTGCCAGGGCCCTGGTGAACAGGCCCCTCAGTGGTGGTGCCTGGCATGGTCTCACTTCTTCTTCCGTAGGCTTTCCTACATTAGAAGAAGGGCTTCATCCCAAGGACACGTTACCCCTGAAGCTCCTGGAGCTCCTAAGCTGGCTTGTGCCTGCTTTATGGAAGCTGGTGACACAGCTGTCAAAGCTCTGTGCTTTCCCACCCCGATACCCTGAAAAGAACTCAGTGCTGATTGCCTCCCCACCACCCTGGCCTAGCACCTTCCCCTGGATTTTTGGTACAGCTTCCTGAGTTTCTCTACAACTGCTCTTGAAGATTTAAGTCCTAGTTCAACAATATCTGTTCTCTTTGGCTTGCTGCTTGGGACCTTCTTAGTGTCTATCAAACCCAGGAAAAGGCCTGAGGTCTTCACAGTAGTGTCTGATTCTCTGAGAGCTTACTGTCACCTACAGTCACCTACAGTGGCCTTGGCTCTGTTCAGCCTCCTGTCTTCCTCAGTCCCTGTCCCTGTCACACAATATCTTTTGGGACACTCTTCTTCCAGACCTATTCGGAAACTTCTGTCTCCCCTCTGGAAGCTGCTGTCCTAGGGAGGCTCACTCATCTGCAATGACCTTGTAGCCCAGTCTGTCTACATCTTACTTACTGATCTCGTCTTATCTGATGCACTTTCATTAACTTAGCACTTGTAACGATGGTAAACATGTGAGGGACTCAGTGGATGCTGGGTAAGGGACAGGAAACTCTTCCTAGGAAAAAGGCTTTTAGGTCAAGGGATGTTTCTTAGGGTTAGCTAGTCTTGATGCTGCCGCATGAGTCCAGAAGGTGGATGGGAGGACACTGTAGGGACAGTCTGTATGGGGAGGAAGTTACCAGGTGTGGGGTGTCCAGGACAAGCCCTGATGCTTGCAGCCATATGACCTCACTATTCACTTCCGGGAGGCTCCTTTTGTTTATGTGGAGAATGAGAATAAAACAACAAGGAGGTCCCTAAGTGGACAAAGATGGGTGATGAATTTGATCAAAGGTAGTGAGGTGGAAGGAACAGGCTGAGGTGGTCCACGGAAGGAGGTACCTTCTTAGATGTGGTAGCTTCGCATGGATTGCTGTGCAGAACCTAAGCTGGCATCCTGTAGAAGCTACGAGCCACAAGCTTGCTCTGGGGAAGCTATTTGCTGTGGAGTCTATCTCAGTATCTCCCCAAACCAGTCCACAGCTTTTCTACAGTGAGCCAAGACCAGCCCCGGGTAGGGGTGGGTGTCAGCCAGCCTGAGCAGGAGGCTTGGAGGGAGGCTGCACCTGTTCAGAGTGATGGGCTCTGAGCCGTTGCACGGGCTCTTCTGCTCTGATCACACTTTCTCATCCGCAGTCAGGAAACAGGAAGCGATTTGACACAGCACACTGCATCAGTTATGATCAGCCAGGGAACATTCTCAGATAAGCACTTTCTGCCAGCCTGGGCATCCTCATCACGGGCAATCAGCAGCAGAAAGAGGGAGAGAGGTGGCGTGTGCCAGGCTGCAGTCTGGTTCTATGGCTTCTCCCAGCTCAGAGCCATGGCACCCACTTGTGATGGGGGGGTCTCCCAGGGTTTCCCCTAAATCTCAACTCGTTGGATCCTCTGCTGCAAAACCGGGGCTTCAGAAGGGAGGACAAAGAGAAGTTGATTGCTTGTCGGCATGTAAACACTCACATACGATTTGTCACACGGGGTTTGATACGTTAAATTGTGCTTTGTTTTTGCTCTGTGAAGAAAGCCGTGGTGGGGTGGGTTTGTTGTGAGCAAAGATGGAGAGTCTCTGAGATGGGTGCTGCAGATGGGAGTGTGAAGAAAGAATCAGGGAGCCACGATGTGGGAGAAGGCACACCCCAGTCTCTGCTATAGGCCAGAGCAGAATCATCTTTACACATGACTCTGTGCTCTTCCTTCTGAGAGAAGGAAGCACCAGGTGTAGCATCAATTTTAACTACTGAAAATCACTACCATGTACGTGACCTACATTTGTGTTTTAATACATCTCGTATTTTCAACTGATGAATGCTGGCTGGCTGTACATTTGCATTATTGTGTGACATTTCAATACATGGACCCTGTGTAATGATAAGATTGGGGTCATTGCCACACCTGTCACTTGAGACACATCATTTCTGTATACTGAGGATATGCGTTATCTATTAGTCTGTAATATTCTACTGAATACTGTCAGCTGTAGTTGCAGAGTGGCTCTTCCCTCTGAACTCTAGCCCCTTGGGGTTCTTTTCCTATCGCACAAATAGGAGATTCAGGAGAGAAAACAGAACAGGAAAGTTTGTTACTCATATTTGATTTATATGTGTTTTAAAGAGAGGATCTAGTTAGACTTATTTGTTGTTTGTTCTTAAACATGATAGCTCAACGTAGTCTTCCTGTAGTAGTAATTTTTGCCAGTGTGCTATAGAAGCCACAGATCCACGTTTGCTCCAATGAACACCAGAACACACTAGAAGACATTCTACACAACCACACTGCTGGGCCATCCATGCCTTCCTCCTTCTCAGGCCGAGTAACTTTTCTGCGATGAGTTCTGAACTTTGAAGTTTCTACACATCATCATGCTATAAGGTCCAGTTTTCTTCCCATGTTTCTAAAAATAACAGAACTTAATTTTCTCATGGTTGAATTATATTCCATGTGTGTATATAGGAACAGATCCGTCTATGAATCCACATTACATTTTCTTTATCCACTTATAAATCAGTAGACACTATAGTTGAAGCCACAATAAGCAGAGCAGTGATGGGCATGAGTGCCGATGTTATCTTCATTTTTGTTAGATACATACTCACTGAATCCTTTGCTGGTTTTGTTTCTAGCTTTATTTTATTTTATTGGGTTTTTTTTTTGGGGGGGGGGAAATCTCTGTTATGTTTTCCATAATGGCCTTTAAAATTTACACTCTTACCAATAGTAGGAGAGTGTTCCCCTTCATTCACACCCACTCAGCCTTTATTGCTTTTTAAAATCTTTTTAACCATAGTCATTCTAACTATGGTGAAATCATATCGCATTGTGGCTTTGATTTCATCTCTTTGATGATTGATGATATTGATCATGTCTATTTATGGGTGGTCCCCTTGTATGTCTTCTTTTGAGAAATAGCTAATCATGTTGTTTGCCTATCTTTTAATTAAATGATTTTTTTTCTATTGAGTAGTTTACATTCTTTTTATCTTATGAATGTTGAGCCCTGGACTGGAGAGATGGCTCAGCGGTTAAAAGCACTGACTGCTTTTCCAGAGGTCCTGAGTTCAATTCCCAGCAACCACATGGTGGTTCACAACCATCTGTAATGGGATCCAACACCTTCTGGTATGTCTGAAGACAGCTACAGTGTACTCACATAAATAAAATACATAAATCTTAAAAAAAAAAAAGAATGTTGAGCCCTTCTTAGCTGAATGATGTGTGAAGCAGACTTTTTAGCCCTCTGGCAAGTATCTGAGAAAAATAATGGGGAAGAATAAACCCATAGTTTCAGAAAGTTCACTTCATCCCATTGAGGAAGAACATGGTGGGCAGCCATGAGTGAGAGAGAAGGGGCAGAGAGAGGACAGAGGGGAGAGGAGAAAAAGGGAGAAGGGGAGGGGAAAAGGGAGAGAGGAGAGCACAGTAGCTTTCTCCTTTCCACCTGTTAATCCATCTAGGTTCCAGTCTTTGGGGTGGTATAACCCATTTTTAGGGAAGATCTTCCCTCCTAAGCTGATCCTCTCTGAAAACATCACCACAAGCACCCTCGTCTTATTTCTGATCTTAGTGAAAACATTGACATCGGTCCCAGGTGTCTCATAACAAGCTTTTATCATGTTGAGGTATTTTCCTTCTGTGCCCAGCTGGTTGAGGGTTTTTATCATGAAAAGATGCTGGAACACATTGTATCTTTACTCTGTACATTGAGATAACCATAGGCTGTTCTTCATAATAGGGGGTGATGCATTATCAGTTTGCATGAGTTGAACCATCCTTACATCCCTGGGGTAAATCCTACTTGAGTGTATAGTGTATATTGGTTATACTGCTGCACTTGGCTTGCTTGTTGAGAACTCTGTCTGGGAGCTTGGTTGTTGGTTCTACTTTGGCCCCTCTCTGGCTTGGGTATTTGATGTCTCCTAGAGAATGCCCTATGCCTCGATAAGGACAATGTAGCTTCTTCTGTAGCTGTTGATGGAATGTCTGGTGTTATCTTGGTTCTTTTGTTCTATGGTTTAGTTTAAATATAATGATCTGCTTGCTACCCCACACCATTCTGCAGGCTTGTTGGATTTCTGCTAAGACATCCGTCATTGAGTTTGGTATCTGGATGATGCACTGATGCAGGAGAAGCATTGAACTGTTGTATTAGGGCCATAATTGAGTGCTCCAGCATTGGTGCACAAAGTGTTCTAACTTATCTTCTTTGGACAAATTGATACCTTCATCATTAGATGCTAACCCTCCTCACCTCTTTCAACCATCATGGACATGACTGGTGCTATGATTCTTGGTCACAGTTGTTTCTGTTTGTGTAGATGGCATTTTTCTGTCTCTTCACTTTCAGGCCCTGTGTGTTTTTGCTGTTGAGGCTAGTTTCATGCTGTTGGGGCAGTGTGGTCATTGGGTCTTGTTTTTAAAAATGTGTTCAGCTTGTCTATATTTTTTCAATTGGAGAATTAAATATTTACATTCAAAGGCTTTTATTGGCAATGAATACTCTTGTACCCTTTTTATCTCTACCTCTTTTTACACTCCTTGTCCCTTTCTGTAATACTTGTGTAGACTTTCTTTATTCTTCTTAAATTCCTTCTGACTCCTTTGGTTCTTGGTGGGTTATTTCCAGAGATTTGTCATCTAGTTAGTACACATTTTCTTCAGTTTGATTTATTCTGATATTGAGGTTCTCAACTAGATTATCTATTTTATTTGTTGAATTCATTTGCTCCAATATTTCTATTTGGTTTTCTTTTTATGCCTAGCTCTTTGATGAATTTTTCCATCACAAAATAATCTCTTTCAAATATTGTTAAATTCAACAAATGAATTCCCATTGGTGTTCCTTATCATGATGACTGAATTCTTGTTCAGACAATTTCTAGAGAGTTAGCATATTCCTCTAGATCAGTGCTCCTCAACCTTCCTAATGCTGAAACCCTTTGATACACTTTCTCATGTTGTGGTAGACACCACCCCCAACATAAAGATATTTTTGTTGCAACTTCATAACTATAATTTTGTTCTTCCAAAGGACCTAAATGTGGTTCCCAGCACTTATGGGAGGGTACCGTTATGAATCATAATATAAATATCTGATATGTAGGATATCTAATATGTGACCCATGTGAAAGGTTTGCTTGACCCCAAAGGGTCTCAACCCACAAGCTAAGAACCACTACTTGAGAAACGGTATAACTGTGACCCTGTAGTAAAGCCTTAGTGAGAGAGGAGATATGTTGAAGATTTATTTTTATTTTATATGACTCTCTTTATGACTCTGGGAGGGTAGCCCATGTGTACTATTTATATGTGTATGTGCATGTGGGGTGTGTGTGTATGTGTGTGTGTGTGTGTGTGTGTGCCCACTGAGGCCAGAAGAATTCATCATACCCCCTAAAGCTGGGGTTATGGGCAGTTAGTTGTATGCTGCCTGATATAATAAATGCTGGGAACCACATTTAGGTCCTCTGGAAGAACAACAAGTACTCTTAACAACAGGGGCATCTCTCCAGCCCTGAAAGGAGTTGTTTTGGTTGTTTGTTTTTTTGAGACAGGGTTTCTCTATGTAGGCTTCACTGTCCTGAAACTCACTTTGTAGATCAAGCTGGCCTTGAGCTCAGAGATCTGCCCGCCTCTGCCTCCTGAGTGCTGGGAGATTAAAAGTGTCTATTACCACTACCTGGCTGAGATATTCTTAGCACATGCACTTTGTGCTTCTACCATTAGTTGACAAGAAATCACTTTTTTCCCCACTCATAAAACTGGTGTGTTTAACAGGAACACAAAAGTTTGGAGCTGAGCATCAAGTTGACTTTCAAAGAAAAGGCACCAAAGGTTTCTACTCTCCACCCAACAAAAGGAGGTGACTTAGGAACAAAGGATGCTTCCAGGTCTAGAATGGGCAGGGTTCTTCATCCCACCAAAACCCAAGATCCTTTTCTCTTCCAAAAATAGGGGGTTTCTAAATCTTAATTCTCCTTGTCCCAGACTTGAATAAGAAGCATTTTCTAACGTGGTATATTTACACAATGGAATACTACTCAGCAATTAGAAACAATGGATTCACAAAAATTTTAGGCAAATGGTTTGATCTGGAAAATATCATCCTAAGTGGGTAACCCAATCACAAAAGAATACACATGGAATGCAATCTCTGATAAGTGGATATTAATTAGCCCAGAAGCCCTGAATACCCAAGGCACAAATTGCATAACAAATGCATCCCATGAAGAAGTATGGAGAGGGTCCTTATCCTGGAAAGTACTGATCTAGCATGGGAAGGGAATATAAGGACAGAGAAAAAGGAAGGAGGTGATTGGAGAAGGGATGGAGAGAAGAAGGTTTATGGGACATATGGGGAGGGGGGATCTGGGAAAGGGGAAATCATTTGGAATATAAACAAAGAATATAGAAAATAAAAATATTTAAAAAAAAAAGAAAAAAAATAAGCATTTTCTAGCCAGGTGGTGGTGGCACACACCTGTAATCCCAGCACTCTGGGAGGCAGAGGCAGGCAGATTTCTGAGTTCAAGGCCAGCCTGGTCTATAGAGTGAGTTCCAGGACAGCCAGGGCTATACAGAGAATCCCTGTCTTAAAAAAAAAAAAACAAATCCAAAAAACAAAACAAAACAAAACAACAAAACAAAAAGAAGCATTTTCTGTATCAGAGAGTGGATATAACCTCTGGTCCTATGTCCCATTGATTATCTTGCTTCATTGTTAAATTTGCATATGTTCTGCAGGATGGCCATGGAAATTAGATCCCTCCTCGTTCAATTCAGACAAACTATAAATAAATTTATTTTAATGTACCATTTCTGTTTCCTTATTGAACAATGCAGTGTCAAGTTTATATTCCCAAGGGCCTATGCTTCTTGTGACTCTTCATAGATATCCATGTGTCTGGAGGGACAGCTATCCTACTGTTTACAGAATGGCTGTAGTAGCAGTCTTCCTGGGAGCTAACCAATGGTGCTGGTTGGAGAAGCTATGACAGCTTTGCTTTCAAGTAAGCATTTGAGGGTATGATTAGCAATGTGTATGAGAGTCTCCCTGGCCTAGACAGGATTTGGCAGTAGCTAAAATGCACCTCTCTTAGGTAGGTTGACGACTTTGGGTACAGAATGCTTGGATACAGGGAAGCCATCCATTTCTGCAGGTCTGTGAAGGAGGGGTTATTGTGGTCGGCCAGTGTGGCGAACGACATGGCAGTAGCAGTTGTAGAGGCAAGCATCTGTTAGTTTAAGGGCCATGTGTAGGAAAGGGCACCCCTGTTTGCTCAGATGTATGGGACACAGTACCTCTGGGAGCAGACAGGGACTGAGCATTGCTCTGGTGATCTTATTGGGCCCCTAGGGGTCCACTTGCCTGGGTGGATTGTGTCTCAGGGCCGTGGATGGGTTTGCAGGGTTTGTTGGCTGGTTCACAGGGATGGCTCAGCTGAGTAATTAGGTTGAGCTGCTTAGCTCCATCATGTGACCCTGGGTGGGTTGGCTTCCAGGGAGGTACTGGGCTGAGTATCAGGGGTCTGGGAAGAGGCACAGTGCCCACTGGGTCCTTTCTCTTGGTAAGGCTGTGTTATGCTATACAAGTAGCTCTTTACATAGGCCCAGGACCTCTGTGCCATGCAGGATTTTTTGGTGGTTATGGTCTGAGTCAGGACTATTGGGTCCTCCTGCTTCTCCTTGTGAGTGATATCCCCTGTGCTTCCGGGTGATGCCCGGAAGTGAGACTGCGGATGCCGTGAGCTTTGTTTGTTCTCTTCTTTCTAAGGCCACATTAGCACTGAACTCCAGCACCCTCTTCAAATACTCTGGGGAAACAGCCGTTGCTTTTTTCTGTTTTGTTCAGGTGCTGAGGAGGAAAGTGTGCCAGGCACCCCTGGTCAGCAGGCTCTCTGATGTTTCCTCAGGCTGTCAGCCTGCATTTTGTTTTGATGTTATTTCTCGTCGCCTGTCCAATTATTCTTTGTAATTAAATAAACCTCAGAATGGAACGCTTGGCTTTTCCCTTCCCTACAAGGGACCATTTGGGAAGTTACCTTTGCAAGGCAAACCTCCCTTTCTCTTAGATCTATACCATAAAAGAAGGTAAAATGCCACAGTTCAAGTGTCTGTTGTCAATAGCAGAGTAGGTTATTGAAAAGATGAAAGAGAGGCAGCTTTACAACCTGCACACTCAATTCCAAAGGCTGAAAAACGCAATTACCCATTTACCTCTCTGGCATGTGATTATCACATTTCAGGAGAGCAAGTCAAAACACATCCTGCCAATTACAGCAGACATGTGACCCCTACAGCACTGAATCTGTGGACTCTATTTGTCCAGGCTGAGAACCTTCTTCATGTCATCTTTCCTGATGCGAGATTGCAAAAATGATTTCCTGTAATTACCAGCCCAAAAGGGACTATACAATTATCAGGAACACTTCCGAGGGCACTTCCCCCAATGTTTCCTTTGTCGCTCCGCTACATCTGCCTTTCTCACAGAGATCCCCTCACACTCCTTTGCTCATGAAGGGAATAGAAACAAGAACCACACCCAGGGTATGCTGAGGAGGGAGCATCCTTTTGACAACTTTAAAAATAAACATAGGAAATGAAATATACATAATAGAATATACATATCTTCTCCCTGTTATAACTTTTTTTTTTCGGTTTTTTGAAACAGGGTTTCTCTGTGTAGCCCTGGCTGTTCTAGAACTTACTTTATATGGCCTCGAACTCAGAAATCTACCTGTCTCTGCCTCCCAAGTACTGGTATTAAAGGCGTGTGTGTGCCGGACTCCCTGTTATCATGCCATTTCTAGAAACAATCCCCAAGAATCATCCAATATTTTTGAGCTTCTTGGTAGTTGTTACTAGTTATTACCTGGCTCACACGTGGCTTTAAGGTAACATTAATGGTTACCTCCACCTTGAATGTAGTTAATTGGTCTTTAGGGTTGGAGTGTGGGACACTTGTCACATCTTTCTCTAAATCACTTGTACTAATTTCAAGTCCTAATCCCTGTTAAGCAGGTCGGTGATGTCCAGAAGCCATGTGGTTGGATAAAACGTGGGCGGAGAAGCCACACAGTGTCTGTAGAGGACTTTTACAACAGGAATATACAGTGGAGTTCATGTCACATGGTGACGTCCACATGGCTTATCATGGTATGCGGATATCCGGAAGGTGGCAAGGCGCGGCTTGGTTCCAGAGCTACCAGCAGCCAGTGTTATGGCTGATGGTCATGGTTTCACTAGGGCAGGGAAAGGAGTTCTGGTCAACTTCATGGGATTTCATCCTTAGCTTCAGAGCAGTAAGGACCTGGGCAAGGGTAGCCTTGGAATGTAGCCGTGCCCAGAGGAGAAGAGGCTTCCCTGCAGCGGTCCCTGACCACTTAGTGTCTGTGTGTTGATGAAAACATCAGACAGACCTGGATGGACAGTCTCTACCCCCAGAGTAAGGTGGGCTCAGGCTTGAGGTACATACATATTCATGGCTAACTAACTCCTCTCAGCAAGCTGTCCACAGAAGGTTTTCAAATTGAACCCCTGGGGAAGGGGCTTGCTGGGTGCTGGAGAGATGGCTCTGGTTGGAAAGAGGCCAGAGAACAGAGTATAATCCTCAGAAAAAAAAGCTAGGTGCTTGCTTGTTATCCCAGCACTGAGGCAGAGACATCCTTGGGACTTGCTGAGCAGCCAGACTAGCCTACTTGAAGAGTACCAGGCCAGTGAGAGACTTTGTGTCCATAAAGAAAGAAAAGATGGACATCACCAGAGGAACAACAGCCAAGGTTGTCTTCTGGTCCCCACATGTACCCCCCACATGTATGTGCATACACACACACACACACACACACACATATACATGCACACATACGAGGAAAGCAATAATAGCTGTCTCCGGATGGCTGTGGGACTGAAGGTAGAGGAGCATTCACAATGTCTCATGTGTGGCTGAAAATTATCACTGGAGAACCAGAAAGTAATTTTTGTGAAGATTTCAATTAATGATTTTTTTTTTTTTTAGTGACATTTCACAGTTTTACAAATTTCTTTTCGGGACTTCAGAAAAATTAGGGATTATTTCCCAGGATGAATGTCTTTACAGCAAGTTACTTAAGTTAATTTATGACAATTTATACCGATGGAGATGCTTTAGAATGAAGTATATATACATAAATAGTTCCCAGCACTTTGGGTTTATATGCTTGGACAGATTGGAGTCCTAACCCCTCAGAGCTCTGAAGGCGCCATTATTTTAGATGATGGCTTTGCAGATTTAGTTTAGAAGAGACCAGTCCTAGCTTGACTAAAGGAGTGAGGTGGGAAACAGACACACAGGGAAGGCGCTGTGGAGGCACACAGAGAGGGCCACGGGTGCTTACTTGTCCCCGAAAGCTAGGGACAGTCAGGGAATGACTCCCTCAGTCTTCAGAAGGGAACAATCTGCTTCCACTCTGATTCACATTCAACCTCCAGAACCATGATGCTCTCGGTTCCTGTAGCTTGCACCCACCCCATATGCAGCTCATTTTTAAGGAAGCCCCAGGGAAAGGAAGGCCCGAGAAGCAGAGCCTGCATCCCTTCACAGTTGGCTTATGTTCAACATCTTTCCTCTCCTAATTGGAAGACTCTCTCCACAGTCAAATACTGGCTACCCAGGTATGGGAATTTAATCTAAAGATTCTCGTCTGTGAGAGAACTATGGTATGACTGTGTCAACCTGAGGGAAGCTGAGAGAGACCCTGGAGATCTTTCCGTGCTTGTAAGTTTTTGTTTTCTTACAGTAATTGAAACCCACGATTTCAACTGTAATTCTCCGTGTGAGCCCAAGGTGCTAGCTGAAGGCTGGGTGTTCCAGGGGTGACCCCAAGGAGGTCTCTGAGAGACCAGATCTCAAGGCACAGGTCCTACTCACAGAGGAGTCAAACAAACAAGGAAAGGCAGGCACATGGTCACACACTGCAGCCAGCCTCTGCATCCACTTCAGAGCCCCTGGTGACTCTGCCAGGCCCCCTGCCTCAGTGGGTACAGCAAGAAGCCATATGTGGTAGTTTGAATGAGAAATGCCTCCATGGGCTCAGGTATTTGGACTCTTCATCCCTATTTGGTGGTGCTGGTTGTGGGAGGGGGTTATGGGACTTTCAGGAGGTGGAATCTTACTGGAGGAAGTTTATGTTTCTCATCTGTCTTTGTCCCTCTGTGTCTCTGTGTATGCCCCTCTCTGTCTGTCTCTATCTTTCTATCTCTCTCTGTCTCTGCATTTGCCTCTCTATCTCTCTATGTCTTCGTCTCTATGTCTTTCTGTCCCTGTCTCTCTCTGTCTGTCTTTGTCTCTCTGTCTTTGTCTCTGTCTCTGTCTCTCTCTCTCTGCTACCTGAGTGCAGTAGGACCAGCCAGCTCCCCATTCCCGCCTTTTTCTGGCATGATGGACTGAATCTCAGCTGGAACCGTAAGCCAAGATAAATCATCTTCTCCTCTATGTTGCTTTTGGTCATGGTGTTTAAAAAGTAACTTATAAACCTTGGTCAGGACCTCACTAGAAGTTACTCTAGTAGACTCCGAACTCAGTTTAAATGGGCTTTCACACCAGCAGGAGATGTTGCCATTTTATTGGCAGCCAGTGCTGTTGTGGCAACACAGGCCCTGGTGCATGACACTCTTGTAAACAGAACAGACAGGCCTATAATCTTGCACAACTAGGCAGAAGTTATTGTGGTTTGTGGCTGCACACCCATATAATACACAAAGCCATTACCTGCCCTTTTTCCAGGCCTGTGTCTTTGGGTGAGGAAAGAGTAAAACCCCTCTAGGCAGCCAAAGCTCATTTCTGTAGATGGCAGATCAGGAGGCTCCGGTGCCACCAAGGATGAGAGCAGAGCATGGAACACAGTTCTGGGTCACTGAGGGGCAAAGTGACCCTGGAAGCCAGATCTTATTGCTTCCCCCACCAGGTCTTTGCTTTAGAAGGAGAACAGGTAGAATGCAGGCTTTTAAGTCAAGCATGCAGGAGGCAGAGGCAGGCCGATCTCTGTGCACTCAAGGCTAGCTTGATCTGTAAAGCAAGTTCTAGACCAGTCAGGACTACACAGGGAGACTATGTCTCCCCACCACCACCACCACCACACACACCAAAAAATTAAAAAAAAAAAAAAGAAAGATAATGAAAGAGAACATTGTACGTACCTGAGGTCTGCGACGCCATGCAAAGCAATGTATAGGTCCGTTGCCTAGGCAACGGCTGCCATCTACCCAGAATTCCATAGCCCACCTTTACCTGTAATTACGTCACCACCACTATATAACTGAGCAGCGCTCCTTTCCTCTCTCTCTTTCTTTCTCGTCCCACTTCCTTTCCTGCTGGCTACCCCCCCTTCTTAAATAAAGTCCACGTGGAACTATTTGGTCTAGCATGCCTCATTGCAGTTCACGGTTCCACCGCGGCCTGCGGCCCGGCGCCCGGGGTGCTAGCGTGTGGCCCGGCCAGCAGCAGCAGCCACAGAAGTCAACACAGAAACCAACAGCCGCAGAAACCAACAAACATGTGACTTCAACCCTGAACATGACATCAGTATGTGTCATTTAGAGCAAGAGGCCTCAACATGATGGAGGAACCTCTGCACCATCTTCCTCTGTCACACGTTCATCTCAGCTAGCCTCCATCTTGTATGCTTGCTGAGGCCATTTCCGGTTTAACCAGAATTTGATCTCTTGATGGAGAATCCCTTGGAAAATTATCCAGCTCTATTCTAGGAACCTGAACGGGGAACCACAAAGTCTTAGCTTTGTTTAAACTGCCTGGTTGTGTAAACCTCCCCGGTGCTGCTGCTGAGTGAGATAAATGGAGGTGATTTTTAGCCCCTTGTTCTAAGTTCTGGGGACCCCGGTGCCCTCCCCTTCTCCCCAACTTCCTGAATGTAGTTGCAGGATGGAACTACAGATGGAATAAAGACTTTCAGTTGACTATAAACTGTGTCATGTCTGGTGGGCTTCTCATAACAAAAGAACAACTTCCTGTTCATCCCGGAAGGAAGGCAGCTTTGCAGGGGAGAAAGTAGTGGTGAAGTTATTGGTCAAAGGATACCTTCTGTTTTAGAGGGAGAGCCCTGGAGCCCTGCACATTGAGTTGCTCTACAAAGGGCCAACTGGTGCTCTGACATCTGCCGGGTATAGTATCCTGGCTAGATACTTGGCTCATGGGTATATCCTGACGCCTGACAGACTCTCTAGTCTTTGTCTTGGTTCTGGAGAGGGATAATACAGGCCCTCTGCTAGACTGAGAGGCAACTACAGGACTTTGGGATTAAAGCTGGGTGCCTCCTTAAGGTACAGGTGGAGAAATCGGCTTTTCCAGAAGCCAGGTAAGGATTCAGGGGAAAACATTCCATTACAACCAGCTAGATAATGTTCCCTGGGAAATTTGGCATGCCTGGGCAAGGTCTATGGGAGAAGATCTCCCCTACGTGACTAACGGATTCACAGCAGCCATGCAAGGAGGGGTTTTGGGACTTGAACTGTCCTCTATAAGCAGAATGACCTGGAGAGGGTCATATCCTTCTGGCTTCATGAAGAATAAATTACAAGCTTTGTGAAATACAGAGTAGTAAGGTGGCTGTCATCAGTCTCTGCTCCTGGGGCTCTGCCAGGCTGCCCCTCCAGCACAGTTTTGAATCCCATTCCCCCCCAACCCCCAAATCCTCCAGGATAGCTGCTGGCTGTGCTGGCTTCCTGGGGCATAATCAGCCTCGGGCCACCTCCCTACTGGGCCTGCTGTTACCATTGAGTGAGCTGAGGCAGTGATCTCACTGTTCAGCAAGCCGCAGCCACTCCTGACTGGTCCCAGCAGAGCCAGCTCTTGATGCTCCCTCCTTCCATAGCGGGGCACCAACAGCTCTAGGGACTGTGCCCTCTTGTTCGGTTTGTGTCAACTTTCCCCGATGCCCTCCTATCCCCGCAGAAAGTCTCCAAGGGCTCCTGAAAGGAGTTTGCGTGTGAGAACACCTAGGATGGCTTCTGACTCCCGGGGATGTTTCTGGTCTGAGGCTGATACCCTAGCCTCCGATTCCAAATGCCTAAGACTGTTTACCGAAGCCTCCAGGCCCTCCCCCGCAAAGGTAGCCAAGTTGGTTCATTAATTCTGAAAACACCAGTCCGAGTGCCTTCCTAGTGCCACTGGTGCAAATATATTCAAATGATCATTCAAATGATTTAACAGGCAAAGGGTCAGCCTTCCCAGAGTAAATCCCATTTCTAATGTGCCCATCTGAGTGATTTCATTAGGGTGCAATGTTAAAGAGAAGCGTATACGGCTGCATAACTTATACAAATGTATGCAAATGAAGTGCTTGAAAGAGCCCTAGTGGAATTCCTCGGAGATTCCCCCAGCATTCCACCGCTGCCGGTGGATCAGCTGTTATCATCACAAAGAGCAGCAGCTCCCAGCAGGGACAGGAGGGTTAGAGAGGCTAAGATGTGGGGAGGGGAGAGCAACAGCGACACCCAGGAAGCCCTTCCAGTTCTGGAGAGCCGTGCCTGCCCCAGGCTGGCTGTTCAATCAACCTCCCCCACAGAGCTGGATTTGCGGCAGTCTGCCTGGTACTCAGAATACAAATCAGCTCTAAACTTTTGAACCCTTTTGGTAGGAAGAGGAAAAAAAATCTTCACGAGGAGAAGCCAGATGCAGATCCAGTCATGGGACATGCTAAATTTATTTTCAAGGAGTGAGGTGGGGAGAAAAGCCAGGCAGGGACACCAGAGCTGAACCTTCTTGGGGGCTGCCCAGCCCTGGAATGTCTGATCTTAGATCGAGTGCTGGATAGATCAGGACAGTGGCATCATGCCTGTTACCTTTCTGAAGAAAACCCCAAGGTAAAGCATACACGTTTATAAGGATGTATTTATTTTGCAGTCCTGGGGGATGAACCCAGAGCCTTCCCTATGCTCGGCAGGTGCTGTGCTATATTATTGGTAGATACTGGGGTTCAAAGGGTACCTGCCAGTATTTGCAGGCACTTGTGTTCTGCCGCAGGGAATTGGACAGTCGTATGAATAGTGGCAAGCAAAGCCACCATAGGATGCGTGGCAGAAGAACACACTTCCAAGGGAGAAGGTGGGATAGAGCAAGGGTGAACGATTAGAGGCTCAGAAGGTGCCCTTGCAGAAAGGACTGGGACTTTGACGGGTTATTTGCAGAATGTGCTCTTTCGTCTGTGAGTTCTCTATGCTGCAAGTCCAGGGTATATGTGTATGCGCAAGGATATTCCAGTCTTTGTATCTGCCAGTGTGTTTGGTTTGGGGTGGGGGAGTATGATGATTTTGTAGGCTTTATACAAAGACTTCCAGGCTCCGCTCTCCTGCCTATCGTGTTCAGCAGCCCTTGTTAGGGTTTGTTTGTTTGTTTGTTTGTTTGTTTGTTTTTATTGCTACAAAACACCATGGCCAAAAAGCAAGCAGGGGAAGAAAGGGTTTATTTGGGTTACACTTTCATATGTTCATCACCAAAGGAAGTCAGGATAGGAACTCAGACAGGGCAGGATCCTGGAGGCAGGAGCTGATGCAGAGGCCATGAAGGGGTGCTGCTTACTGGCTCGCTTCCTTTCCTCACCCCCAGCTTTCTAACAGAACCCAGGACCATTAGCGCAGGGATGTCACCACCCACCATGGACTGGGCCCTTCCACACTGATCACTAACTGAGAAAATGCCTGATAGCTGGACCTCATGGAAGCGTGTCCTCAACTGAGGCTTCTTCCTCTCCGATGACTCGAACTGTGTCAGGTTGACACATTAAAAACGGCCAGCACACCAGCCTTTGGTGATTTTAGGGCTTACTGTGTAGCCCAGGACTCCTTGGACTTGAGACCTCACAGCCTCTCGAGTGCTAGAATGATGGGGACATGTGTGGCACCTCCCCTGGCAGGTGACAAATCTTTAGTATCATCAGACCACAAAATGCTCAGCCTAATGCATATTCTTTAATTGCGTTTTCAGGACAAAATGGACTGCCTTTCTCTCTCTCTCTCTCTCCTCCACTGTTTAGTCTCCTTCCAGAACATGAGGGAAGGACTGCACCTGTCTCTGCAGAGCCAGTTGGCACAGCTGGCAGAGGTAATTTAGTGAGTGAGGTACAGGAGGTCTGTGGGCCACGTGGCCAGTCCTTTCAGTCCTCCATTTGTTTTGAGTCATGGTTTTATTGTGTAGATCAGGCTAGCTTCAAACTCATAGAGATCCACCTGCCTCCTCTGCCTCCTAAGAACTGGGGTTAAAGGTCTGTACCATAATGCTCCTGTTCTGTCACGCGTTGCCTTTCGTGTCCCATCTACCATAGACATCTGGATCAGAAAGAGCTTTGCAACTCCAGGGAGAACCTGGGGTCTGTTATATGTGGGGCCTAGGTTAGTTTAGGGACATTGGGGTATAGAGCTGGCTTAGTTGTCATTTTGAACATAGCTTTTTTAGTCAACCCTTGTCAAATTCCTATACTGCTCTCTCTGTGTTGGGTGCTGTTCACTGAAGTTGGCTGCCTAAAACCTTGGCTACCTAGAATCAGACATCTGTGGGGTCAGAGTGTCACCATCTTGTGTGTGCATGTATATTTGAGTGCTTGTGAGTGCTTGTGTGTGTGTGTGTGTGTGTGTGTGTGTGTGTGTGTATACAGGGTTTGGGGTTCTTTGAATCTATCCTGATATCAGAGATGAGCTTCAATCCTGTCACTGCCTGAAGAATCATCCTCTCTAAGATACCCCATGGCCCTCGATGAAAAGGTCTTTGTGTAAATTCTTGTTTTCCACTATTGTTGTAGAAACCTACTTCTTATACCAATAATGCCCACATATCTCACCCCTGCAGATCTCTAGAGAAAAGAGATGGTTTAATATTTATGTTGCATGTATAGCAGGGCACACAATCAAGAGAACAATTGAAGACTGGCTCAAGTTGTTGTCTTGGACATGGTCTGCCATAGTCTTTTCTCCACGGTCTGATGTAGTCCTTCCTCTGTGGTCTGCCACAGTCCTCCATCCATAATTTGCAGCCCACCCAGCCATGACTTTCTGCAGTTCATTTCCTGAGTGTTGACGTCTGTGTTTCAGTTACCCAAGGATAGCTTCTTCACACACTACCATATGGAAGATTCCAGCAGCAGATAATTTCTTAGTTTTAAATTTCAGGCTGTTCAGAAGGAAGGACAGGATCCTGCTGTTAGTCCTTTACCCAGCGTGCCCCCTTTGTCTACTCTTCCCTCCTGTTCATCATCTGATAACAGTGAAGGCTTCTCAGTGGTTATGTTTATAACATCCTTACTCTACTTCATGTTGGTCCTGAAGCTGATAGGAAGGCTGCCGCTGAACATGTGGATATCCTACAGAGAAACTGTGAAGTGATTCCTTTAGGCTTTCAATTTAGTATAGAAGGGGAAAACTTCTATGTCAAGGTTGCTGAATTTCATGAAAAATTGCCTCTAATGTTTTTAGTGCCCTTCAGTTACAGAACAAAGTTTATCATATGTATACATTTGTATGACAAATTGGTATAAATAGTACCCCATGTTACCCTTGGTGTGGTCCCTTTACTGGGGTTTTGGAATGGATGTGTTCCTCTAGAATAGGCATCTGGACTTGACAGCTACTGTGCCCTCCATCTTTCCAAATGTTTCTTCAGCTCTGACCAGCCCTCCTCTGTGTTGTTTTTTCCTTCCCACCCCCAGCTTCCAAGTGATGTCTACATGATGTCTCTCATACTGCCTCACAGCCACCAATATCTTATGATGGATTCAAATCTAGGTCTCTGTCATCATTTAGCAAACCATTGATGTGGCAGGCAGATGCTGATGACTGTGTACAGAAATGCAAGCAAGTCCTTTGGGGCCTGTCTATCTGCTCATCTCATTGCCTATTTACGATCATGCAGTAGAGGTTGTAGTCTTCTGTGTCAGGAGTCCTGTCCTGGCTATATCATGAGCTGGGTGGAAGGCAGGGTGTGGGTGGGGCATGGCAATGGGAAGGGCATGACAATGGGAGGGGCCCAAAGAAATGAGACTCATTCTTTTGAAAGGAAGCAATACATTTGGTGGTACTAGGTTCTCTCTCCCTATATACAGACTATGCCCTTGGGCTCAAGTATCCATGAGCCTTCAATGCAGCTGACATCCCAGCATCCTCCGGGACTTCAAGGACATAAACTGACCTTGGTAGTCAGTGAGAGCAGTTAGTTGCCTCCGTCTGCATAGACATACCTTGTGGGTGTGCCATGCAGGGGACAGGAAGGTGGTGGCTGTGCATGGTTCGGGCAGGCACAGCCACTTCCCAAAGGGGCCTTGAGGACACTGGCTGTCAGGAAGGCATTGCTTTAGGGAAGTGACTCAGTTGGAGATGACTTCAGAGGTACCCAGGAGACACTGTGCTCTGACATCTGGGGAGCCAGGCCTGGCAGCTGCCAACAAAATGCATTGGTGTGTGTCAGGGATGTGACCTGAGCCACCCAGAGGCAGAGGTTGGAACCTTCCTCAGTGGCACCAAGATAGCTGCCCTTGGAAAGTAAAGAAATGTCCCTGGGCTAGGCCCTCCTACCAGTGAGACATTCTGTACAACCATTTGCTTTGATAGTAGAGAGGAGGCAGGCAAGGAGGTTAGCAGAGGGCAGTCTCCTGGGAGACAGTCCCTCACCCGGTCTACATGGCTCCTCTGACCTTGCATAAAAGAAGAGTTATAAGCTCACAAAGCAGGTGACTAGAAATTGCTGGAAGACAGAGGATCTTCAGAGCTGTAGCAGCATGAGGCACAGGTGAACCTTCATCTGCAGAGAGGTGGGTCTCAGGGAAGGAGCAGCATTTGAAGCTATCTGGCCAACAGGACAATGAGGATTACAGAGAAGCCTCGAGACCCTGTTACCTCCATGTGTTTCCCACAACAGCTTCAGGAGTGGGCTGAGGTGGGAACTATTACTGCCTTGTCAGATGACATGGGGCTCTGGGAATTCAGATCCAGTGTCCCATTTTGCAGAGTTTGGGTAGGAGTAATCTGGATCTCAGGCTCTCCTCTTCCTTCTCCTCCTCTGTCTCCTCCTCCTCCTCACTTCTTCTGTATATAAGCTTCCTGTAGCACCAAGCAGGCTCCATTCCCTTGCTCAGTGTCATCTCCAGAAATAGAGGCTTTGTGGGTAGACCTAACCATTTAGTAAAAGGTCTGGGATACTGGTGACATGCTGGAGTCTCTCTGTGAAATCTGGATTCAAGATCTACAAGTGACAAGGTAAGGAGCTGGTGGATGAATTTCACAGGATTTGTGAGACCAAAAGTCTATTCGTTATTGAACTTTCAAGTCACTGTGAATCTTGGCAAATGCCTGCTGCACACATTTCAGGAGCTGTGGTCATATGTATATGATATAAATGATTCCCCCATTGCTATACAGAGCTGTAGAAGTGGCCAAGAGTTACATGTCATGAGTGTGTCTGATGCCCAGAAGTCCCAGGGACTAGAAAGAGGTTGTACAGCTATAGTCTCTCCACAGGTGGTGTTAAAATTAGGAATTTACACCATGTGATGACTAATCTTGGTTGTTAGTTTGACTGTGTTTACAATCAACTAAAATCCAAGGTGCCAGGCACCCTTGTAAGGGATTTCCTTATTATAAGGGATTTCCTTATTATTAAAGCAGGAGATCCGCTGGGCAGTGGTGGCACACGCCTTTAATCCCAGCACTTGGGAGGCAGAGGCAGGTGGATTTCTGAGTTTGAGGTCAGCCTGGTCTACAGAGTGAGTTCCAGGACAGCCAGGGCTATACAGAGAAACCCTGTCTCGAAAAACCAAACCAAACCAAACCAAACCAAACCAAACCAAACCAAACAAAACCAAACCAAACAAAACAAAACCCCAAGATGATCCACTCTAAATATCACTATACCTTCTGGACACAGAAGAAGGAAATTTTGCTTTTTGCCTGCTTGCCTTCACTCTTGCTGGTAAGTTCATCTACTTGGTTGCTGCCTGTATCAGATCTAACATCTTCAGATTCCAGTGTAGACTGAAGACTAGCAGCTCTTTGGGAATCTTCCAGGACCCCAGTCCCAGATCGGGACTTCTGAGACAGCCAGTCTTGTGGGCTGAAAGCCCATGGCTAAAAAAGTTGGAAGAAGTTACTGTGAGGAACAATAAATTTGGCCATTTGTAGATAATTTTATTATTATTATTATTCTCCTAGATTCTCTAAACTGATAATAAAAATCAAGAGGTCAATGAAAAAAATTAACTGTCTCCTGATGTGCTTTCAGAGTCTACAGATTTCTAAGTGTGCTCTGGAAGAGAATCTTCTCTCCAGTAGCCACAGAGCTCAAGTGGAAAATCAGACTCAATTCTTCATTATAAGGTTGGCTAACCTAGAGTGAAAATTCAAGACCCAGCCTCAGAGAGTGTCAGTAGTTATAGTAAAAAATAGTTATTGGTCAAAAATAGGACCCTTTAACTTGGGGTGGAGATGTGTAGGAGGATCCTAAAGAAGCTGAGGGCTTGGAACTTTCAGATTCTGAAGGCTTTGTCTTACTTGAGGAAGTAGTATCCCCTACTTAGCAGGATGGGTTGCTTCTCCTACCTGCTGTAGCACTGTCCTCACAATCCCTGCTTGAGAGAACAAATCCTTCACGATCCCCATAGACTCTGGCATTTAAAACACTTGGTGCCCAAGGGGTGGAGCTGTTTGGGAAGGCTTAGAGAGGTGTGGCCTTGCTAGAAGAAGTATGCTATGGCAAAAGCAGGGGACAGGCTTGGAGATTTCAAAGTTCTCTTTCTGCTTCCTGAGTGTGATGTGAGATGTAAGCTTTCAACTGTTCCTGCCTCCATGTCTGCTCCCTGTTCTCATGATTCCCTGCCATGATGGATTCATATCCCTCTGGAGCCACAGCCAAAATACATTCTCTTGTCTATAACTTCCTTTGGTCATGGTGCTTTATCACAGCAACCAACGAGTATAAAACAAACATTGCCACTGTTTCTGGAGCTCTGCCATGGTTTAGATGTGACTGGAGTGTGTCCTCCATTGTGGAGATATGGTGAGACCTTTAAGAGATGAGGTCTGGTAGGAGGTCATTAGGTCATGGGGTGATATCCTCAGAAGGGATTGAGGTATTTCTAGAGGTATATGAGTTTTGTTTGTTTTTTTGTAGAGAGTTGTTATAAGGCTGCTCCCTATTCCCTATCTTGCCACGTGAGCTTTCTGACATGTGCCTTCCAGGATGTCATCACTATAATGTGATGTAGTCAAGGAGGTCCTTACACAGTTTGATTAGCTTCCAAAATGGTGGGCTAAACAAATCTTGTAAAATAAGTCATCCAGACTCTTGTATCTCATTATTACAGTGGGAAAGGGATCAAGACAAGTTCTGACCTCTCTCCCTGTACACTGGGTCTGCAGAAGTCTGAGATTTTGATATAAAGTTAGCTCCATGCCAGACATAAAGTAGGTATTCAAGATACTGACCGCCTCTCTCCCAGTTCCACTTCTGGAATCTTCAGAAGTTCAAAAGTCTATGCTACAAGGTTGTTTGAAACCAAAGGTGGATGTTAATTCTTGTGGCAGATCCAACGATGTCATTTCAAATAGGGCATAGATTTGTACCAATGAGAGAAGAGGCCCAGAGGCAATTTAACCAAGAGAGTCACAGTCACCTCAAAGGACACTTACTATACAGCTTGCCAGGGCTTTATATCCAAAGGCCATGTGAGTGACTGTTGATAAAATGGGGGAGTGGTGATAATTGTAAACCACAGCTTCCATAAAGAGCAAGGCATATCCTGACACCGAGCACCCTATGGTGCTGCCAGCATTCCTGCCAGCACAAGCCAATCTTGGAAGGTCTAGAAACCCTGTGAACTGTGCCTCTATCACCATCCACACCATGATGAAACATTCATACCTTCTGGGAGCGAGAAGAAGGCAGGCCCCAGCAATGGCTTGGGGTACTAGTCTTGGTCCAACTGTGGGTAGCCGCAGCCACCATTGTGGTCTTCCCTCACTTTCATTGTCTGTTCTCATTGTACTTGTTCTCTCTAATGCACCAGAGCCCTATGCTCCCTAGGTGCCTGGACTGTCTGTTCCACAAACAGTTCTTGTAGTGGGCTCTCTGGAGCCTTAGCTGGGTGACTTGTCGCCCAGTTCAAATTAAACACTGTAAATGTTTTCCATTCCATTTATTGATGTTTGCTTACATAGCCTACTTTATTTACTCAGCAAGGTCACTTTGAGCCCCTTTGTGATCCAGCTGTTGTTCTAGGTATTCAGAATGTAGATCTACACAGCACACACACACACACACACACACACACACACACACACAGAGGCACATCACAGCTGGAGACAACATCCTACCTGAGGAGGGACACTAGATAAAATTCTAACTAAACTGTATGTTTCATTAGATAGCCTAGTTGGTTTTGAGGAAAAAAATATAAGCAGGGAAAGAGGGAGGATAGGGAATATGACCAGTTATAGTTTTACTAGAAGATGACATTTAATAAGGATATTAAATAAGTGAACAGTTAAGCCATGTGTATGACTAAGGAGTTAAGGAGCTAGGACAAAGGTTCTGAGGCAGGAGTGTATACCGTGTGAGAAATAAGAAATCAGGGGCAAGCAGAAAAGATGGAATCAGAAAGGCTGTGGAAGGTTAGGTCATGCAGGACTTCCAAGAGTCATGAGAGTCTCCTGGCCTGAGTCCCATGAAGAACCTGATTTTATTAGTCGAGGTTATTTATTTATTTATTTATTTTTGAAACAAACACTAGCTTAGTATACAGTCTGTAACTTGGGCTCATATGTGCTTCTGATGTGGCACAAGACTCTTCACCAGCTTCCTCCATGTGACGCAGCTAGACCTAGGTCTAGCCTGGAGCTCTGAGTTACCACACCATGGGGGAGGGGAACAGAACCTGTGACCGAAGTGGGTAAGCAATCTCCTAATTCTTTTCAGTTGTCTGAGATCTACCAGTGAGGATGGCAAACAAGGCTTGGTGACAATCACATGGTGCCAGTGAGAGAGGTGTGGCCAACACAGTGGGTGGCCTGCCTAATTCATCTGTAACTTGGGAGGGGAAGAGCTGAGGCATCAAGCCATACCATTTCCACACATGGGTTTCCACTATCTTCACAGCCTCTGGTTCCTGAAGGTCAAACTAGGGCCACAGCAGGTATTCTTGGGTGGCACTCCGGGAATATCTACTTCACAGTGTTAAGGGATGAAGAGCCTCTTTCAGGTTCTTATTCTATAGCTGCAAATATGTAATGTGGCCTGGCATCTGACTGCCAAAGAAACAATGTAGGGACAACCTGGTCTGCACCACCTTTCTGGTAGCTGACACTTCTATTCACAGGGGCTAACCTGTGGCAGCTTCCAAGGAGTCGCCATTGTGGGACAACCAGGAAAACACAAACAGGGTGTGTGTTGTTTAGAGTGTCCAGAGCACGTCTGCCTAAGGTATTTGTAGATTATATCCTCTTTCATTTTCTGTTTGCCTCTCTCTTTCTCTCACTGGGGGTGGTACTATTGATTTTTGAGAAATATTATCATGGAATTCCAACAGGCCTTGGACTCACTGCATAGCCATGCTACTTTGCTTTGGATTGCTGTGATAAACACCATGGCCAAAAATTAATTTACAGGAGGAAAGAATTTATTTCACCTTACACTGCCAGGTCGCAGTCCATCACTGAAGAAGTCAGGGCAGGGACTCGAGCAGCAGCTAAAGCAGAAATCACTTAGGAACACGGTTACACTTTGCTCCCAGGTTTTCCTTAGCCCTACCATGTCAATTGAAAATCAAGACAATTACAGAAACTCTCATATGCTGATGCTACAATTGTGGTTCCCTGAGGGACACTGGGCAGCAGAGAGGAACGAAGACATTCGTCAAGGATGACCTCCAGTTTCTGATCTTCTTGCTTCTACCTCCTGAATGCTAGGATGGCAGGTGTGCCCCGCCATGACTGTTTTATGTGGTATTGAACATTGAACCCGGAGCTTCGTGTATGCTAGGCAAGCCCTCTACAAACTTAGTTACAGTCCCAGCTTTCCTACGTCTTTGATTATAAAATATTTTGTTTCATAAAAAGATAATGACAATGGGAATAATTTTTGGATGCCCTCATTTAGTGATCAAATCCTTCTCCCTCCCTCTCTCTCCTATCTCTATCTCTTTGCAGCAGGTGATCAGACCCATTCAGTGCCCTGTGACTTCTAAACAAGTGCTTGACCACTGATCTTCATCCCAACCATGACTCTCATCTGAAAACAAAACCCACACATTTAACAAATGTTTCCTGAGAGCCCCATGGATGCCAAGCAGAGCTATAGAAGAATGTCAGTTCCCATTTACCTCTGGAGGCCCTGCATTTCTCCCTGGATTCACAGCCTGCCTACTGCCTTCATGATGGGTTCTCATAGGGCTAAACGGCTTCAGTTTCTGATGTAAAAAGCCTCATGGTCAGGTAGGTATGTATGATTACTGTTTCGGAAGACAAAACCCATTCTAAGTAATGGGAAACACTCTAGTTATCCAGCTAGTCCCAGAAGCTAGTGAAACCTTGGGGATCCAGCAAACACCACCACTTTCCTGTGAGCCAGTCTATCCTCCATGCCTGGAGGCAGGGTAGATCTACTGCTGCCATGTGAGGCATCATAGTCACTGACACTGAATCTCCAAGGGACATCTTGTTCAGCCTGTGGGATCCTGCCATTCTTGTTGTGGGGTGGGGCTAACTCCTGTAGAGGTGGGGTCATGTCTTCACTCCAGGCTTCTGCAATGGAAGAATAGACAGACTTAGGTCTCTGAAGCAAGTCACGGACACACACACACACACACACACACACACACACACACAGAAAGAGAGAGAGAGAGAGAGAGAGAGAGAGAGAGAGAGAGAGTCAGTAAGACCCAATAAGACCCCACATTGGTATGGATGTCAAGTCACTTGACTCACTGGTGCATAGCATGGGAGAAATAGCACCAGGTTCACTAGGAAGAGCAAACTGCTACAAAAGCACTTGGCCCCATAAATAAATCTTTGGCTTGCTAGGAGTCCGTGTGAGGGTGTAGGCTGGCAGCTGAAGAGGAGCCTTCTATCTCATTACTTTGGTGGTCCAAGGGCCCACGAGGCCTCTGCTTGTGAGTAGAAAGAGGAACAGGGGATGAAACCACACCCACTCTTCAAAAGCCTTGCCAGGAGCTGCCACACACCATCTCTGCTCACTTCCATTCTCAGAAACACCTTGTGTAGCTCCATGGGGCCCATGGGGACCAGGAGATTGTCCAAGATGTCAACAGTCCAAGGCTAACAGTATCAATTCTGGGTCGTGTTGCAGAGGACACAGAGCTCTGATGTGGAGAAGGTCTCTCTGCCACATGTCATAGCCTACAGGGTTGTTGTGAAGCTCACTCTAGAGCGCAGATCGCTTGGGGGTGGATGCAGCTACCCAGAAAGACTGTCTCCATCATGAACTTGTCTGCACACTCCCAAAAGTTAGTCCCCTGATATCCAACTGCAGTGTCTGCCTCTGTGACAATGGGGATGAGGATTGTGATAGATACTTCAGGGTTAATAACAGCACAGGGAGTGAATGGCTGTAAAACAGATGCCCAGCCAATAGTCTTGCTCTTGACTTAGAGTAATGGCTGTGGGAATTGGCAACACCTGAGCTCTTTGTCCTCTTGAACTAAAACAGTGGGGGAGTGTCTGCTGCACACCTTTTTCCTCTGGTCACTCCTGGTATCCTCTAACTAGCTCTGCCTGGTGTGAGAAGAACAATGGGGGATTTATACTGAAAGGGACACTGTGCTCCTGTCCCTAATAACAGGAGGGGCACCATGCTTTCAGTCCTGTTAACGTGGCAGAGGTGTTTAGGACTCAATGGTATAAGAGCCGATCACCTCCAATGTGTGGTGTCTCCCCTGGATGGAGGTAAAGTCCCCTCCCAGTGCTGGCGAACATATTGTTCTGCCAGGGTGGTTCATTGTGAATGCACTAGGCAGAGTGTAAACAGAGCCGGCTTTGCCTCCTTCAGTACAAGCAGGTCCCTTGTGGGAACACGGGATCCTCGCTAATCCATGAGGAGGTGTTGATGAGAATGTTAATAAGGGCTTGTGTGGGGAGCTGCACACCCCCTCTGTCTGTGTCCTCTTCAGAAATGCCACCGGCGTCCTCATGTGTCTGTCTACAGTGGGCCTTCTGATCTGCAGCAGTGTGTGAGTGCCAGGTCTAGAAAAGTCTCCCCACTTACAATTTTGCTAACCACGAGGCTGCAGAAAGTATGGGAGATAATGGCTGAACCAACGGAAATTCCCGGCGATCCTCTGGAGCACAGGAAACTGCATGAGCCTGTCCTATAAGATTAGGCTCCCACGGGCTGTTCTGGAGGATTCTATGCCCAGGGCCCCAGGCATAAATCTCAAGATACATAGAAGAACAGGTCAAGCTACGCACATGGATTGATTGAGTGTGGTTGTTCAGATAATAAAATCCAGTATTTAAAGTATGATAACCTGCTTATGTATCTACCTCCATTGTCATTTTAGAGAGAACATTCCTACCTCCCAAATCGAGCTCTCTTACGGTGGGTAATATGCCCTGGCCCTGGTGGGAGCTGGTCTGTGTTCCTTTGTTACTCAGTATTATCATACAAGCCAAACTGTAACCATTTTTATGAGTTCAGCTATGCTCACTTGTAAAAGATCCTAGTCAGGCTTGTTGAGTATTGAAACTTCCTCATTGCTTACTGGAAGATGAGCAGGGGCAGATCATAGTATTCATCAGTTCCTCCAGCCAGTTCTATGCATTTGTATTCCAGTTGTTAGGTGGCCTCAGGGAGGGGCTAGAAGTATATAGTCTGGGAAAGACTAGGGAGGAGGTTTCCATCCGCGTGGCCATGGGGGAGTTATCAACCTCACTGGGTACAGACCTTTCAGCATGCCTGCTTTAAGGCTACTCGTGCTTCTCAGACCCTCACCCACTACTCTGTAAAGAAGCCCAATAAATGCAATTGTTCCCCAGAGTGCATTTTGGTGGAATTATACCTCTGTTTGTCATCGGGGGAAGGAATTTGCGCAATAGCCCTGCAGAGTGGCTCTTACAGAATACTGTGTGGGTCCTGCAGCATGTACTTCCTGTGTAATGTGTGTGTGTTGGGGAGGGCATCACCTTATATATCCAAGGGATGCTCCTCTACACACTGGGCATCATTTCCCATCACTCACAGGCTTAGGTTTCCTTTTGCTTGTTCCTGTTCATTAGGGTTTAATATTGTTCTCTACCATACTCTGTGTTGCATGTATCTTTATTTTCACCCCATGGAGCTGTTCTAATGATCAGAGGGGATCCATGTACACAACGCATGTGATACTAGTACATGGATGCCGTGTAGGAGTATATTAGGCATAATTGAGCCATTGTACCCAGGCTCGGTCATTGCCTGGCCTTGCCTAACCTGCCTGGACTGAGTGATCAGGGCCAAGTTAACCTCTCATGCCTCACTGTCTTCATCTGCAAATGATGATGTGACAATACCTACCATAGAGGACTGACTGTCACTCATTTGAAGCTCTGGCTAGTAGGCATTCTCAGTTGGCATTTGGGACAGTGATGTTTGCTCAAACCTGCCTTTGTGTGGAGTCAGGATGCAGCTAGTGCTGCCAGAGCTCCACTCCTGTCATTTGTCTCAGGGGAGACTTGCTGTATTGAAGTGTCATCTTGATCCCTGAGTAGGAACTGATATGGCTCTGTCAGCGAGGAGAACAGGAATCTTATAGAAAGGGCTTGTGGGACAGATTCTGGGAACTCACCATGGTTGGCCGCTGTTGCCCTTCTGGACATTCTGATGACCTCTCTCTGCTTGGACCTGAGGCTCCAAGTTCCATCCTACAATCTGTGATAAGGTGGCCGGGAGCCTCTCCTCAAGTCAGTAAGCGACACAGCAGTCTCAGAGTCAGCAACCCTGAGGGGGTTATCTTTAGAGACAGGGGTGATAGAAGTGGGGCACCCTGGAAAAACCCAGGTTAAAATGGCTCTCCTCACACGTAAGCATGGCGCCTTCATTTTAGAAAGGTCTGACTGAACCCTGGCTCCCCTGACAAGGGAGTCTCTCCCAACTAGAGAGGCTTAGTCTGTACTGTGCGGAGAGAGCCATGGGTCACACACACCATCTGAGGGATGACACAAAATCATTACCACCCTGTTATACAGCCACGTACCTAACTCAGAGCCTATTCATGCCTCTTCCGCTAAGTAAGAGCTAGGCAGGCTATTTAAACAAGAACACCCAGTGTTAATACAGCAGGGTTATTAGAAAATGCTGGAAGATTCTGGGGTAAAACAAAGGCCCACCGTCAGTGCTCTGCAGGTTCAGAGAGGACCTCCTTCCTCCTGGTGCAACTGGAGCAGTACTGAGACAAAGGCTGCTGTGGTGCTTTGAATAAGACTGGCTCATACAGACTCAGAGATTTAAATGCTTGGTCACAAGGAGTGGCATTGCTTGAAAGGATTAGGAGGTATGGCCTTGTTGGAGGGAGTGTGTTACTGAGGGTGGCCTTGAGGTTTTAAAAGCCCATGACAAAGCCAGAGCCTTAATCTTTCTCTGTCTCTGTCTCTCTGTCTCTCTGTCTGTCTCTCTGTCTCTCTGTCTCTGTCTCTCTGTCTCTGTCTCTGTCTCTCTGTCTCTCTCTCTCTCTCTCTCTCTCTCTCTCTCTTTCAGCAGATCAGGATGTAGCCCTCAGCTCCTTCTCCAGCACCACCTCTGCCCATGTGCTGACATGCTCCCCACCATGCTGATAAAGGACTAAACCTTGGAAACTGTAAGCAACCCCCAATTAGGTGCTTTCTTTCATAAGAGTTGCCACGATCATGGTGTGTCAGCAATAGAAAACTAAGACAGCTGCAGACCCTCTCAGTTGGATAGGAGGGTGAGGGAGGGACTGTGGGCTCATTTTTGGGGTCTGTACGGAAGTAAAGGAGACGAGGGGCTAGACCAGCAAAAGAATCTGTCACCCTGATCTTAACTTTCATTTTGCCTCATCGAAGAACCTCTAGGCCACGGCACAGGTCAGCCGTGTTAGATGGTGGATCTGGGGAGCTATGGATGGCCATTCCTGCTGATGTGGATGCTATTGTCACCAGACATAGACCCCTCCAAGATAAGGTTCTCATCTGCACCTTATGGGAAAGAGTGCTGTCCCTGAAAGCTCTCTCATGGGAAGCCACACAGAGCATCTGCCAGCCGTGTGGCGGGCCAGTGTTTTGATGGCTACAGCTGACCACCAGGACCCCACTGGACTGCGTTGTTAGCATTTCATGCCAGCTTGGGACACCCTGTTCTTGTGGGTGTGTGAACACTTGCTATTCTCTCAGAGGCCAAGCTCAATTCCAGCCTAGTCAGTGACTATTGGTGGCCCTGGCAAGTCACTGATGTTGTATAAATCCCTACCCACAGTCAGCAGCATGCTGGGAGCACTGCTCCCTTCCTGTGGGGGATGAAGTGAGACAGTCTCATGCCTGGTGACGTGACGAACAACTTAGGGCAATACCTGGTCACCACTGTGCACAGTGCACATGAATTGTCACATAGGTCAGAGTTTCACAGCATAGGAAAGCTCTTTGTTCCATCACAGGCTTTGCAGCCTGGCCCCCAGGAGCTTGGATTCCGGTTCCTGAGGGCCCAGGAGCATGGTGGTCTACACCGCTGAACCCTGAATGTAGCTCTCATTAGTGACTCTCCCTGGACCTCTCCCTGGATCTCTCTGTAGAACTTAAGAGAGTGACAGTGATGTCAGGTCCCTGCTATTAGATAGTCCCTGAGGTTTGCCATTATCTAGGTGATTCTATTATGTGGGAGACTCCCTGCTGAGGGGTGATTATCCCTGTCTCCTGAAGCATGACTTGGCATGCCTGTCCTGAGTTCCCACCAGGCCAGAGAAAAGACACCAAATTCCAATTGCTTTGGAGCAAAGAAATACACTCACCTGCCCTCGTGAGGATATTTTCTTTTCCTCGTTGGCAGCTGGGGATGCTATCTCATTTTAAGAAGTGGCTTTATTCAGGTGGTGATGGCCTTACCCCACCTTGGGTGCCCAGTGGTCAGCTATCTCTGCTTCTGGGGCCGTGGACGGACTGACTTTACTTTGCTATCTGCCTTTCTGAATTGCTGATTGCTTTCTCACAGTGTGTGGGTTGAAGCACAGCCTGTGGGCACCAGCCAGAGGGTTTTGTAGGAAGCTCAGTGTGGGCTGGTGCCATTGCCATCCCTGAGCAGGGTACTTTTGTTTCCCATGCGACCGAGAACATTTCTCCTTTTGGCGTCCTTGGTGACTGGTCGGCCTGGACAAGCCAACCTTCAATGTTTTGGACATTCTTGTCCTTCCTGGGTGGCCATACAGTCAGACAAGAAGATGGCCCGTGGTCACTGGACAAGCTGTACCATTTCCGTTGCTAGCTTGAACTACTGCATCAAGTATGATTTTGTTTTTTCATCTTCTGCATGAGTGCTCTGTGGGGGGCAGGGTAGTGTGGTCCTAGAGTTCATGTGGCTCGCAGGAGCTCTCTGAGTACTTTGTCACCTTCTCTCCCAAGGAGAGCATGTTGAATATGGTTCTCATACCTCAGCGCAATGGTTTATGGCCTTCAGTTCTCTTGAGTGCCATGTTTACTGAGGGAACTGTCCACGAGAGGCATCCTGGGCCAGGGACTTTGGAAGTCAGGCCTTCTTCTTCTTCTTCTTCTTTTTTTTTTTTTTTTTGCATCTGAAATATGCCATTTATAATGAGGAGCATCAGGGTGCAAAAGTCTGGGACTTGCTAATGGAGCCATGGTTGTGGAAATAGCTTGGAGGTTTATCACCCATCAATGACACCTCTGCCCATGGGATTGGTGATGTCACCAGGGAGAATGCAGAGCCAGGAGATGGGACTTGAGGACCCTGTGCTGCATGACACATCAACATCCAATTGAAGGAGCAGTAACCGGCAGATGAGTGGGGTCTGTGGCCGTGGGCGTGCTCCTGAGCCTCGGCATCCAGGAGTGATGGATGCTGTGTGCTACTCCTTAGCCATCTGGCTGCAAATGGGCTTCCAGCTTGAAGGCTGTGTATGGGAGGGGCTGGGCAGAGTAGGTGGGCTGGGAAGGCTACACACTGTGAAGATGAAGGGGAGGGAGGGCACCATCATCTCTTGACAGCCAAAGTCTAGCCTCAAAGGTTCCTCCGCACCATGGCCCCGACTCATTGCTTTTTGGGGATAGGTTTGATTCAGCATCCTCTTCAGACGGGCTGACACTATACTACTTCCTATCGGATGGCCTGCCTTGTGGGCTGTGAGAGATGCTCCCATCCTCCCAGGGACTTAAGAACCTCCTGCTTATGACTGCAGACTTCTAGACTTGGTTTGTGTGTTGGTTTAAAACTTAAGTCTTTGTCTGTCAGAGGGAAAGACTTATCCTTTGATCTTACGGATGCATCGGAGGGAGATGAAGAAGACAGAATCTAGAAAGGCAAATAGCATGCTTCTTCAGTCTTAAGTTCAATTTCCAGAGCACCTTAGTTGTATAAGTTTACTGGGAAACATTCAAACACTGTTGGGAATAAATGATTTAAAATGTATTTTTAAGTCAATATGCAATCATTTATTTTTATTAATTAATTCTTTTATTTGCTTACATCCCAAATGTTGACTTCCCTCCTGGTTCCCCCTTTCAGAGTTCTTCCCCCATCCCTCTTGCCCTTCACCTCTGGGAGGATGCCTCACCCCCACAGTGTTCCTCCACCCTGGCATCAAGTCTTTATAAGATTAGGTACATCTTTTCCCACGGATCCCTGGCAAGGTAGCCAGCCCTCTGCTACTTATGTGCTGTGGGGCCTCCGTCCAGCCCATGTATGCTCTTTGGTTGGTGACTCAGTCTCTGGGAACTCCCAGGGGTCTGGGTTAGTTAACACTGTTGGTCTTCCTATGGGGGTGCCATTCCCTTCAGATCCTTCAATTCTTCCCCTAACTACTATAATGGCCCTGACCTTAGTCCAGTGCTTGGCTGTGAGTATCTTCACCTGTCTCAGTCAGCTGCTGGTAGAGCCTCTCAGAGGGCAGCCATGCCAGGCTCCTGTCTGCAAGCATAACATACTATCAGTAACAGTGTCAGGGTTTGGTGCCCGCCCATGGGATGGATCCTAAGTTGGGCTGGCCTTTCCTTCAATCTCTGTTCCATTTTTGTCCCTGCTCCTCAAATTATTTCACAAAATAGGAACAGAAAGAGCACTACCTGATTCATTCTATGAGAGAATGCTCTCAGAAAGGGGAAATCAGCCATCTTCAACCAGGCAGTGAGGGGACACACTTGTCATTCACTGTTAGCCCTTTGGTCAACTCCTTCTGTAGAACTTTTCTTGACATCAAGGTATGCAAATAAATTTGTGTGAAGCATATATGAATTTCTCCAAGTAATTAAAAACTTCAAAAGGTGGCATTTTAAAAGGTGGTATAACCAACCACACATCAGATTATACATCAAACAACACTTTACATAGAAAATTCCCTATTGTTGGGCATCTCCCTCCCCCACACCCCAAACAAAGGACCAGCATTGGTATCCTAGTAGTCTCTGGCTTGTTATGGTTAGAGTCATGATGGCACGAAAGAGATACACACTTAGTAGCAATTATAAACATGTATGTGTGTGTAACTGCATGTGTAAGCATGTTACAGAACAAGTGTGCAAGCACAGGCTTGCGTGAGAGAATTTGAGTATAGTGCAAATGTGAGTATGCCAATGAACAGTTGTGAGCATGTTACTGTGCAAGTGTGAGTTCATGAGTGTTCAGGTGAATGTGGGTAAGTGAATTGTGAATGTATGAATATGCAAGAGTGTGAATGAGCAAGCTTGGGGGAGTATGCAGTTGAGGGAGCATGAGTATATGTGAGTGTGTGCATGTGTGTGCACTTGAGTGTGTAAGTGTGGAAGCATGCATGTATGTAAGTGGAGGCCAGGGTCAACCTTACTTTTGTGTTCTTCATTCATTCTCTACTTTGTTTTGTGGAAACAAAGTCTGTCACTGGCCTGGGGCTCACCAGGTAGAGCAGGCTGCCTGCCCAGCTGATGCTAGGTTCCACCCATCTCTGCCTCTCCAGGGCTGGGATTACAAGTGTGTACCACTGTGCCTGGCTTTTCTATGTGGGTTCTTAGGAGTGAACTGAAGTCCTTACACTTGCACAGCAAGGACTTTAGGAAGGTACGACGTGTGTGTGTGTGTGTGTGTGTGTGTGTACATATATATATGTGTGTGTGTATGTACATATGCAAATATATATATATATGTATACATACATACCTCAGACACATGTATTTCCCTTTCTTCATTCTTCATTTCTCTTTTACTGTTCTTTACAAGTTTACACAGTGTTATAGAAGTGAAAAATGAGATTGGAAACCTATATAGCTAAACATCTGGCTTTATATGCATGAAAGTTGATAATGTTGTCATAACCCCCAATAAAATGCAGTTCTTATTTACTTACTATTAACCTGAATAAACTTATGAACACATTAAGTTGTTCAAGTGTCAAAGTCCGATATCAAAGTTGGTAGCCAGCAGAAACATCACAATATACATATACTGTCCAGAACTGGGGAGGTTATAGGTGAACTACAGTATTGTTAAGAATGTTCTCGGGCACCTACTTTGTGCGGGTGTTATTATGGAGGCATTTCTGGACCTCTGCTAGTGCCTCTGTGGGTGTCATAGTAGCAACAGGTGAGTGATGGCCCCTACCTGTCTTAGCGTGTTCAGTTCCATGTTATAGTAAATGAGGGTAGTTTGGGGTCAGTTTAAGAAGTGCCAGAGTCCTGTTCTGGCAGAGACACATGCTACTTGCAAAAAGGTGGGATATAAAAAGAGGAACATGTCCAATGCTGGATGCTGGGAAGGCCAGGAGCACACTAAGCATGACTGGAGGGAAATGGTTTGCTCGGGGAATAGGGTAGCCACAGACCTGAAGAATGGCCTCGAGCATCGGGAGGGCTGCTGTTTTCTCTCAGCACCTCCATGGGTCAGTGGATCAGTGGGTCAGTGGGTCATCCTTTAAAAGGTCAAGAGGTTGTAGGAATTTCAGGGAAGTCACCATTAATATCTGGATCCTGTGTAGATGGTTTTCATAATGATGTCTAGGAGCTTCTGAAAAAATTCTACATTTACAAACTGACTGCTCAGTATATAGCTGCCATGATTGCTGCTGGACAAAATGCTTTTTTGTTTATTTTTGTCTTCCAAATAGTTTCTGGCTTAGCTTGCGCAAGGCTTTAGGTTCTATCCCCAGTACTGGAAAGCCAAATTAACCAACTGCAAGTCTGGGACCTGACATAGGACTGGGTATCCAGGCAGTGAGAACTGCAAAAGCAGCCACACCAAGGAGGCTGGGATCTCTCAGAGATGCCTCCAACCTCAGCAGGAGGGCTGATTGCAAGTGGGATGGGGTGAGTCTGGAGATTTGGAATCTGCATAAAAGACAGTGGAGAGACAATGGAGTCCACAAGAACCCTGAGAGCCAAGTTCCAGGATTTTCACCACAGTGTCCAGACTGGCATGTGAGGCCTGTGACTTCTGGGGAGTAAATTCTACTGTGGTGCTGTTAGCTGCAAATATGACTTAACAAGATCCAGTTCTTAGGGGAAGAGAGAAGCTTGCTTGGACTTGTGCAGTTATAGTGTTTGTAGGATACTCAAGGGGCCTGATACATCAGTGACTCAGTCTGCTGCTCAGGGAGGCATCAGGACCTCAGCTTCAGATCAGGTTATCTCTGATACAACCAGGAGAGGGATTGCGCTAGAACTGATCTGGAAGCCTCTTTCCTGAGGACCAGTTCTCATTGTACCAGAAGGAGCCATGTAAGCTTCTAAGAAGGAAAAGTGGCTAGTAGTCCTACTGAGCTGTAATGCCTATAAACCACAATGACCAGATATCAAAGGTGTACTAGTAGTACTTCAATCCTAGGAGTAACCAACAGCTGTCTATGTATTTAAAGTTCACTTGATAGGAAAGAATTCATGCTTGATACTATACACCTAGCCCACCATTGCATGACTGACGAGGTCATAGCCTTAGAGGAGAATCAAGTACTGCTACTTCCTTAAGCTGGTATAAGTTATATCTTTATTCTAAATACTGATCATATGTCCACAGGTATGCATAGTTCCCATTACTTTTTGCAGCAGATGGAGAACATATCAAAGTTTCAACTGGTTTAAATAGAGAACAATTGACCCTGACGGTCAGGTACCCAGCACCAACTGACACATCTATAGCACTACCTCTGTACCTAAGACTCAGGGAACATTATGGCAGATGGGACAGGAACCCAAGGACCAGGATGGGTGCTGGGAAATAATGGAAGCTTCACCCATGCAATCTCAACAATATGGCTACCTAAACAAGACCAGGAAAATGACACTGCTAACTGATATGCCAATGGGATGAAGTGTCCCAGGGACCCATCCCTTGATGAAAAGACAATAATCCCTGCTGAGGGCAGAGGGACAAACAGCCTTCTCTAGGATTGAGGCCCCTTGCTTATAGATTACCCAATCCCATGTGGTTAGGTCTAAACACATATACATATGAGTAACACTAAATGAACTCAGAAGACTGTATTTATTAATTTATATGTGGATATATATATATATATAATGATAGACGATCATAAGAGATCATGGATTTAAATAGGAACTGGAGGACTTAGGAAGCATTGGAGGGAGAAAAAGAGGTAGAAATGATGTAAATATAGAAACCATATATGAAATTCTAAAGAATAATTTTTTAAAAAGAATAAAAATTGTGACATAACACAGAAAATTGTTTTCATGCAGGCATCTGGAGCAATATTAATGTTCAGAGAGTGTAGACTGTATGGCTTATCTTAGCAATAGTATGAATTATCTGTTTAACATAATTGGAAATGGGTTTTCCCCCATGGAAGTGGGAAATAATGAGAATTTTCATACTGAAGTCTTCATGCAAAGAGACCGGTACAGACGTCTTGGGCTCTCATGGTTTCAAAGTCATTGTCATGTCAAGTGAAGGTGATGATTATACAAGAAGTCAGAGAGGGTCTCAGAACCCAGCTCTATCTTTCTCCTTATTGCTGATCTCAGTGCTTCTGGGTTCTCTGAAGTTGTGCTCAAGCTTGGATAAAACACTCAGTGTTTTTGGGACGTCTGCCCCTGGGTAAAGTGTTAGACAGATTTATGAAAGCTCAACCTTCAGGGGTGTCAGAAAGGCAGCCGTAAGCTTCACTCAATTTGCCCTGTGTCTGGGACTGGTGTCAGAAGGGATATACGGCAGCTGTGACTGTCATTCACTCTGGATGAGGACACAGGACATGTGCTACTGAACTTGGCCTCCGACTTGCCACGCATATGCTAGTGGGGGATTGAGAATGGAGAGGTGACATCAATGTCTTTCTTGGGACAGGCCGGGACTCAGTCCATTCTTCATGCTTTGGATGGTCTTGTTTCTAGAACTACCTATGTTTTAGGTTTATTTTAGGAAAAGAACTTAAGACAGGGAGGCGGGAAGTGGCCAGCTAAACGCTGCTCTCACACCCAGCTATAAACTCCGGAATCAAATTGTTGAATCAGCCAGCCATGCCTAGGCTCCTTCTGGATCACGGTGTGACATGGCAATCTCTTGAGGCCTCTGCTGATGCCATGCTTCATAATGAGATGTGTGCACAGAGTGGTGTCCTCAGAGGGCATCCAAAGCCCCTTCTTTCCTGAGCCACATCTTCCTCTTACCTCCTTTGTCTCCTTGTGAAAAACTTCTCCATCATCAGAGATCTGTTTCCATGTCTATTTTATGCAACCTGATTCCTAAAATCTTGCAGTTTGCAAAGAGTACCTTTTCCCTCATTTTATTTTTAGTCCATGTATTTGTGCATTTATACATTCTTTATTATAGATTATTATATCTGGTGTTTTGCTGACTAAATGCTCTTTGCTCCCTGTTAGGTGTTCAATCTTGAGACTACTGAGCGAGAAATCACTACTGTGGCCTTTGGCATCATTTTGTAGTTGGGAAGACCTGTCTCACACAGAGAATGATACAGGAATGGAAAGTGACGTAATAAAATGCACAGGCCCCACAGAATTAATTCTGTTGGAGTTGAGGAGAAGGGTCAATGACAGAGGTCAGAGATTTGGAGGCAAAGCTTCAAAGTAATGTAGACATGTCAAAAAGGAACTGCTGGGCCCATCTCAGGTAGCCCTGAAGGATAATTCCCCCCCCCCCACCAGAGAAAGTGTAGACTTCAGAATTCACAATGTGTACAAGGTTTCTTCTCTGCACTGCTGAAAGAGAGAGGGAGAAATTGATGGAGGGAAGGAAGAAAGGAAGGGAAGGAGGGAGGGAGGAAGGAAGGAAGGAATGCAAACAATCTCCCATGTCTAGCCACATAACAGCCACAGGAGTCACAGGAGCCTGGAGAGCATTTGGACCTCCCTTACCAGTGTCACTCTCTGTGCACGATAGGCAGCATCAAGTCCTCACCTGTGGGGAACCAGAAGTGAAACAAAACACCAGCCACTCCTTGCCCACAGCTTCCGCCCATCATGACTCAGAAATATTAGGCGGAAAGTCCTATGTTATAGATACTATAATGCAGCAGCTACTTTTGTAATTAGCCTATTCCTGTCCACGCCATTTCACGTGAGGGACATGAACACTGGCAGAGGTCAGTAGTTATGGAGGGTTCCAGAACCCATCCTCCTAACCGATAGCTCTAACCTCCACCACTGACCTGTCCCTTCAACTCTAGCGAAATTAATGTTGTGGATCCTGGGGCATGACTGCATGCAGAGTTCAGTGTTAGCCTTCATGGCAGCATCCACTGGGGTTTTGGAGTGTGTCTCCCAGAGGTGGACGGAGCTTCATTTTCCCAGTACAAGTCTGACCTTACAGAGGCCTTCTAGAACCCCTATCACTGCCTCAGGAGAAACATCTGGGGGCTCCTAGTGACAGACGCCTGATCTCTAAAGACTCTGCATGCCAAGAATTTAAATCAAGGGAGGGGTCCCGGGGGGCCTGTCTGTTCTTCTGTCTTGTTTGGTCTAGGATGCCTGGGATGAGTCAATGTGGCTCTGTCTCCACTCTGTGTCTTCCCTGATATCTGAATATCGGTCCTCACACCGTCCTCTCCTGGCACGATGCCTTTACTCTAAACACACTGATCCTGTGGATTAGGGCTCGTCACAATCAATCTCAGCTGATGACTTCTGCAAAGGTCCCATGTCCAAATGAGGTTACGTTCATGGACACTGGAAGATAGGACCCTAATGTCTACCCCCAGTTCAGGGAGGACAGGGGCAGACTGAGAGAGACTCCCTCTGTGCCCTATAGACATGCAGCCCGAGAAAGGTATCTGGCAGACTGGACTCACTTTGGATGTTTCTGAGGTTGGAAAGATTCAGTCTCTTTGTGGTCATAGAAAGAAGGGAGGGGGACTGGGGATGGGGAATAGGGAGGGAGTGAGAGAAGGAGAGAGAGAAAAAAGACTGAGATCTCATGGTTCCATATTTAGAAATAATTCTGATGATATTTCCACGAGTCACAGTCAAGGTGAAATCAGCCAGTTAGATGTTGTCCTCACAGAATGACGTACCTGATTCTGAACTGGTCCTAGAATTAGGTAGGCCCTTTGGTCTCCATGGTCCAGTCCTGGTGGGCTTAGAATCAAAGTGACCCTTGAGAAATCCTGTTATCAGATAGTCAAGCACACACCCTGATCTTCATACAATCATGCCCACAAGTGAAAATTTAAAAATGTAACTAGGAAGTAGAGTTGGGGCCTCTGTATTGAGATAGAGACTTGTCTACCCTGAGTAATGACTGCCCCCTTTAAAAGTCTCTTTGTCCAGGTGCTGGAGTCTGAGCCGTCCTCACACAAATCCGGTCTTACTTCCGTTAAAGCCTGGGTTCATTAAAAACGCAGCCCCTCCCCCACCCCCTGCACTGCATAGCAACAAGAGCTGTTAGCAGTGAATTTGGCTGGAATTGACAGGAGCCCTGGGGGAGGGAGGCTTACTGATGGAGAGGGAGGGTACCCAGGTCCACAGAGGCATCAGTACTGGCATCAACACTGACTTCATAATTTTGTTCAGAGAGGTCCCTGAATATCTCCAAATCCCCTTCAAAACAACAAAGGGTAATGTCTGGGTTTGTGGATTACAGAAATCCTGAAATAATTAGCTCACTTAGCAAGGCTTGTCCAAGCACCTGCTGCTGTACGCAGGCCCCATGGAGGAGGGGTGGCTCAGGGGACAGGAGAGACCTACGGCAATTTCAAGCTCCTTGTGGTGACATACAGGCAGCTGGTCAGGCTTCTATGCTGGCACACTGGGGACTGAGGGGATCCCCAAGGGAAGCATGGGGCTGTTGCAAGGAGTGGAGGGCAAGGGAAGGCATCAGAATTGCCCAGAACATGCTCCCTACCTGAAGCTTCATGGTGGATTTAGGTCGCACTGGGGACACAGGATCTTACCAGGAGCAGGGTGCCCAGGGCGGTAGTGGAGATCCTGTGTGTACACACTTGGCTCTTCCCTCTGGCCGGCAGCATAGAAGACTTTGGCACTGCTGGGTTAAGACTCATATTGGTGAGTGAGGTTTCCAGTCTTCAATGCCCTAGCCACTGGCCTCCTAAAGAATGACCACAGGCTGCAAGGGAGCGCCAAGGACTGAGTACTTGAAACATTTCTGGAGCAGTCCAGCAACATAGGGACACCCAACTGGAGCCTGGGCCCTTCTGTACTGAGCTGTGTAAGACAATGGAGACCTTCTGAGGGAAGGAAGGCCTAGCACTAGCAGGCTTTGGCTCAATCTGTCCTTTAGGATTCCTTTTTATTTTTATGTATTTAAATTTTTATTAGCTTACATTAAGTATATCATAGATTTTACAACATTTTCATACATTTTTATATACTTTGATCACATCTCCTGTCATTACTTCCTCTTGTCTCCTTCCCCATCTTGCAGCTCTCCGTCCTGTCCTTAGCCATTGCCCCTCCTACTTACCCCACTGTGCATGTGCACATATTCGTGTGTGCAAGCGTGCTCACACATGTATGTATATCAGAATTTAGTAAGAGTTACAGAAGCCTGGGCACCTCACTGTAGCTGCACTGAAGGAAATGTCTCTGTCTCTGCCAGCCATCAGCTGTGAAGGATGCTCTAAAGCAGTACCACTCACAGGAGTGAACCTTTCTGTTCACTCCTAAGAGCACTGTGGTTTGGGAGTCAAGCGATCAATGAATCCAAGGCCTTTGGGAAGAAGAGGGCTGTGATGTCCATGGGCGTGGCTCTCCGAAGGCCAGAGCAGACTGGAGGATGGGGATAAAGAGAGGGAGAAGGGGAGAGAGCAAGAGGGTCAAAGATGATGGCAGGAGGAGAGAGGGAGAGGATAAGGAAACAGCAGCTCTGGGGTGGGGCGCGGACATCTCTGACACACCCTTCATGTATGCAGGCTCCTCGGTGGTGGCCGATGCTGAGCGTAGAGGAAGCGGAAGGACACCACATCTGTTCTTGCCAAGAGTTTTGCCATTGTAGTGCGGCCCATAGGACTGGGCCTAGGCCTGGTGACCTGGTGATCATGGTGGCCCAGGTATTCATGGGTGTGGCTGCAGATGTGAAGACCATTGTTCTTTCTTTGCTCAGTGTCTGGGCCTACACAGTATGAGAAGGACAGGTGCTCTTACTTAGCAGCTGAACGTTGGTGACCTCCCTTGATCCCAGCTACCTGATACCTCTTTCCCCTCCATAGCACCCCCTTCCCCAGGACCCCTTCTTTTGCCATCTCCACAGCTCTCTACCCTGTAATCTATCCAAACTTTCTGTGCCTCACCACCAGGCTTAGACTCCAACTTGGTGATTTCTCTTCCTGTGGTCAGCTTTTGTGTCTGTTAATTGACAACTTCCTACCAAGCCCATTTTCCACTTGGGATTTGTGGCCCTGAACCAAGGGCCCTAGGACAAGGACAGGAGATAAGGCCTGCAGAGTTCAGCAGCAGGATGAGGGGTAGTACATTTCAGGGTAGTTCACAGTTTTTCAAAACATTCAGCAGCAGCCAAGTCCTCTAATCAGCATGAGATGGATGTGATATGTATACACACATATTTGTGTTTGCAGTATGCAATACTGCATGAATTTGTTGTATGTGTTGTGTCCATGTGTTTCAATGCCTCCATGTGTTTTACATGTGCCTATATGTGCATGCAGGTATGTATATATGGCCTGTATATGTGTTGTTTATGTGTACATATATATGCTATGGATAATATCTGTGTGGTGTCTGGTATGATATGCTATGATATGCATATGTTTTCCTGTGTGTAATGTATATAGTGTAGCTTATGTAATATGTATATGTGTGCCTATGGGTTGTACACATAGTATGATATATATGACATACATACATACATATATATATATATATATATACATACTTGTATATTGTTTACATGTGATGTGTTGGTGTCTTTTTACTTATTTATTTATCTTGGATTTGGTTTTTTCGAGACAGGGTTTCTTTGTATAGCCCTGGCTGTCCTCGAACTCACTCTGTAGATCAGGCTGGCCTCGAACTCAGAAATCCACCTGCCTTTGCCTCCCAGAGTGCTGGAATTACAGGTGTGTGCCACCACCACCCAGCTGTTGTTTTTGTATGTGGTATGTATAGGTGCATGCGGTGTGCATGTATTTTATATGTGTGCACACAGGTGGTACAAAATAGAAGACATATGCATAAGTGTGCATTACCCATGTGTATGTATGTTCTAAGCATGTGCCCGTGGTATGATATTCAGATAAGACATATATGCACATGCTTGCATGGATTTCTGTATGCATGTGCATTTCTGTACACATGTGTATATGCTGGTTGGACTCAGTCATCACAGTGTCCCTGATGAAGACTGGTGACCTCTCCCGTACTGGAGACTCCCTGCTTTCCGTGCTTTGGTGACAGCAGAGGTGTTTATCTTGCAGAGTCTTGCAGAGCATGAGTGCACAGATTCTCTTGCTCTGGCTCCTGCTGAGTGTCCCCTGGCCTGGTTTCTGAGTGTGGCAGTGAGCATGCGACATGTACTTGGTTTCCAGGGGTGGGACGTGGTGTGCTGCAGGCTGGCTGCTCTCCCAGGTGCAGCTAGGTTGGGAGCTGTTTGTGAGAGCGCTGCATCTATCAGGAGTGGATGGCACTCAGCCTTCCGCTTTCCTAGCCCATAAATTGTCAGCGGCAAATAGAATTTCCAAACAGGCATCAGGGGAGTTTGGAGCTCAGTCTCGCTGGTTTTATTGAAGGTTTATGAGAGATGGCAGAGCAGTTACCAGCAGGTTTACAGAGGTGTCGGGGGACAGCATACCCTCCCGGTTTGTGTGCAGAGCCTACCACCCAAATTAGCCACTAACCTGCTGCAGAGAAGGGAAACAGCTTGGAGTGCGCCTGTTAACAGGGCTTGGGCAGGGGTGGTGGTGGTGGTGTCTTCTTTCCACTGATGTTTTGGGCTTTGCTTTGTCCACTCTGTCTACACACTTCTGGGTGAGTGATCGCCTCTGGCACACTGTGGTTCAAGTTCTCCTCACTTAATTGTACTTGCTTCAGAATGAAGCTGTAGATTGGGTTGTTGCTCATGGTTTCTCCCAGGCTAGAGTTTATAGAATCAGGTCACAGACAGAAACACAGCTCAGCCTATGTTCTCCCGGGAAGGGACTGATGCTCAAATTAGGGACTCAAGCTTCAGGGCTCATCGGATATGAGACTCTGGGGAGGTACCGACCTCAGTGCCTGTCCTTGTAAAATGGGCACTATATTATGGCCCTGGCAGAGTGTCTTAAAGTCCCATGGTGGGTTAGTCACCAGGAACTGGGAAGCAACGGGAAGTTGGCCCACATAATCAGGCCCTAGCAAGGTGCTAAGTTTCCACAGGGTCTTCCTAAGAACTCCCCTCAAAGAGAAGCATACTCTAAGATGCCCTCTGACTCTGTAGGTGACACCAGGGACTTTTCTTAGGGGCGACTGCCCATTCCTGCATTACTCTATCATTAATCCATTCTAACTCCAATAATCAAATGGCACAGCAGTACAGATGCCACCATTTATGAAACCCCCATCTGTGACCACCGTGACAAGTGCCTTACCAGGACTGCTGACAGCTTCAAGTGCATAGACCTGGGGGTTTGGAACGTCTCAGGACAATGCCAGTATTCTGACCTAGGTGCAGAGTGTAGGAAGAAGCTAAGCAGGCAATCAGCATTGGCCCTGCTGGTCCTGATGTTATAAACTCAGATCAGCTGTCTCGGAAAACCCCTCTTGGGAGGGTAAGCTTGGATGCTTGAAATGAGGTACTAGCTTAGCATGTGAAAGATCCTTACCTAGAGGTGCCTCATCTCTCAGGCGACGTCCCGGATGATTAGGTGAGGCTCTCTTGATTGTTCCCCGTTCAAAGGCACCATGGAGCAACACCCACTGGCCTTTTTCTTTCTCCAGATTTCTTCCCTCCTCTTTCTGTAGGGGCGGGTGGTCCAGGGACCTATGTACCAATGTGGCTCCCAGTGGGAGCTGAGGCCACAGTGTAGATGGAGCAGTTGGCTGTGCACTGTGGATGGACAAAGATCATACCCAATTTTTAGCTAGACTAGGGTTTGAAGCACCTTGGGTGAAATGTGGTCCTTTGAATGGAATGCCCTACACAGCCAGGAATTTCCCTCAATGTGCTGGTCCCAGAGAGAGATTCCACATGGAGTCTTTACATTTTAATGTGCGGAGGAGAGGAGAAAACACCAAGTTTTATTCATCAGGTTCATCGGATGTGGACAGCAGCAGAGACTCAGCTGTGGCTGAGAGAATCATGGGGGCTCCAGAAGAGCTGCAATGATAGCATGCTTCTTCAGGGGCTCCAGGGGCTTGGAAAGAGGAGCCACGCTCAGCCTTTCAGTGTGTAACTGGGTCAGACAGACACAGAGACTGCCCATTCCTGTGGGGTAGGTTATGGGACTGGCTGGCTTGGAAGAAGCAAAGGATATCTGACTTACATGCTTTAACTGAAGTGAATCTAGAAGATTCACTTTTGCCACACCAGGGTAGAAATAAGAGTTGACACAACTCTATTTCTTGATTTTTTTTCTTTGCTGGGTAATAATAGGCAAGTCCTCTCTGAGCCTTGGTTTTTATTACCTTAAAACAGTGGAAGTTACACTTTGTCTTCCACTGGTTATTTGCCTTTGTGTAGAAGTCCATTTTCTCACATAGTCAGGGACTTGGCCTTTGAGATACCCTGTCAGCCTGGATCAGAATTCCTGTCTATGAATAAGCTTAGCCTGGCTCCTTATTGTCTGTTGTCCTTGTACACATGAATATATGATTAAACACGTGTACAAACAAGTTTATATACAAACTATTAGGTACAGACATAAGGATACATACACGCGTATACTCACACATGCATATAATATGTATATACTCAATGCATACAAATACATACACACACAGAATAAATATAATAAGAGCTACATTCACACTAATGCAAACTTTTCCCCATGTGCAGGTAGACACACATGTGTAACATATATTTGCTCACACATACTATGAACGCATTCATAGACACATAGTAATACCTGTGTATACATGTGAATAGATAGACACTGGAACCCCTCTTACCATTGTGAACGCACATTTCCTTGCACATATGAGCCTGTTCGGTCATTCCTGGCTTTGGAATACTGGATCCATGATATGTGTTTCAAGGACCCCATGTTCAATTTGTAGAATGTAGAAACAGGAAGCTAAGATTTGTGCCCATCAGTATCTAGCAGTCAACAAAAGACTAGTCCTTTGAATGACATGAGATGGAATCTGCTGTCCAGGAACAGAATCACAGAATGAAGGACACTGTTATTTTTATCTATAGGAATAACATTTTGTGCATTAGATAATCTTCCATCCCTAAGACAAGTTTTTATCTTGTTCAGTTTTTTCCCATTTCTTCTCTCTCTATCCATCCTTTGCTCTGATATTTTGGGGGAGTTTCCATGAATAAGGTGGATTTGCCTCCAGTGCTCACCAAAGCCCTAGTATGTGCACATCACCAGGGAGCTCAGTCTAGAAGATGGTGGCCCTTGGATCCAGCTCTAGATATTCTACTCTTAGGTGTCTCAGCCTCAGCTGTATGTCTTATTATCCATGACAGACATGCACCCTCTCCTCTCAGACTCCTCCTTGGATCTGTCACGTTCCAGTTCAGCTACCAATATGTTGTGTTCTTTTTCCAGGGAATCGCCAAGAAATAGTTTTCTTCCCCAGATAGAGAACCTCCATATCAAGGAATTTATTATTTTTTCCAGGTCTGGTTTGGTTGAGCCAGTGAGTTTATTAGAGCTATTTATAGGCACATAGATGACGGGTTACTTATAGAAGCACAGATGACTCAGAAGCAGCTGTCTCACTGTAAAGCCCCACTCCATCATGGGTGATGAGTGAAAGCCACAGCCCCAGTGTCCCAGCTGCTGGAGAATCTCAGCTGAGGCTCTGACATGTCCTCTTCCCCTATTCTAAGAGGGGATGCTAATAGCTCTGTTATGACCACAGCAGACCTTGCTATCACTATACTTCTCTGTGTATTTTGTTGCCATGGCTACCATCCAAAGGTATTCTGAAGGCCATTGTTTGTTTAGACCTGTATGAAATAGTCCCACTATAACAAGAGCCTTGATGACCCTGTCTACCACGCAGAGGCCCCTCATCCATTTCCGTCTTGATGGCAGAGCTCTGAGGACTTCTGCCTACATCTACCCTAACAACAGGGCCTTGGGAACCCTTTGTACCTCATCCTGACAGCTTGATCACTGGTGGGGATCTAGCATCATCTGCTCTGGTGAGACAGTGGCTCCTGCTGTCTGATCACGGTTTTGCAGGGGAGTCTGGATCTTCACCAGGGCTTCCTGTACCACACCAGCTGTGCCTCCCACTCAGCAGCTCTGCACTGAAGCCAGCCTCTTGGAAGACGCACAAGGGCACGTGTCTCCTGAAGAGGGTTGAGCAGCTTTGGCAGGTGGTTGTCTCAGAGCTGAGATTCTGGACCCAGGATCCCCCCTACCCCCACCCCCATGGGCCTTTGGAAATGGTAGGAGTGAACAGGAATCCACAGAAATGTTACTGGGCATTTAGGGAGTTCCCCGAGACTTGTCACATATTGGTCCTCTCTAGGGATTCTTGATCTCAATAAGATAATTTGAGAACGGACTTAAAAGGAAACTCCAAGGCCATTTCATTAGAATTTAAAATAAAAAAACCCAGGACAGGAAAGCTGCAAGTTTCAGCAGCTGCCTGGGGGAGGAGATGAAGAGGAAGAGAAACTCCATTTGAGTTAAGCTGGCATGAAGGTCAGCCATGTGCCAGATAAACAGCTGTGTTCAGAGGAAGAGAAAGGAAATGCAGAATTCCAGACAAAGAGACAGAAGAGACGAAAGGGGGAAATGATGATTTCCTGAGTCAGAGAGACCAACAGGACCTCACGGGGACTTGTAGTGGCTGCACCAGGCCAGGAATTTTTATAAGGAAAAATACATTATCTCATTAACTGGACAACTGTTTCTCCACCTTATTATCGATGTGGTTTAAGGTAGATTGACCTTCCTGGGGTGCCCCCCTTCCTAAGTGGTGGTCTCTTAGCCAGGTGCGACCCGACCTTCCCAGTTGGATTACGTCTTCTATGTTTAGAGAAGTTTAGAATTCCAGGCCTGGACCACACAGTCCAGGGAAATCTCTTTCCCTGATGGGTATGCACAGAGCCCTGATTAAGGTCCTAAAACAGAAGAACCTGCAGCGAGGAAGAGAAGGAACCCTGATGTCTTGGAGATAGATAGCTGTCTATCTACAGAGTAACATCCAAGGCCTTGGGCATGGGGCCTGGCCATGTCCCAGTGAGAGTGGGAGGGGAATGTCCTGTACCTTTTGACTGACAGGTGCTGCCTCTCTGAAAGATGTTGTTTCTTTTGACAGGTACTGCCTGGCCCTTCTGACAGGTGCTTCCTGCCCCTCCTGACAAGTATTGTTCCTCTTGACAGACAGGTGCTGTTCCTCATGACAGGGGCTGTTTCTCTTCCCCTCCTGACTGACAGGTGCTGTCTCTCATGATAGGTGCTGTTTCTCATCCCTTCCTGACTGACAGGTGCTACCCCTCCTGATTGACAGATGCTGCCCCTTCTGACAGGTGCTGGCCCTTCTGACTGACAGGTGCTGCCCCTCCTGACAGGTGCTGTCTTTCTGCCCCTCCTGGCTGACAGATGCTACCCCTCCTGACTGACAGGTGCTGCCCCTCCTGACAGGTGCTGCCTCTCCTGACAGGTGCTGCCTCTCCTGACAGATGTCAGCCCTCCTGACAGGTGCTGTCCTTCTGCCCCTCCTGACTGACAGGTGCCATCCCTCTTGACTGACAGGTGCTGCCCCTCTGATTGACAGGTGCTGCTCCTCCTGACCAGATGTGGTTTCCTTCATAAATAGTTAATGGAAGGTCTGGGAACCAACATTCTAACTCACATTTTCACATGGATCTCAAAGCATCAGAGTCACAGCCTTACATGGATTCTAGACTCTACAGCATGGAGCCACAGGATGTGGAAGCCTCACCACAGTGTGTAAGGACAGGTTCACGAGGCCCCTGGCTGAGAAAGTTCTGGGAACAGAACTTGAGAAGATGCTCTAAGAGATGGATCCTTGAGGAAGTAGGACAAGGAGCCCATCAAGGGGGAGGAGATAGGGCAGGACCAGCAGCTAGCTACAGTTCCCCCAGAGCTGCTGGTGTTCCTTGGGTCTGGGTGCTCATTCTGAAGAGAAGACAAACCAGACAAAGGAAAGAATGTGCAGGAGAGGAGGGCACTATCTTCAGAGGTCTCTCCCAGGAAGATAAACTCAAAGAGTAGCAAGGCTTCTGCTTTGTGTGTTAAGGGGTTCGTCCTGGCTGTGCCAGCTCCTGGCTTTCCACACAGGGTACAGACACAGGATGCATTCTTGAGGGACCAGCTCTAGCTGTCTGCACTGTGCATGTCTGTGTGTGTGTGTGTGTGTGTGTGTGTGAGAGAGAGAGAGAGAGAGAGAGAGAGAGAGAGGCAGAGAGGCAGAAGCAGGTGGAGAGAATTTCACAGTGTCACAGAGCATTGCCACCGTGTGCAGAGGGAGCAGGAGCACCTGTCTACACGAGGCATCAGACAGCAGATGACATACATGGGTGTTGTTGGCTTGCTTAGTTCCCCCCTCCTTCACACCTTGCTTGTGTGAACTGCAAGATGCCAGGTGCGTGGAGATTTCTGTGCCACACTCTTGAGACAGGGACACCATCTGATGTCTGCCCATCTCCTCCATGAAGAGTCAGCTGTGGTGTCTTTTGTGGTCAGTTGAGGAATTTTTCAGGAGAAAGGGGTCTGTTTCCATCTTGGCTGGCGGTTTGGCTTCCCTCTGCTCCCAGCGGGGTCTGCTGTCTTCTGCTCTGCTGAGGCTGTGAGTCCCCAGCCTGCTGCAGACAGGATGGGAGTCGGAGTGAGCTGGTCCGACTTTCTCCCGAGTGTGATGAAGAAGGTCTTGGTGTATTTATAAGCTCAAAGTCCAATTCTTTATTTGTAGCCATGCTAAGACATGGGTGATATTGTAGACCAGTGGCTGCTTGTGGCCTGCTGGCCACACCATTTCCCTCCCATCTTCCTTTTTTCTCTTACCTCCTCTTTCTTTCTTTTTTTACTCATCAAGGAGAGGAAGACAATGGTGCCTTCCTAGTACCATGGAAGGGAAAAGACTGCATTGTGTCTCCTGGGCTGAGTTCTGAGTGAGAAATAGATTGTCTTGACCCATGCTGTCTCTTTGACCAGGTAAATAAAGGAACTGAGTTGGGGTCCTTCCTAGTTGTAGTGTATTTTGTGTGTGTATATATATTTGTATGTGTATATATGTATGTATGCATGTATATATGTATATGTGTGTAAACGTAACCATCCTAGATAGTTGTGCTGCTATAACAAAATACAACCTATATTTTAAAATAATTTGAAAATAATTGGAATCCATTTCTCACAGTTGTTAGCATCTGGGAAGTCCAAAGTTAGGTTGCCAGCCTGGCAGACTCAGTGCTTTCTGTTTCCAAGATGACTTCTTGTTACCATGTTCTCACTCAGCAGAAGGTGGCCAAATGAATGAGTAAAGCAAAACAAAATAAAAAAGATGGTAGAGACATGTGGACATCACACAGACACACACATACACACACACACACACACACTCAAAAATAGTATCCTGTTCCTACTCTCACCAAATTCTCACTGGTGAAATGCATTCTATATCAATCACTCCAAAATATTAACTAATTCCATGGAAAAGTATTACTTCAAAAATTTCAAGTCTTGCCTAATCATACACAAGTGAGAGTCAAAGATATATTTTATATCAAGGGAAATTCCCCTCAAGCTGTGCATAGGCACCATCAAACATGTCATAATTGTGTTGCAGACACAGGATAGACATTCCTGTTCTGAAGGGGAAGAAGAAGGAAGGAAGGAAGTGAGGAAGGGAGAGTTTCAATTCCTAAGGTCAAAAATAACCTTCTTGGTCTCCATGCTTTAGAGCCTGTGTATGTGTGTGTGTGTGTATACGTGATTATGTGTATATGTATGTGTTTGTGCATGTGTATGTGCATATGTATATGTGTACACATGTATATATATGATTGTGTGTGCATGTGTGTGTTTGTGTATGTTCACATGTAGTATGTACATGTGTTGGAGTGGCCCAACCTTCTGGCTTTTCCATGTGAGAATTGAAAACCAAGGTACAGGGCAGCTCTGCAGAGATGGCCTTGAGCAGTCCCATCTCTCATACCTATCTTAGACACGGGCCTAGGGGACTTTCTGCAGTGCCTCCACCCTGTGCCGGTTCCCTGCCTGGGTTCCATGACTCTCTGGGGCATCATGAAATCTAGTGGAAGGTTCCAGGCCTCTGTAACACTGCCGCACAAACTATTTGCCACAACTTCCACAACTGCCTGTCAGCATTGCATCTGCCTGGAGCACCAGACATTTTGTCACAGTCTGGGAGTGACAGCCCCAGGGCAGCCGTGACCTTTCTTTTAAATTGTTCTACTCTGTTCCTGGGCCTTTCACTCTGATGGTGCATACTTGATGAACTCAAAAATGCCTTGGGAGCCTCTCTTCCATTGGTTCTGGATGACAGGTCCTGGCTTCTATTTAGATGGGTAAGCCATACTAATCTCTGTGTCAAGTGCTCACTTGGCCATATCCATTCCTGCTGTCTCCTTAACAGGCTTTCTTAAATTTTCCAATATGGATACGTTGAGAAATATTAAAAAATGTAAGTTCTGCTTGCCTTTTGATGTATACCTCTTGTATTTACCTCATTCTTCTCATGTTCTCCATTTTATTCTAAAGAATAACCACTTCATCTGGTTGTTTTCTCAGCCAGATATTCAATTTAATCAGTCTTGGCTCATACCTTCTACAACCATCAACATGGTTCTGCCAGGGTGTTTGCCACTCCACCAACATCTCAAGAGCATGCTCCTAGCTACCAGCCTCTGCTTGACTCCTCATCAGAATGTCCTCACTGCCCGTACGTCTTCTTGCCCCACCCCCCCATAACCACTAACATGTTCTCAAAGGAGGCTGAGGTTTTCTCTATGGCTCTCCTTCTCCCCTGAGCTCACACAGGATCATCCAATAATAGTCTAGCATGGACTTTTCATTGAATGTCTTTCCAAATTCTCTCCATATCCATCACCCAGTTTCAAAGCTCTCTCCATGGTTTTAGATATCTGCTACAGCAAGACCCCCCTCCCACATTCATGCCCATTTTGTGTGGATTTCACTAACAAATTACCATAGGTGAAGTGGTTTATAAATGGCAGAAGTTTATTTTCCATGATTCTGGAGGCTAGGAAGTTTAGGGTAGAGATCTGGTAGACTCTGGAGAAGATTCATTGTATACCCTCATCAATATCCTCTCACATGCTTGTGTTTTAGATGTGGTGAGAGTTTCTTGGCCCCTTTCTTTATAAATAAACTAATTCCTATCCTAAAGGGGTGACCTAATATATATTGACCCTGCTCCTCTGAACACCATTACCCATGGATTAGGATCTTAACACAGGGATGTCTGGAGAGTAACCACAGTGGCCTCTCTCATAGGCACGTTTAGCTTGAGATTGGAGTAGCCATACACTCTTCTTTTTCTTTTTTCTTCTTTTTTCTTTTTTTATTCGATATATTTTTTATTTACATTTCAAATGATTTCCCCTTTTCTAGACCCCCACTCCCTGAAAGTCCCATCAGCCCCCTTCCCTCCCCCTGTTTTCCCACCCAACCCTTCCCACTTCCCTGTTCTGGTTTTGCCCTATACTGCTTTACTGAGTCTTTCCAGAACCAGAGGCCACTCCTCCGTTCTTGTACCTCATTTGATGTGTGGATTATGTTTTGGGTATTCCAGTTTTCCAGGCTAATATCCACTTATCAGTGAGTGCATACCATGACTGATCTTTTGAGACTGGGTTACCTCATTTAGTATGATCTTCTCCAGCTCCATCCATTTGCCTAAGAATTTCATGAATTCATTGTTTCTAATGGCTGAATAGTACTCCATTGTGTATATATACCACATTTTTTGCATCCACTCTTCTGTTGAGGGATACCTGGGTTCTTTCCAGCTTCTGGCAATTATAAATAGGGCTGCTATGAACATAGTGGAACATGTATCCTTATTACATGCTGGGGACTAATGAAAACATGAAAAATCCACTTGGCTTCCTTGGGAATAAATTTGATCTGTAATTGACAGTGTCCTCAAGGCACTTAGTTTTCCCCATGAACATGGGTTCTGGGATGGAGGGCGGGGGCAGGTATTTCGGTCTTAGCATCCTCTTGCTGGTTTCAAATGGTTTTGCCCCAGGCCTACTTAGACCCTAGGGACAAGGTAGATCCACGGGGGTCTGGTGGGCATGCTTCTACTGCTGTGTCTGTGCTATTGTTCTTTGTAAGCATTATTTGGCATTTAGGCAGCTCAGGGCCTTGAAGGCTTCTACCTTCTACATGTGTCATGCTAAGAACAAGTGGAGCTGGGATTTCAGGACAGGCAAATGCCATGTTCAAACCCAACACAAAGAACACCGCATAGACTGAGGCCAATTTCCTCTGATGTCTACTGGGTTTTCCTTCCATTTACCTTCTTGGGCCCGCTTTAGACATCAAGTAGCTGTGGCTGCACACACCACAGACAGCACAGGAAGGCCCGAGTGGCCCTGTCTGTGGGAGTACCCCAGACCTGTCCCTCATCACGCTCCACCTCAGCCTCCAGCAGCTGTTCTGGACCAAGCAGCAAACTCAGGAGAGACTGAGATCAGGAGAACCTGTTCACAGAGGGCACGGCTGTCTTCTCCCTTACTCTTTGGGTCTTCTTCTGTATGTGGGGGTTCTAGCTGGCCACCATGAGGTGGCGCCATGTAGGCCCGTTGCCTGTCTTACAGGGGTTGATTCATTGTGGGACTTCAAGAAAATGCGCACATCAACAGGGAATGGCAGGATTCACTTTGTACCTTTTACTAGACACTGACTTAAGTAACAAGGGCCACATTGCTAACCCCTGTCATAGAATCCTCATTCCTCTTTCCAGAAGACACCCCCGCAGCCTCTAGTAACCACTGGCCACAGCAAAAGTGTGTATATTGATGTCTAAATCTCGTGCTTTTCAAGGTTTATCTCTAGAGATCTCAGAGGTCGCACTAGTGTCATAACTGCTCTGTGCAAGAGCTGACATCGGGCCACTTACCCAGTGTAGAGTGGTAGCGCCGTGGCCACAACCAAGTCTTTTCCTGAGTAACTCCAAGGTCTTAGGTCAGTGCCTTTCAGGACAGGAATACGCCAGAATGGACTGGAGCATCCTTTACGGGTAGTGAGGTTAGCTTTCCTGGGAGTGGGGGTGGCGTCAAGGGTAGGGCAGGGATGGGGCTGCTGCCCTATGTCTATCCTGACAAGGTCCTTGCCCATTCCCACTTGGCCCACACCCGCCCAGCACCATCTGCCTGCTCCCGGCTGGCACTCCGTCAGCTTCACAGCACTGCGATGAGCTTGGAAAGCCGGAGCATGGCTTAGCAGAGGGCGAATCTAAAATCCTTCCTCCGCCTGCACCCCCCCATGGGCCCCCCTCCCCCCTCCTTGCTCCCCTCCACAACCAATTTATCTGCCAGTCCAGCCTACAAGCAGAGCTGGGGCCAAATTGGCTGCTTGCCCATGCTTATCAGACGCTGTGACCAGATGGCAGGAGAGCGGCCCATGGCAGGCAGGACAGGGCTGGGGAGTCCCTGTGTGCAGAGAGCGTTCACTGGGGAGGCACGAGGCCAGAAGGTTTTCTAAGTTGCAAAGGAGGTAAGGGGGAGAGGGACACTTTATCCCTGAGGGAGTCAATGGACTATGGAGTATGTTTATGTAAACCCATGTGCATGTGTGTGCACACATGTGCCCTTATGTGGTTGTACACCACATTTGGGTGTATGCATGCAGGGTACATGTACTTTTGCACACATTAATCATTTGTGTAGCTATGCACACATGTGTATATTCCTGGTGTTGTGGAAAAAGAGTAGGAGGTGGGACTGGAAATGTCCTGTGCATCTGAAGTCCTAGAAGGTGTACCACTCATGGCCTGCCCTGGCACTAGTGTGCCTAGTCAGTTGGCCGCATGCTTGGCTGCTTGGCTTGTTCCAGACAGCTGTACTGGCTGCATTGGAGACTGCACAGTCTAAGCTGAGGCCAGCTTCTCTAGCTGGGGAGGAGTTCCCAGCTGCTGGCCAGAGGCAGCATGCATATTAATTCATTGATTCATTCCAGATTCTGCAGGTGTCCTCTCTAAGCTCACACCTCTGGAAAGTAGGACACTGGGAGAACTGAGAAGAGGCTGGCTTGCACAGTGCAGAGAAAAAGCAGTGTTCAAGGTCACTTGCAGTAGACCCATTGAGATTCCTCCTAGATGGCCTCTCAGGGGATGGGGTGAGGGAGGCCCAGCTTCCTGGCCTCCCTGGTACCACTTTCTGCAGGCTGCCCTATTACTCTGATGACTCCAACTCCCAGAATCTGCTCATGCACTTCCCATCCTGTGCTAGTCCCTGGGGGGGGGGTTGGCCTCTCCCAGGCAGGTGCCCCATCTTTGCCTGGAGCTCTGCTCCCCAAGGCCTCTGTGCTATACATCTTTGCCCACTGCTCCCCAAGGCCTCTGTGCTACACACTGGGCCTCAAAACCGTCAGCCTGGGCCATTCCTGACTTTCTTCCCGATTGTACCTGCTTTTGTATTCAGTCTCTGGAAGCCTAACTCCTCTCCACCAGGCCTCCACCACTGCCCACAGCATTTCCACCTCAGGTCTTACACAACCAGGCCTGGGCTTCCGGCTTTGCTCATCCCTGTGACCCTCTAGGAAGCACATTTTATCCATTCTCCAAACTGTTCCAGCTAAGATCTCTTACGGTACAGCTAGAATCCTTCTGCCTGGTGCTTAAAAGTTCATGCTCAGTGCTCCATAACCTCAGTAAAATGCTCTGTTCTGGGGCCTCCCAGGCCATTCTCTGTCTCCCCTGTGATGTCCACCTGCTCCCTTCATAGTGCTCCACCAACTCCTATGTGGTCCACATGAACCAGGACCCACAGTCAGTCCTGGCAGGCTCCCACTGAACCTCGGACTCAACCTCAGCTCCTCATCTGGCTCCTGTCTCTTACACTCTACACAGGCTCCTTGACCTTCCTTGACCTTTTCAAGATCAAAATTGTCTTATGTTATGCCCTCTCTGTGCCCTACGGGGTTACAAGATATTTGTATTTGGACCACAAAAGTGTTCTGCATACTGTCCCCCCTCTACCTCATTCACACAGGCCACACCTGCCCCTGCCCCTGCCCCTCCTCTAACTGAGGTTCAAGGGTCTTCCTGGCCACAGAATTGCCCTCTTCTCCATGGCCTGTCTCTGACCACTGAACTTGCTGTTCTGTCTGAGGCATCACAAAGTACCTCTCTCTGGGAAAGAGAGACACTTTGCTGTCCGTGCTTATGCATTTCTCTCCTGTCCCCTCAACTAGGGGGGGACTTGTTCTCTGTCCCCTCAACTAGGGGGACTTGTTCTCTGTCCCCTCAACTAGGGGGACTTGTTCTCTGCTCTGCAATAACCAGTTACTGGAATGAACATGCCTAACCTCGGGTCTGTTTTCACTGAACTTAAGTTGCCTTAAAATTTCCTTTACGCTGATGTACCTACAGACTCTAGATGTTCTATTCAATGCAGATTCTGGCTGCTTCGGTGTGGGCCAGGGCTCGGGAATCTTCATTCCTAGGAGGGAAAGCATTGTGGCAAGACAGACATCTTGGCTCCTCCCAAGAAGCAGCACACAGTCAGTACTGTTGCAGGGCACAGGTGATTCACACAGGCATCTCATGCTCTGTAGGCTGGGAACTAGGAGGAAGGTGAGGCCCTTCTCACACTGACCATCACTCTGGTGAGGCACAATGGCCTGCATTGCTTTAGCCAGCATCTCAACAGTGCTATAATGGAGAAGACTTCTACTTGAAAGTGGGAGGGATGGACACATTCAAACCATAGCAGACTCTCCACCTGCTCCCATGCTGCACTGGGAGCTACAGTCAGGGTCCTGTCATCCTGAAGTGTCTTCAGTGAGGGCTTCCTTTTCTCTGAGGAGGGCAAGGGGGCCCATGCCTGCCCACTGTTGGTCTCCTTTGTGTATGTGTCTGTGTTATCTGTGTATGTGTATTTGTAGGGAGTGGGTTGTGAGGACATGTCTATTTGTGGAGACTTGTGAATCATGGATTGAACAGGGACTGTCATTCTCTGTAGCCTTGCCTTCCCAGTTGCCTCCCGACTAGTCCCTTAGAGAATTCTTATCTGTTCATTCACTTGTGGAGTATCCATGTAGCATGGGCAGAAAGCGTGGGTCCTGTCAGTACTGCAGGTTCAATGTTGTATGTGAACCAAAGGAGCTTGAAAGAAGCTTTGGATGATAGTGAAACCACACACACACACACACACACACACAGAGTCCCCCCCCCCCCCCAGATGATGGAGGTGCATAGTCCTGCCAGCCCTAGCGGTTATACCCAGGCCCCTGAGTAAGCAAAATATAACTGAGACCTCCAGGTGTGATGTACAGCAGATAGCAAAAAGCTGACATCATCCTCACCTTCATGAAGAGAGGATCCGGGGCCCAGGATTCACCTAGGACTCTGAGGCAGTATGAGAACTCTGAGACTGAAGAGGGGATAGGGCAAGTTGAGTCTGTCTGTATTTAAAGAAATAGGAAAGGAGAGGAAGGAGAGGAGAGGAAGTTTCAAGATGGGCAACGGAGGAGGATAGATGAGAGATAAAGGTAGGACCGGGGTGTAAGAATTGTCCACTGATAATCTGACTTGGAATCCAGTGAGGATGTTGGCTTTTGAATTTGGACTTCTGCTTCCTGGTTAATTGTTTCGGGCCAATCCAATCTGCAATGAAATGTGTGTGGACTCAGTACAGGGTTTTCTCCATCTGCATCCGCCTCCTTTCTCCCTCTCTCCCTGTCTCCCTCCCCCTTTCCCTCCCTGTATCCCTCCCTTCTTCCTTCCCTCCCTCCCTCCCTGCCTGCCTCTCTCCCTCCCTCCTTCCTTCCCTCCTTCCTTTTCTTTCTCCTCCTACTTAATTTCCATCAAACACCAGAGACCTGAGACTCCTTCCAAGTGTGCTCCCTGGAAGAGGCAGGCTTTGCCCAGTGACCTCTAGATGACCCTCCCTGCTGTCACTGGAGGCTCACAACCTCTCACAGCACAGGTTGTGCAGGGCGTGACTGATGTCCCCTGGCTTGCCTAAGCAGTGCCCCCCACCCCCTCCATGGCCTTGTGTCCTCAAGCCATTGCTAGCCACCCTCTTCCACAGTGGAATGGGCCAGTTTTCTTCTTAATAATTCTAAACAACAAAGGCTTCAAGTCTCTGATAGACATTCGTGGGGACATTGTCTAAAACAGAAACGAGGCTTTGTGTGATGAAGGCTAAACCCTGTGATGTACCACCAGCTCTTAGAGTTGCTGGTAGCCAAGAGCGGGACCAGTCATTCTCCAGAGTACCAAGTTTAGCACATAGGTGCAGAGCTCTGAAGTAAATGTTTTGAGAATGATCTCTGATGTTTTGGCTGGCCACCACGGATTCCAGCAGACAATGGGGATTTTATGTTTCTGTGCTGCTTAGACAAGCCAGGGGACATCAGTCACGCCCTGGGTGACAGGTGCTGTGAAGGAGAGATTGCGCCTCCGCAGGAGCGGCATCCCTCATACACCGAGGGAGGGCGGAGGTTTGGCTGCTGGGAGCATCTTCTCTGTCTCTGGAGCTGAGCTCTGTGGACAGTTGGACATCCGCCTGGGGCTGCACACGTCTGCGTCTGGGCTCTGCCAGCTTCACGCTGTGGAGAGCAGCTGCCCGGCTCCTGCTCTTAGATGTGGGTAGAATGTGAATCTGCCGAGCTCTCACAGATTAAAAAAAGAAACCCAGGCTGCTTTTATGTCTGTTGGAGTCAGCCTGCATTCTGAGAGCGTGGGTTTGGTGCTTACAGCCCAAGAAGTGTCCTAGGCTGACTGCTGGCTCGCTGTCTATCATTTCAGGGCACAGGGGGCGGGGGGAGAGTTGGAGACTGGGCTACACAGAGCTGAGTCCAGGAGAGCAAAGGCACTGGGGCAAGTAAACAGAGTTGACTCTTGCATTTTCCCTGAGCTGCAGCCATGGGAATCCCACTTGTGCACGGAAGATGTACGTGGAGATAGGAGCGGAGGGGCCATATTGTCCGTGTGTCTAGGTGGTGAAAGAAACAAAGAGAACAGAACAAGGCATGGTGCTTTGGGAAGAGTGGTGTCCTGGAGAGACTGGCATTTCTGCCTCTGTGTGAGCATCTGGCAGGAATAGAATGCTCAGCCAGGTTGACGGGGGAGGAGGCGGTTCACTCATTCTATGTGCTGTGAAATCGGCTGAAGCCGGTAATTCCTGGACCATCCCTTCTGTTTTCAGCTCCTGCCATCTCAGTGGAAAGAGTGGGTGGAGGCAGACCAGGGACATAGCAGTGGACATTTGGAGTGCATCTCCTCTTCTTCGGCCTCAGTGTGACTCATCCCGCAAATCCACATGAAGAAAATACAGGTGTGTGTTTGCAAGGTCAGCCAAGGACAGACAACCATCTGGTTTAATGAGGCCGTGCCTGTAAGCAGTATGGTACAGTGCCTGACATGTGGCACCCTGGGGAGAGGATGCTGCTGCCTCTGTCTTCTGCTAAGCTTGATCAGTTGGCTCTATTGTTTGGGATCTTTCTGGAGGTCAGAGTTAGAACCCTCCTGCCTCTTGTATTATCTTGTGGCTGCCAGCATATCTTGATTTGTAAGTATATCCCTCCAATCTCTGTCATTAGGGTCTTATGACCTCTTCTGTTCTGTGTCACTCTCCTGCCATTCTTTTGGAAGAACACTGTGCCTCAGTCACAACACCTGCCGGGCCACAGTCCTCTTCCCCATTCCATCCGCAGAGGCCCTTTCCCTTGGTTTCCGGGAGCCTAGACTTGCAATATTTGGAAGCCATAACATAAAGGAAGGTTTGGTATAGGGTAGAAATGGAACCTCCAAATGGAGACTTGAGCTTGGAATGACACCACAATCCATGAATTGTGTGTATTCTGGGGAGCTGGGATGGAGAATGGTTCCAGCTATCAGGACAGAAGTCCATTTCTTACTTGTAGGAGCCTCAGTTTATCCCACCACAACATGGGCATTCTACTCATATTGTAAGAATCACTGCCTGGTTTGTTGAGACCATGCACATGAGTACTTGGGCACAGTGCCTGGCAGAGGCCCCCCTGGGGAAGGCTGCTGTCACATCTATGCTTGGCTGAGCTGGGTTTGCCTCTGCCACATTCCTCAATTTCATATCCCACATGGACCTGAAACTTGGCCTCAGATCTTCTGGAGTGAGATTTGCACTGAGAAAATGGGGACTGGGAGGAAGAGCGATGGCTCACTGAGTAAAAACACTCTCTGTGCAAGCCCGAGGACCCATGTTTAAATCTCCAGCATTTCCATAAAAAGCTGGGTATGATTATGCATGCCTGCAAACCCAATGCCGGGGGACAGAGCCAGGAATCTTCCTGGCCTTGGCTGGTCAGCCACCTCGCTGAAGTGGTGAGCCTTCCATTCAACCCATCTCAAGGGAAAGGTTGAGAGTGATTGAGGAAAATGTCCAATGTCCTTTTCCAGTCTCCGCGCACTCACGTGCATGCACCCCCCTCACCCCACAAATGCATACTCACACACATGCACACACAAATGAAAAGTAATGAAAAAGTAGAAGTGTGATCCTTCTTCGATCTGCCCAGGTGTCATGCGAGTGAGGAGGGGGCAGAAACCTGGGGCCAGGCATGCACAGAGAGGCCCTGCGTGGTCCTGGCCAGGGGCTCTGTGCTGATGAGCCAGTCTCCATCCTGCTGAGCTCTCCTCTGTGGGGACTGGAACCTCACAAAGCTGCTGTGACACGCCTGCCTACAGAGCTTAGCTCTCTGCTCTCTTCTTCCCATGGCAACTAGGGAAGGGGCCAGGAGAGCCGGATCTGCAGAGGCGTGGGCGGGCGTCTGCAGGAGAAAACCAAAGCGCAGCCTGGCTTCCAGCTCCGTGCTCCTCAGCCTGTGCAGCTCCAGAAACACCACACATCCTGTCGCTAGATCTGTCCCGCATGGCAGAAGAGGAAAGGGGGAGGGGAAAATCTGTGACCATAGCTACCTAGCACCGTTGGAAGATATGGCTGGAAGTGACACCTAGAACTGTAGGTGGGGTGGCCAGTTTGCAAGGAGCTCTGTTGGCTGGAGGTGGCTGAACCTGCATGCCTTGATTGGATTTACCAAGGGCCTTGTTGAAACCACAAGGCAAAACCAGTTGTTATTTGTGATCCATAGAAATCTTTCACATGACGATCCTTGCATATTTGGGGATTCCTCTTGACAGACCTTGGGAGGTTCTGTAGGGGTAAGCGTAGGTATAAATGTAGCAGTAGGGGTAGGGGTAGGGGTAGGGGTAGGGGAAAGAATAAGAGCAAGTGTAAAGATAATGGTAAGGCTACGAATAAGTGTAAGGACTAGGGTTACGGTTAGGGCTAGGGTTAGGGTTAGGGTCAGGGTCAGGGTCAGGGTCAGGGTCAGGGTTAGGGTTAGGATTAGGGTAAGATTACAGGTTAGGTTTGGGTCTAGGTCTGGACACAACAGAAGCATATAAAAATGGGAATATCATGGTATCCTCCCTGTGTTGCTGAAACCTGGATATTGGTGACCAATAGCAAGGCCACCAGTGGAGTTTTTTTGGGGGGGGGGTCTCCCACTAAGCCCTTTAGTATAGGACAAGCCAGAAAATTGGCAATGGTGACCAGAACAACAGGCTTGAGTCCCCAGCCTGGGGCTGCTCTCCAGTTGTTGAGAGAAAGTAAAAGCTCTGGGTTGCTATCTGAAGTGTCTGAGGCTCTCAGGCTCATGTGACTGTGAGAAAGAGAGAGGTCTACTCTGCCTCCCTCCCCCAACCTCCCCACTCACTTGGCCTGCTAGTTTTCTGAAAAAGGCTCTCCTCTTTCTCTGAAATATCTTCAAAGTCTAGTGGCTAGTTAGCTGACACCTTTGCTAGTGGATATTTTTTTTATGTTGTTTTTTCTTTTCTTTTCTTTTCTTTTCTTTTCTTTTCTTTTCTTTTCTTTTCTTCTCTCTTCTCTCTCTCTCTCTCTCTCTTTCTTTCTTTCTTTCTTTCTTTCTTTCTTTCTTTCTTTCTTTCTTTCTTTCTTTCTTTCTTTCTTTCTTTCTTTCTTTCTTTCCTTCCTTCCTTCCTTCCTTCCTTCCTTCCTTCCTTCCTTCTTTCTTTCTTTCTTTCTTTCTTTCTTTCTTTCTTTCTTTCTTTCTTTCTTTCTTTCTTTCTTTCTTTCTTTCTTTCTTTCTTTCTTTCTTCCTATCTTTCTTTCTTTTGGAGACAAGGCTTCTTGTGTAGCCTAGGATGCTTTGGAGTCACGAGTCTCCTGCATCTGTTCCCGGAGAGATGAGTGCCACCAGCTTGAGTTTCAAAGTTATATTACACAACAAAATCCACCTGCCTCAGAGCTTGTGAATGAGATGCTCCAGGCCCGACTTGTCTGCTAGAGAGAGCCGAATGAGTTAGAGAGCAGATCCAGCTAGTGGGCTTCAGAGTCTAGACAAGGCTGAGCACATGGGATGCGTAGAGAGGTCGGTTTCCATTGTCACCCCAAGTCATCCCAAAAGGCACACTTGTGATAGACCTCCTGACACTGGGCTGGGCCAAGCGTGCCTTTCTTCCCATTTAAAGAGGTTCCCAGGCTGGGTGAGCGCTCAGTAAGATGCTTGCTGCCTAGTCAGGAGAGCCTGAGTTCAGTCCCCAGAAGCCATGAGAAAAAAGCTGGGGTGGCAGCGTGCACTTGTCATTGCAGTCGCCCATGGATTTGGTTGGAGGGGGCACGGAGAGAGAGGGATTCTTGAGGCTTGCCGGCCAGCTAGTCAGGCTCAACCAGCAGCTTTTGGATTCTGGGAAAGCCACTGTCACAACACACTAACTATGTAAGGAAAGGCAGAGTCAGACTATTAAGGACAAAGCCCATCATTAATTCCTGCCTTCCATATACATACCACCCTCCCCCCACCCCAGAAACAAAATAAATAAAGAAGCGTCTACATTTTCAGATTGTTCTCCCAAATCAAGGAATGAGTCGAGTTCGCAATAACCTGAAGCCTGAAGCCGGGGTAGGATTTCCTTCAAACTCCATCTGCTATTTAATTAGTTCAGATTTCTTCAAGATTTTTATACTAATTGCTCATTAATCTTGGTTTTCCGTGCTCTAAGGGTGTCTACGTGAGGAAGCCACTGCAGCTGAGGGAGAGTGAGGGGCTGTTGATCATAAGCTGTGATAGGCATATTAGCCAGATGTGATCCTAGGACCCTTTATAGTTCACTAGCACCTCATAGAGCAGGTAGGGACAAAGAGCACTGGTCCCAAATTCTGGACTTTGCCCGCTGCAAGGCAGAGGCTCTCCTGAGCTGAGCAGAATGGTTGTAGGGTGTGAGGTACCCCCCATGGTTGTAGGGTGTGAGGTACCCCCAATGGCAGGGGAGCAAAGACCCAGATGTTTCCAATCATTACCAGTCAGAGTCTTGCTGCCCTTACCTCTTGCTTACAGATCCCAGATCCCAGATTTACCCATCCAACTGTTGCGCCAGTGACTTGAAGGCGACCATAGGTGGAGGGGATGCAGGATGACATACAAACTGGCTTCTGGATGTAGCTCCTCTCAAGGTGATGGATGCTTTAAGCAAAATGATGTGTGCGGGTAGTTCATAAAATGAAGTTGTCCACATCCTGGGAAGCAATAGTCCCCATTCCTGGATCTCTCTCTCTCTCTCTCTCTCTCTCTCTCTCTCTCTCTCTCTCCCTCTCCCTCTCCCTCTCTCTCTCCCTCTCCTTGTCCCTCTCCCTCCCCCCTCTCTCTCTTTCTCTCTCTCTCTCACATATATGCGCATGCATGCGCACGCACACACACACACATATATGTGCACGCATGCATGTGTGCATGTGTGTGTGTGAGAGAGAGAGAGAGAGAGAGAGAGAGAGAGAGAGCAAGCATGAGAGCTGTCTGTACACATCAGGGGAAGTAGTAGTCCCCACTCTTGGTAGAGCTCTTACCATCCTCAATTTCTCTGTTCTCATGAGGACTTCACCTCAAGAAAGGCTAGAGGACTTTTAGGAAGCCTGACCTTTCCTTCCCTCCTTGAGAGTGTCTTGAGGAAGCACATGCCTTGAATAGATTCCCTGTGCCCTTCACCTTAGTGGAGCAGGTCAGTGTAGGCAGCTGGGATTTCCCATGCTTCTATCTGGCCCACTTTCTGACTCCGGAGCCAGCATCTGTATAGTCCTCAGTCAATTCAAAATTCTACCAGGACAGAGCTGTATTACCCTTAAGCTTCCATCAGAACAATAGTATCGAGTGTAGCATGTTGCACAGAAGTTGGTCCTGCTTCTTAGAAACTACCACTTTTACTTTATATACCAGGCTACATAAAGTGCATGCATATATCTATGCCCGTGGAAACACACAGACACATATTTACACACATAGCTCACAGACAAAACAATGTGAGTAACATACTTGTAACTCACATATTCACACATGCACAAGCACATATGAATTACACAAATTCTGGCATGTATACATATAAGCATATATGTGCATTTTAACAACACATGCTCAGATTTACATGAAATAGACATTTATATGTACATATGTGCTCATACCTATGCACATAGAAACATACAGGTGCATTATACGTAAACAAATACATGAACATATACCTATGCAGAGATACATGTGCACCTAATCTATGCATGTATATTCATGCACATGTACACATACAAATACACATGCATGAACATGTTCACACTCAGTCATACACATGCCTCCAAACATCCATGCACACTTGAAAAAAATGTGTGCACACACCTGTATACCTGCACATGCACACACAAACAGATGCAAACACAATTACATATATATCACTAGCAAACATAAAACCATGTATGTGTGCATGAATATTCTTAAAGTTCATGCTTATGACACATTCATACATACACACCCATGTGCATATAACCACACATGTCCTTATAGGTACATGCTGATAAATACGTACATTCATTCTCATAAGCATAAGTGTACAGAAAACATAAATGTGTACATATCCATGCATATATGAGAACATACAAGCTATATACATATCCATATGCACATAAAATACAAAATGTCCACAGAAGGGCAAATGAGTTTATATGTATATATAGGCACACCCATATACATGCCCAGAATATACACATGCACACACTATACATACATGCTTGAATACACATGGATACATGTGTGCACATACACATACCTCCTTCTAAAGTTATGAAATAAACTGTGTTCTTTATAAATTTGTATATTGAACCTCTAACTCCCAAGTGAGTGTGTTTTGAGACAGGGATTTTAAGGTTGTAATTAAGGTTAGATGGGCATATTAAGTGTCTTAGGGTTTCATTGCTGTAAAGAGACACTATAATCACAGCAAACCTTATAAAGGAAAACATTTAATTGGGACTGACTTATAGGTTCAGAGCTTTAGTTCATTATCATCATGGTGGGAAGGATTACAGCAGTCAGGCAGACATGGTGCTGCAGGAGCTAAGAGTTCTACATCTTTTTTCCATTAGTATATTTATTTATTTGCTTTATATCCTTATCACAGCCTTCTCTCTTCTCAGTCCCACCCTCCTACCTCCCTTTTCCCATTCCCTCATCTCCTTCTTAGAGAAGGGAGCCCCCTCCTAGATCAATCCACTCTAGCACATCAAGTCTCATCAGGATTAAGCACATCCTCTCCCACTGAGGCCAGAAATGGCAGCTCAGCTAGAAGAAATGGATCCAAAGACAGGATCAAGTGCTTGAGCCAGAGACAGCCCCCACTCCAATGGTTGGAGGACTCACATGAAGACCAAGCTGCATATCTGCTACATATATGTAGGGGGCCTAGGTTCATCCCATTCTGTTGGGTTGGTGGTTTAGTCTCTGTAAGGCCCCATAGGCCCAGGTTAGTTGGCCTTGTAGGTCTTCTTGTGGTGTCCTTGGCCACTCTGGTTTCCTCAATCCTTCCATGGACTCATGTACAAGATTCTCTGAGTTCTGTTTAATGTTTGACTGTGGTCTCTACAATGTTTCCATCAGTGGCTGGATGAAGCCTCTCAGGAGACAGTTATGTTAGGCTACTGTCTACAAGCATAGCAGAGTATCATTAACAGTATCAGGGGCTGGCACTCTTCCATGGGATGGATCTCAAAAATATGTGCTACATTTACATGATGGAATACTACTCACCTATTAAAAACAAGGACATCAAGAAATTTACAGGCAAATGGATGTAACTGGAAAATATCATCCTGAGTGAGGTAACTCAGACCCAAAAGGCTATGCATGGTATGTACTCACTAATAAGTGGATATTAGCCATAAAGTACAGGCTATAATCATGGATTATAATCATCCTATAATCCACAGATCCAAAGGTAAGCAACAAGGAGGGTCAAAGGAGGATGCTTGAATCTTACTTAGAAGGGAAATAAAATAGACATCAGAAGTGGATGGAAAGAGGAAACTGAGTGAGAAGGGATAGGGAGGGGAGTGGGGTGGCGATCATGTGTGGGGAGAACAGGGGTTGGGCGTGAGAGGGCTGGGAAAGAGATGGGAAACTGGAAGGGGTGGGCATCTCTGGGACAACTCTGATACCTGGGATAGAGGAGGCTCCTGGGAGGATTGGGGTGACCCTAGTTGACACTCCCAGAAGCAGGGGACATGAATTCTGAAGTGGCTACCTCCTATAACTTCCAGTAGAAGGAGTGGGACAACAACCCACTCCCAAAATCTTCAACCCAAAACTTGCCCTGCCTACAAGATGTGCAAGGATAAAGATGGAGCTGAGATTGAGTTCTGCATCTTGATTCACTGGCAGCAGAAGGAGACTGTGTCATTGGACATCACTTGAACATAGGAGACCTTAAAGCCCTCCTCTGCCTCCACATTGACATACTTCCTCCAACAAAGCTACACCTCATGATAATGCCACTCTCTATGGACAAGCATTCAAACACATGAGTCCATGGGGGCCTTCCATTTCCATCAAACTGCCACAATTCCCCTTCCTTAGTGCATGCATCTCCTGGTGTCTCTTCCTCAGTTGGCAGCCTTATTGGATTAGAGCCTCACTCTGTGTGGTAATTTGAATAGGCATTGCCCCCATAGACTCATGGTTTTGAATGCTTGGTCATAGGAAATGGCACTTGTTGGAGTTGGTGTGGCCTGGTTGAAGGACCTGTGTCATTGTGGAGGCAGGCTTCGTGGTCTATATTCAAGCTGTGCCAGTGTGGCCTGTGTCTTCTAGAAACTTCTTAAAGTTCTCCTTCACTGCTATTATATTCTCTTCCTTCTTGACTTTTATGCTAAAGATTCCTGCTTTCTACCTTTGCTGGAAGTTTGATCACATTGTGATTCCCAAGATTATGTTATTTACTGAAAAAAAAAAACTGTTTCTAGATTTGGTTCATCTCAACCCTTAACACACATCTTTAATCACTTTGATTGGAATACAGGCACAGATTTAGCACACACCTTTAATCCTAAATGATGCAGGTAAAGTTACTTGGTGGAAGAAAGCACCCATGTTTGAAAGTGATGTCTAATTGAGTGGCAAAAAAAGAGATGAATCCGAGAAAGATTTGACAAAATATGAGGATATGCCCAACTCTCATGAGAAGAGAAAGGAAAAAGAAGCTACTTTAGACAGATGAGCACAGAAAAGAGAAGAGAGATAAAAAGGAGGAGGAGGCAGGTGTACTGGGAGACTTTTACAGAGACAAGTTAAAGAGAGAATGAGCCAGAGAATGACAAAGAGTCAGAAGATTAGAACATATTGACAAAAGTTAGCATGAGGCCAGGTAGAGCAATTCAGGAGAAGCAGCTTGGAGAGGAGTTTTGAGTCACAGCAGCTGAGTTGAACCAGCCAGCCAGAGTTCAGAAAGAGCTAGAAAGGGTGTGCTTATTCAGCAGTGTCAGGCTGAAAATATTCCAGTCCTTGATTGGATTGTATGGAGGCTAGAAGCTTCCAGGCCTAGGCCTAGGTCAGCAGACGGAGGCAGTAAGTGTTCAGGATGACACATCAGGTGAGTAAAAGCTACTCTTACATTCTACTCTTGTGGTTTAATTAGGCTTTTGAGAGACCAGGGCTATAAACGCCTGTCTTTTCCTGTCAAGCTGTGATTTTTGTGAACTTGTTGGTGATAGAGGTTCAGTTCCCTTAAGTTTCATGGCCAGCGAAGAAGGATGGATTTGCCAGCCTGTTTCTGGATTAGTCCCTGACCACCCTCTTCTCTCAGGGGTTGATGTGGTTCTAGTGTCTGCTGTTCTGTGCAGGCATAGACACTTTCTAGAGGGACCAACCTTTTCCTCAGACAAAGTCTTAGACTTGGTGCTTGTGTAGAGTTGGAGGGTCCTGGGCAGGGATGAGCCAGCAGCCCACAGAGCATATACTTAAGGCTCTTCTCATGAGAATGAAAGCTGAGTTGGAACTACCTTCAAATCCAAAGCCTCATCATTCCAGTTCCCCATGGGCTATGCAGAGTAGGACTAAAGGAATCAGTGTAAGAGTAAATATTACTTCCAGTGAGTGAGTAGATCTTAGAAACTTGACTTCACTGTGCCTACTGCCCTGGGTTTTCCAGAAATGCAGTGGTACCCCCTCCTGTGTCCCCTAAACTGCCATGACTAGCAGACAATCCCCAGTCTTTTCTAGAATTGAGGTGTCTCATGCTCTCTCACCAACCCTCTGCTACCCTATATAGCTGGCCCTCAGTTCACGGGAGAGGTCTGAGCTCTCTCCACTCAATATTCTCCTAGCTGGACAATGGCTACTCACAGAAGGAGCCAGGATATTTGTTTCTTAAGGTTATGAAGGTGGGCCAAGTGTAGCAGTAAGCTAAGGCCGGCCAGTAAGCGGTGGCTGTCTCTGCAGCTGACCTATCTAGAGCCCATTTACCTCCCCTTTCTTGAATGCAGGCTTCTAGTTGCGCTAGGACCTCCTATCAGAGAGACTTCACTGACGGCTACTGAGAAGGCAGATAAGCCACTCTGCTGACATGTGGGGCAGGCCAGGCTCCGCATGCTGGATAATCGCCTTTCTACCTTATGGAAAAGCTCTAATCCATTTAGGGCCCTGTGCTTTCCTTATGTGGCTCAGATGCGGGTAGAAAAGGCTCTCATTCCTCATTTGGATATAGCAGACAAGAACATTTTCCCAAGGTTAATCTCTTTATCATAGATGAAGTAGTCAGACTTCTTAGATATAACATTCAACAGACTAAAATCAAAGGTGACCAGAATGTGTGTGACAACCTGGGACAGGTGATGCCTGTTGTTCTAGGACAGCAGTTCATTCATGCCTCCCACTGGGCCATGGTAGTGCAGTTTGTTGAGCCACAGATTTGGATGTCAGTTGTTTTTTGAAGCAATTCAGACTATTGTGACTTTCTTCAGTGTATTTCAGGCATCATTTAGCCCAGTAAAAAATCTTTCTTTCTTTCTTTCTTTCTTTCTTTCTTTCTTTCTTTCTTTCTTTCTTTCTTTCTTTCTTTCTTTCTTTCTTTCTTTTCTTTCATTCATTCTTTCTTTCTTTCATTTCTTTTCTTTCTTTCTTTCTTTTCTTTCATTCATTCTTTCTTTCATTTCTTTTCTTTTCTTTTCTTTCTTTCTTTCTTTCTTTCTTTCTTTCTTTCTTTCTTTCTTTCTTTCTTTCTTTTCTGTCTCTCTGTCTCTGTCTCTCTCCCTTCCCCTCCCTCCCTCCCTCCCTTCTTTCTTCCTTCCTTTCTTCCTTCCTTCCTTCCTTCCTTTCTTTCTTTCTTTCTTTCTTTCTTTCTTTCTTTCTTTCTTTCTTTCTTTCTTTCTTTCTTTCTTTCTTTCTTTCTTTCTTTCTTTCTTTCTTTCTTTCTTTCTTTCTTTCTCCTTCCTTCCTTCCTTCCTTCCTTCCTTCCTTCCTTCCTTTCTCTCTTTCTTCCTTTCTCCTTCCTTCCTTTCTTTCTTTGTTTCTTTCTTTGTTTCTTTGTTTCTTTTTCCTTTGTTTCTTTCAAAACATGGTCTCCAAGTGTTATCCTGGCTAGTCTGGAACTCTGTGGCTTAGGCTGACCCAGAACCTATGATCCTCCTGTCTCAGTCTCTAAAGTCTTGGCCTGCATTACCACACATGGCTTTCTAGAGTCTTGACAAATACCAGCTCATTCTTAAAACCCTGCTCTACACTGGGCACACTGCGTTTCCATTGTAGCAGGGCCCCTTCTTCAGTTCTGCATTTCAGTGGCAGGGTTTCATCTAGGTGTCTTATGATGAAGATATTGGAAACAGACGGATATTTTGCTTTGTTTATTTTGTGTTTGTACAATTGAGTTTCTTATGAGAGCTGTATGCTAAGGGGAAACATATACAGAACATTTATGGATCACATAGGGTCATAGAGACCATGCAAACCCTGCAACAGCTCACCTTGAAATCACAAGGACAGAGGTAATATTGGCCTTTAAACAGCTGAAGTTCCAGAAAGGTTCTGCAATTCAATGTTGCTAGTGAATACTGCTTTCTTTCCCTCTGAGACAGAATCTAGCTATGTACTATGACTGCTATGAACAGCTAACAACCCTGTTTCTGCCTCCCAAGTTAGCAATCCTGTTTCTGCCTCCCAAGCTAACAACCCTGTTCCTGCCTCCCAGGTTCTAGGATTGCATGCTTGTGCTGCTGTTCCCGTCTCAGTGAATATTTGCTAAAATTAGCTTGGAGCAGTTCCCAGAATAAGCTGAGGTTTGGGGTCCAGCAGTTACCCTTAAGACCCAGAGAGGTTACCTACTTTCTGAGATCCATGGGTCCACATGTGACAGACTTGGACTCAAACCTGGGGATATTTGGCCCAGATTAGTCTCAGATCTACCATATCATATGGTCTGAAAGTAATTAGAAGCAGATATCATTTGTTTTAAAATGATCTCATCTGTGTTTTAAAAAATGCTTGTGTGTTCTGCCTCTGTAGCTTGCACAGCTAGGTGCTCAGAGCATCAATGGACACTTGTTATTTAGAGAGTGCAGCGGTGTAACAGATAACTCCAAAGCTTAGGCACAAAAAACACATACATTTCAGTTGACTCTTCCTTCACCTCAACAGGGTTATATCTTGATTGATGCACCACAAGTTGAAAGTACTGTAAGTTCAAGATGCACTTAACAGGTGCAACCTACCAACACCCTGGCTCAGGAGCCTTGCATCTTCAGGTTCCTGTTTATTCCTCAAGAGTTGGATGGGAGTGAACACTGCCTAGCATCATGAGAGAGGACCACACAAAACACACACTGTTAGTCTGCCAAGTGAAAAGTCCCCAAAGTTAGGTCTTGTTTCCGCCAGAAGATGTGATTTTTCATTGACATCTGAGATATCACATAAAGAGACAGAATCAGAGGGCCATCTGTAGCCGAGGGACTCACAGGCTGCTCAGCTGGGTCTTTTGGGTTAGTATCATAGAAGACTATTTCAAGACCTTAAGTGCTGTCTGTTTGCTCACAGCAACTTAATGCCCATCTCAAAGCTGACCCAAGATGTTGGCAGCTTCTCCTTGGAGGGTTCTGAGGGACTAGCATATGGGTGAGAAACTCAAAAGGCTAAGCTAGGGAATCTGCTCACTGTTGATGTGTTCCGTGTTAGAGAAGCCATTAGGCCCAGCCTATGCAGAAGACCAGGGGAACATGGTGGAAGCAGGCACTAGAACTGTGGAAAGTGACCAAAACCAGACAGTTGGAAGCTAGAACTACCATTCCTGGCCTGTGGGTGATAATTGAGGATCAGAAACATGTAGAATAGCACATTTACTTAGTGTAAATGTTCTTGTGTGTGCTGGCACGTTCATGAGTGTGTCTATACTTGCATGTGTACATAGGTATGGCAGCTGGAGGACAATCGAGGGCATTATTCTTTAGACTTGATACACTCTACCTCCCCCCATAAAGAGTGTCTCCTGCCCTGGAACTCTTTCAGTAGCTAGTCTGAGTGACCAGTGACTCCCAGGGATCCCCCTGACTACTCTTCGTTATGCTAGGATGACAAATGTGGACCACCACACCATACCCAGCTCACTGTTACCTGGATTCTGGAGATTGGCCTCAGTCCCTGGTGCTTGCCTGGTGTTTTAGTGACTTCTCTGTTGCTGTGATAAAACACCACAACAGCCAAGGCAACTTACACAAGAAAGCATTTAGTTGGACTTGAGGTTTCAGAGGGTTAGAGTTCATAATGGCAGGTCAATGGTATGAGAGCAGAAACTTCTGAGAGCTCAGATCTTGATCCACAAACAAGAGGCAGAGAGACACTGGGAATGGTGTGAGCTTCTGAAACTCAAAGCCTACCTTCCAGTAAGGACCTAATGCCTCCTAATCGTTTGCAAATGATTCTAACCAAGTTGGGACTAAGTATTTATACCTATGATCCTATAGGGGCCCTTGTCATTCCACCAGAGCAGCGAGTTAAAGAGGAGAGGACTTATTTGGCTTATAGTTCCAGAAAGGCTACATGCAGTCCATCATGGTGTGGGAGACATGGCAGTAGCAGCACGAGGCTGCCATGGCAGTCAGGCAGATGAGATCAGCAAGCAGAGAAAGGAAACAGGAAGTGAGTCAGGTCAATAAAACCTCAACCCCAACTTTTGCGATAGACTTCCTCCAGCAAGCCTCCACCTCCTAAAGGTACCATATGCCCCCCAATCAGCATCACAGTGACCAAGCATTCAAACACATGAGTCTATGGGGATGGGATTTCATATTCAAACCATGACACATTACTGCCCGAGCTGTCTCCCCAGCCCTCCATTTATATCTGAACAATATTATGAGCATAATAACACAAATAAGAATTCTAATGGGCTCCATAGAAGGACTCAACTCCACTGGTAAAGGGAGGGTCAGGGAGGGCTTCTCAGAAGAGGTAAAATACGAACTGACATTTGGAAAACTAATAGCCTGTCCCCATCATAGATGCTGGCTCAGCTTACAGGCTCCCCAGACTTTATAGGCTCTTTCGCCCCAAGAAATAGCTGCGTTTCTCAACAAAATGCCCCTGAGAAGTGGTGAAGCAAGGGTAAGTGTTCCTGACTCTGCAGCTCCTACCCCAGCAGTGTGACTATTACGAGTAAACAGGAATATGGGTTCAACACCGCTCCAGTCGGCCTGCATTCTGCTCTCACCAGAATAGCCTTGTAAACACCAAATTTTGAGGAAGGGAAGGGAATTATGTTAATCATGTTCCTGAGAGCACTCAAGCAAAGGGCTGTTTATTGAAAATATTGACAGGATGGAAGAGCTTGTCTGAGTGATCGCTTCTGCAGCTTTCTGGGAATGTCACTGTGGGAACAGGAAGCCTCTCCTGGCTAATCATGACATGGTTTGGCAGATGGAAGGTGTGCACAGGGATATGAAGGGCAGCAGTAGAACTTTTGTCAGCAGATGGGGGAAGTACCTTCAGGGGTTCTCTGTGGGAGCTGGCAATGTCACCCTACCCAGGGAGGTGGTGGCTAAGCCTCAGCAGAAAATGGTGGAGGCTGCTCTGATCTTCCTCTGCCTGAGGGCTTCAGGGAGGTGGATCCTGAAGAGGTCCCTTCAGCCTCAACTTAAGTCTCCAGGATTTCCTACCACCTATTGGCTCCTTCTAGCTTTACTGAAAATGTTTGCAAACTTGTTCTGGGGGTCCTGAACCCTGGTAATAAAGACTGGACACTTAGTCCTGTGCTAGTTATTATTGATTGCCAACTTGACTACATCTGAAATTAACTAAAACCCAAGAGGCTGTGTACTCCTCTGAAAGATTTTTTTTTTTCTTAAAGTACTTGGAGTGCAAAGTTCTACTTTTAATCCAAAATTTTCGAGCTTGAAAGATACACCTTAATCTGGGTCATACCTTATGCCAGCAACCTATATAAAGGACATGGAGAAAGGAAGAGTTTGCTGTTTGCCTGCTTTCCCTGGTTATAGTTGGCAAGTCCATTCCTTTACTGGCATTATAGACTACTTCATTGGGGTTCCATCACATACTGAAAACCAGCTGAGACATCCAGTCTCATGGATTGAATAACTATTGGATTTTTGAACTTGCCCTTAGTAGGCAACCATTTTTGGACTAGCTGAGCCACAACCTGCAAACTACTATAGTAAATACCATGTGTGTGTGTGTGTGTGTGTGTGTGTGTGTGTGTGTATTTCATTCTATCAGTTCTGGTCCTCTAGAGAACCCTGCCTAATACACACTCTAACTACATGTATATTGAATGGCCCTGGCAGTTAATACTCAGTGGAGAGTCGAGGAGAGTTTGTGGCAGATGGCCTGCAATCTACTTTACCTCCAAGGAGAAGGAGAGTGTCTAGGATCAAGCTTTGCATCTGGGCCAACTACCTGCCAATGTATGTTGTTGCTATTGGCAGTTGAGAGCATAGCCTTGAAGATGAGCCAGTCTGTATTTGAAACTTGGATTCTGACCTGGGGAGGTGTAGTCATCATGCCAAGCCTCCTTGGATGTAAGAGTGGGTGGGAACAGAAGGGCAGAGGATTGTGGAACTTACTGGCTTGCTGCATGTGGACCTCAGTACTGAATGCACAGTGATTTCCAGTTTGACAGCACCGAGTATGTTGTTCATGCAGCAGGTCTTTCATGGCTGGGAAAAGCCTTGAGAAAACAAGGCTGGAGTCAGTGTGAGCATGGGTGGATTCCTCAGTGGCAGCCAGTGCAGACTACTCAGAGCTGGGGAGTGGAGTGGACGGTAGGACACTTGGGGACAGATGGCTGCCAAGCCGTTCCGTCTTCCTCTCTCGAATCTGGTTGCCTTTGTCTGAAGGCCTCTATGTTGCTGTGTGTACAGATGGAGGAAGATGGTCCCTGGCCACAGATTCACACACCTTTTGGACTTCTACACTGGTCAGAGAATCTAAGATAGCCCTGAGAATCTTTGCCCCTCCTGGGTTCAGGCATCAAAGCAGTAGACCTTAAGCTCCTGGTCTTTGGGTCTTGTATCTCTGGCCAGATTAAAACGGCTCACAAAATTAGGGCCTTGCAGAGGACTGTGCCCACAGCCATTTATATGACTACAACCTTTGCTTACATGGTATACTCTATCTCTACTGCAATGAATTCTTGAAGTGGAGATTATATATTACAATATACTTGTAATCTTAGAGCTGGGGAAGTGGGGACAGGAGAGTCCCATTCACTGACCAGACAGAGTAACCTGTTTGACAAGGTTGCACCTGATGAAAGACATTTGAGATTCTCCACTAACCCCTACACACATGTACATGTGCCTTTTTCTCTGCCCTTCACACACATACACATGCACATGTCTATATGCACATGTACTTTCCACATGTACACACAAATCTACATACATGGACACATATGTACATGTGCACCCACATATACATACCTACATGTGTATCTATATACACAAACACACATGTACATGTGTACTCATACACATGTGCACACACATGTGCATATGCACCACATATATGCATGCACATGTACATGCACACCTACATGTGCATCCACACACATGCTCACATATATGTGTGTGTCACAACATGTGCATTTGTATCCACACACATACAAGTACATGCATACCTTTCACACACACATGCATGTGTACTCCCTCATACACATGTACATACATACACACAAGCATGTTCACCCATACATGTACACATTCATGCATATGTGTACCTGTACATGTACATGTTCACTCATATACAGGTACATATGTGTTCACACGCATGCACACACATGTACATAGTCACACACATTCACATACAAATAGCTCCTCCATTGTAACAGATCTTTTGAAACCCTCTCTGTGGAAACAGCTCTTAGGATGTATTTATTATTTTGTTCTAGGGATTCGATGTGGAAATCTTCCATGGGAACAAAGGCATCTCGACTTAGCACAAACTTGGGCAAACCTGCCTTTGGAACCCAGGCAGGAGAGGTGACACAATGTCCCCTGAGAGCTGGAGGGTTCCGGGCTAGGGTGAAATCTGATCGCTGGCAGTTGTTGTCTGGAGCCTCAGGGCAGGTACAGCCTACCTTTTGCTGGGAGCTCTCCTCCCAGTGGGGGGTATCCCTGGGGATTTCTGGGGGACAGCTCCCCTGAACTAACAGGCCCCTAAGGGAGCAAGCATGGTTGGTAGTTGTTTCCATACACACTACTGTGTGTGGTTCCCTTAGCCCTTACAGGATACCTTCTACTTACTCTGGCTAATCCTCTATTCTGCGCCTTGTGGGCCAGCCGTCCTCCAGCACCTGGGTTCTGCTGGACCTGCCCGGCGGCTGCGTGCTGGAGGCTGAGTCTGACCTGGACCAGTCGTCTCTTTCGGCTAGGTGCTCTGCTGTGCCTGCTGAAGCTTATGGACGCTCTGGTCTGGGAAAGACTATTTGGTGATAGAGAGGAGGCAAGGGCTTCTCACCTAGATCTTACAGACTCTGGACTGATTTTTAGAGTTCTGTTTGTTTTGTTTAATTTTTTTCTTAGCTTTTCACTATGACACAGGACTTGTATTTTGACATTTTGCTGTGTGAGACTCTGTCCCTCGAGCCATCTTTAAGCTGAGTGTCACATAACCCCCCTCTCTTCATTTTGCAAGTGTTCTCTGGGGGAGAATTCAACCCCTCACAAAAACAGGAGTAGGCAGGCCCATTAAGTATGTTTATTGAATGTGCCCGGGTGTGTCTAACTCTCGGGGACCTCTCCTGGCCTCCCACCAGGCAACTATGACTCTGGCAGCAGGCAGCAAGCTGTGTCCAGGTGTGGGCCAGCCCCCTGCGAGCTGCTGGTTCCACTGCAACCCGAGGCTGACAACTTTTCTCGGGTGTCTGTTGCATGGCAGGAAGTGTTTGTCACCTTTCTATTTGCCATCTCAATCCTGTCCCTACAATAGAGCTTATAATTTTATCCCTAGGGAGATGGGATTCAGAGTGATTAATAAGCTATCAGACCTGGAGTGTGGCACATGCTGCGACATGCATAGATAGATAATCGGCATCTGAAGTTACAGTGCTCAGCACATCTAGCCCACAGGGCACCACAGACTCCTAGTTCTTCACATAGGAACCAGAGATGTGCTGGTATACCTTGGGTCCCTTCACCCTTGCCCTCTGACCTATCCCATCATCTCAACACCTTTGCTCCGAAGTTATTGTGATCCAGTCACTCCCCTGCACGGTGCTCTCCATACCTGGCCTTTATCTAGTCAGGACCAGGGTCCTCTTTCCTTTCCTAGCATTTTTGTTGTCTGGCTGAGTCATTGTCTTCCTGTCTGAATCACTTCCAAAGGAGATACCTTCCTGGTGCTGATGCTTCCCTGAGAGGTGATGGCCCCCGGAGCCAATATCAGCCCTAGAAGTAGTTTCCTGCCCAAAGCTGATACTCCAAACCCTGGGGTGATATCTTTCCAGGGTCTCTGATACCCCCCAGGGGTAATGTCATCCCCCACCAATGCCACTCCCTCCTAGAGCTGATGTCACCTCTTGAGAGGATCCTCCCCCAAGTAGGTGATGTCTGAGAACTTCAGTTCACAAAGAGACAGACAATAGATTAGGTCATATGAACATAGGTTGATAGACTGAAAACGATCAAATCTTGGCAACTTATTGCCATTGGTCTTCAGATGATTTTGCCTATTAATGTCACTCTCTCCCTGCATGTTTCTTCACCTTTCCCCAAGCCATTTTGATTACTTTGAGAGTTCTTAGCTGCAAAGCGATCCAAATGTCACCTTAGTTTTTACAGTGAGGGGGATCTGTGTAATTAATGCAATACACCAATGACCTCAAATAAGCCAGGTTCTGAGGGAAGGAGCTGAATGCCAGGTGACACAGAAGTCCTGTCATAGCTCGCTGGGAAAGCACTGGGAGGTTCAGGGGCCCAAATCAGCGAAGGTGGCTTTGGGATTTGGATCTGCGATTTCTCCTGTGGGTCTGGGCTTTACTCATTTCCTAGACTACATAGGGTGACCTTTCTCTACTCCAGGCCTCTTTTGTACCTACTTCCCAGAGGCAATTAATAATCATCCTTGCTGTCAAGTGTTGTGATTTGGGAAATAAAGCATTGCGTTGCCCAGCTCCCAGCCTCAGACTTCATCCTGCCTACTCTCTTCCCCATGTAGGTGGCTGTGTCTCATCCTATTCAGGACAGCACTGAAGACTTATGGGAACCTGCTATTCAGCCTTGTTGGCCGGTGCTGGGGACTTACAGAGGAACCTGAAATTCTTGGTCCCTTTCATGGGGTGAAACCTTCAGAGCTGGAAGGTTCTCCAGTAGAAGGGTGGATGTTGTGATGGTTAACATTAGATGTCAAGTTGCCCAAATCACTTTTAGGGAGAAGCCTCCAGATACATCTAGGGGGAATTGTCAAGAGTAGTTTAGCCTCTAGGCATGTCTGTGAGAGGATTTTGATTGGGATTGATGAAGTAGAACACCTGGAATGCAGGCAACGCCATTTCCTGGGTCGGGGTCTTGAACTCTGTGTGCAAGGGGAAGTGGGCTGAGTCCCAGCGCTCATCTCTTTGCTCCCTGACTTGACATTTTTTGCCTCAAGCTCCTGTTGCCATGACTCCCCACCATGATGGACTGCACCTTGAATGTAAGCCAGCACAAACCTCCTGAACTTACTTTCATCCTGTTATTTTATAACAGAGGAAGAATAACAGCCGCCAACCATGCAAAAGGAGGACTGAGAGGCCTGGTGTGACCCATGGCTGCGACATTGTATACATATTGTAAAAATGGCCACCTGGTTCCCTGAGGGAGCATCAAGAAGACATCAGGAAAAGTCTCAACTTTCAGGATTTCAGTGAAAGAGAAACAGTAAAAGGCTATGTTTTAGTGTGTGTTGATGGTGTGTATGGGGCCACCTCCGTCTCTGTCTTTGTCTCTGTCTCTCTCTTTCTCTGCCTCCCCTTCTCCCCCTCTCCTTCCCTAATCTTCTCTCCTTCTCCCCACATCTCTTTCACATTCACCCACCTGTAGAGGGTGCTCTGATCATACACCCTGCCTCCTCTTTGTTTCCCACAGATATTCCACAGATGTTTTTATGTGTGTATGTATGTATGTATGTATGTATGTATGTATGTATGTATGTATATACACATTTACTTGTAGAATACAATAGGTCTCTATTGCCCGTTCTTATAAACATAAAGGACTGCATAATATTCCAACTCTCCCTTCCAGATGCTGATCTGTCTGAGGCAATCCTGTGATCAAACACCATACTTCAAAAAATCAGCACGTTATTCTTTGAAGCTCAGGCTCATGGTCTTCCAACACAATTAATTGGAATAACAGCACAAAAGATGACTAAAAGTGAAGAAAATCCCAGTGGAAAGTGTTAATGTGATAATTAAGCTCACTAATTAGCAATGCCTAAGGATCTGAGCTTCAGTTACTCATTCCAAAGACTGAAAGATGGGAGGGGTTTGAGAGCTGGTGTTCTTGTTACTCAGGTCATGGGCGGGAGCGCGCCTGAGACACTAAGAGTTTTACCTCGTGGTTGGCCTTGGCTTAGCTGCATTAGTGTCAACTTGACAGAATCTAGACCTGGAAAGCAGGTCTTCGTGAGAGACCATCTGTATAAGATTGGCTTGTATACATGTTTGGAGATTGTCTCCATTGTCTTAATTGATGTAGGAAGACCCAACCTGAAAGTGTGTGTGTGTGTGTGTGAGTTACCATTCTGTAATTTGGTACTCTGGGCTGCATAATCGTGTAGAAGCTAGCTGAGCACCAGGTATACACACATGCATTCCTGCTTCCCAAATATAGATACAACCTGAGCAGCCAGCTTCCTGCTTCTGCCCACATGCCTCATGCCCTGCTCCCGACCTGTCGCCATGTCTTTCCCAATGTGGTGGACTCACCTAAGCCCAAATCAACTCCTTCCCCCTTATGTTGCTTTTGTCAGGGTATTTTATTCCAGCAATGAGAACTAAACCAATGGTCCCCTTAATGGGCTCTGGCCTAGGCAGTAATCTCTTTGTGCAAACTCGGGGCTATATGTTAGCATCCTAGTTACCCATGGATAGAAATGGAAAGTGTGACAGCTTTAGAAAAGAGCTCAGCAAGCCTTTCCCAGAAGGTTCTATACACATTGCTACTCTAGCCGACTCCGTAGTGACTCGTGTTCTGCAGCAGTGTGAAGCCTGCAGTCCTCATGTGTAGGCCCATGGGCTGAGTGGTTCTTATACTATGTACATACACAGGCAGAGGCCTGATTTCGATGACCTTGGGTCTGCATGGATGACTAATACTGAGAATTTAGGATGTAATTTAGATAGTGCCCATATGCAAATATACCGCCCATATGCAAATATACCGCCCATATGCAAATATACCCAGTCCTTCCACAATCCTCAGAGAAAATGTATTCATACACACTGACTGGCCACCTGTGGTTATCATTTGGTTAATGGCGGTCAGCTTTCAAGCTTAGGTAATACACCTACCATCAGAGCTCTGCAGTACTGTCCACCTTCTGAATCTCTCTCTCTCTCTCTCTCTCTCTCTGTGTGTGTGTGTGTGTGTGTGTGTCTGCCTCTCTGTCCCTTCTCCTGCATCTCTTCACATATACCCACCTGTAGAGGATACTCTGATCATAACCCTGGCTCTTCGTTGAGATTCTATCTTTTTCCACAGATATTAGAAGACCTTTGTCTTCTTTGGGGCATAGGGCAACAGGTATAATGACTTTGTTTCTGATACTCCTCCTCATTTCTGCAAGAGAGCAATCATTGGTACTTACTATCTACCAGGCTCTAAGCTGGGTAACGTCTACTGTTAAATAGCCAGTGTGCACTAGCCTCACAGGGCCTTCCAAACCTCAGGTTTTCAAGCAGGGACCAAGATCAGAGTGCAGGTCATATAACACTTTCAAAGTCACAGTCTTCTTCTTTTTAACTATAAACAAAATCAATCTTTTAATAAAATTCTATACTTTAAGGTCAAAATGGCACAAGTTTCTCATTTTTTTTTTGGATTGGATATTTTCTTTATTTACATTTCAAATGTTTTTCCCTTTCCAGGTCTCCCCTTCAGAAACCCCCTATCCCATATCCCTTCTCCCTGCCTCTATGAGGGTGCTCCCCCACTTACCCACCTATTCCCATCCTCCCATACTGACAGTCTTCTATACTGGGGCATGGAACACTCTCAGGCCCTGGGGCCTCTCCTCCCACTGATGACCAACAAGGCCATCCTCTGCCACATATGTGGCTAGCACCATGGGTCGCTCCATGTGTATCCTTTAGTTGGTGGTCTAGTCTCCAGGAGCTCTGGTGGCTCTGGCCTGTTGACACTGTTGCTCCCTCCATGGGGCTGCCAACCCCCAAAGTTTTTTCAGTCCCTTCTCCATCTCCTCTATCTAGGACCCCCTGAGCCCAGTCCAATGGTTGGCTGTCAGCTTCTGCCTCTGCATTTTTCAGGTTCTGGCAGAGCCTCTCAGGAGACAGCCATATCAGGCTTCTATCAGCAAGCACTTCCGGGCATCCCCAATCATACAGCCATTGGGGTTAGATGGCTAAATATGGTATGGATCACCAGGTGGGGCAGTCTCTAGATGTCCTTTCCTTCGGTCTCTGCTCCACACTTTGTCTCCATATTTCTTCCTGTGAGTATTTTGTTTACCCTTCTAAAAAGCACTGAAGCATTCATATTTTGGTCTTCTCCTCCTCCTCTTATTCCTCCTCCTCCTCTTCCTCCTCCTCCTCCTTCTTCCTTCTTCTTATGGTCTGTGAATTGAATCTTGGGTATTCCTAACTTTTGGCCCAATATCCACTTATATGTGAGTATATACCGTGTTTGTTCCTTTGTGACTGAGTCACCTCACTCAGGATGATACTCTCAAGTTCCATCCATTGGCCTGTGAATTTCATGAAGTTGTTTTTAATAACTGAGTAGTATTCCATTGTGTAAATGTACCACACTTTCTGTATCCATTCCTCTGTTGAGGGACATCTGGGTTGTTTCCAGCTTCTGGCTATTATAAATATGGCTGCTATGAACATAGTAGAGCATTTGTCCTTATTGCATATTGGAGCATCTTCCGGGTATATACCCAAGAGTGGTATAACTGGGTCCTCAGGTAGTACTATGTCCAATTTTCTGAGGACCAACCAGACTGATTTTTAGTGAGGTTGTACTAGCTTGAAATCCTACCAGCAGTGGAGGAATGTTCCTCTTTCTCCATATCCTCACCAACATATGGTCAACCTGAGTTGTTGATCTTAGCTATTCTGATGGATGTAAAGTGGAATCTCAAGGTTGTTTTGATTTGCATTTCCCTGATGACCAAGGATGTTGAAAATTTCTTTAAGTACTTCTCAGTCATTTGGTATTCCTGAGTTGAGAATTCTTTGTTTAGCCCTGTACCCCATTTTTTAATAGGGTTATTTGGTTCTCTGGATTCTAACCTCTTGAGTTCTTTGTATATATTGGGTATTAGTCCTCTATTGGATGTAGAGTTGGTAAAGATCATTTCCAAATTTGTTGGTTGCCATTTTGTCCTATTGACAGTGTCCTTTGCCTTATAGAAAGTTTGCAGTTTTATGAGGTCCCATTTGTCAGTTCTTGATCTTAGAGCATAAGCTATTGGTGTTCTGTTCAGGAAAATTTTCCCTGAGCCCACGTGTTCAAGACTTTCCCCCACTTTCTTTTCTATTAGAATCAGTGTATCTGGTCTTATGTGGAGGTCCTTGATCCACTTGGACTTGAGCTTTGTACAGGGAGATAAGAATGGATCAATTTGCATCCTTCTGTAGGTTGGCCGCCAGTTGAACCAGCACCATTTGTTAAAAATGCTGTCTTTTTTCCCACTGGATGGTTTTAGTTCCTTTGTCAAAGATAAAATAACCATAGGTGTGTGGGTTCATTTATGGGTCTTCAAGTCTATTCCATTAATCTACCTGCCTGTCACTGTACCAATACCATGCAGTTTTTATCACTATTGCTCTGTACTAAAGCTTGAGATCAGGGATGCTGATTCCCCCAGAAGTTCTTTTATTATTGAGAATAGTTTTCACTATCCTGTTTTTTTTTTAATTTTTTTTTTTGTAATCTCAAATGAATTTGAGAATTGTTCTTTCTAACTCTGTAAAGAATTGAGTTGGAATTTTGATGGGGATTGCATTGAATCTGTAGATTGCTTTTGGCAAGATGGCCATTTTTACTACATTAATCCTGACAATCCACGAGCATGGGAGATCTTTCTATCTTCTGAGGTCTACTTCAATTTCTTTCTTCAGAGACTTAAAGTTCTTGTCATACAGATCTTTCACTTGTTTGTTTAGAGTCACACTAAGATACTTTATATTGTTTGTGACTATTGTTAAGGGTGTCATTTCCCTAATTTCTTTCTCAACCTGTTTATCCTTTGAATATAGGAAGGCTTCTGATTTGTTTGAGTTGATTTTTATATCTGGCCACTTTGCTGAAGTTGTTTATCAGGTTTAAGACTGTGACTGCTGGGTTTTGTTTTGCTTTGTTTTGTTTTTGTGACTGCTGTTTTTATTGATGCCACCCAGTGCCAGGTACTTTTGTTGGTGATATCCGTGTTACCCAGGGAGGTCTTGCAGGCTGTACTGCTGCTGGGGACAAGCCATACTTCCCTGTGGACCCTAGTAGTTGTCAGAAGAAAAATTACAAGGTGAGAAAATATCTTTGAGGTTTTAGATTTTATAGCTTATTTAGACTTAGAATTAAATGCATTGAGCAAGTTTGAACACAAATGCACACATATGCACATAAACACAGATATACACATACATACATGTGCATACATGCCTACATATGAATGCATACACATCCACACATACATACACACATGCACACAAGCACATGTATACTGACATAGTAACTTTGCCAAAGTGCCAAAGAGTAGGAAGGTAGCAAAATAACTCTTAACACAATTGTCATTTCAATGAGAAGGGGATAGAATCAATTCTGTGAATACATGGGCTAATTAATGCGTCAATGGCCATAATTTCAGTATAAGTATTTGGACAGCAACTTTTGTTGTTAACTTTTTATTTGGTCTGATTTGGTTTCTTTAAAATGCTATCAGTGTAAATAAAGGTAGAACCAGATGCCTGGGCTGAGTTGGGAAGGTGACTTGGATAGAATTCAGTATGGCTTTGCTGTGTACATTTGTGCAAATACGGTCTCACAGGGACAAGTGTGGCTGAATTAGGTTGCATTCACCAGGCCAGCTGGTGGCTGCCTCTCTGGAGATTGGACATTCTTTGAGCAGAGTGGGTCACTTGTTCTTTCCCAGAGCCTAGGCCGTATTCAAATCATATATCCTTTCATACCATACTCCCTCAGTGCGATTCTGGTTCACCCAGCAGCAAGCCTCTAGATTGAAGCCATGAGGCCTGAAAATAGAAATTGCCTATGAAGTTCTGGGTCAGAACAGTTTCCAAAAAGAGAGATGACCCGGGCCTTTCCACAGATAATCAGGAGGAAGCTAAGAACATGATAATACAGTCTTCTGTGGGTCTCCCGAGTACCATCTGTCCCCTTGCTCCTTGTTCCTCTGGAGAACACCTACTAGGACTACAGCCGTTGGCACTGGGGACAGCTGGAGCTGTTTCCGGGCTTCAGCACTCTTGTGCTGTTGAGCCAAATCTGTTCCTAGATGTTCACACCTCCCTGTTCTCTTACTTGGCGGCAGGTATTCACAGCTCTCCAGGCGCTCTCTCTAGAGGAGCATGGAGTGCCAGCTCTCTCCATCAGCTCTTCAGTAAGGTGGGCCAGCAAGGAGGAGAAGCAGCAGATGTCCAAGACATACTCAGGTGCTATCTTCCCTGGTCTCTCACCACTGATGCGATGTGCTTGCTTTTCCGAGCCCAAACGCACCAGGTTTTAAATGTCTTCAGGCACAGAACTAATTATCACATCATTTTGAGTCTCATTCCTCAGGGACTGGAAAGCTGACACACTGACATGCACCCAACCACACTGCCTACATTCTCCACACCAGCAAGTATCTGTTTGCATTGATGGACCACTAAGTTGTCAAGGCTAAAAGACTGTGAAGATGTTTGCAGTTGTGGGATGAGATGGAAACACAATTGCAGGAGAGCCTACTGATGCCCGTGTGAGCCTCACCTGCATGGCAGGTGTCTCTTCCACTGTCCATGGAAGCACTTTGGGGGCCCCAGCAGGACACTGTCACCTTCTTGCTTGGGGTGCTCTCTTCTGATCCTTCTCATGTTGGATTTCATCTAGAACAGTGGTTTTTATATATTTTTGGTTGTGAGTCTAGCCTTTAATGACTGAGTCATCTTACCAGCCCTAGAACAGTGGTTCTCAACCTGTGGGTCATATCCCCTTTAAAGACTGAATGGCCCCCTAGTTCTGGAAAGACTCAGTGTAGCATTATAGGGCAAAACCAGAAAAGGGAAGTGGGAAGGAGTGGATGGGAGAACAGGGGGAGGGAAGGGGGCTTGTGTGACTTTCAGGGAGTGGAGGGCCAGAAAAGGGGAAATCATTTGAAATGTAAATAAAAAATATATCGAATTTTAAAAAAAAGACTGAATGGCCCTTTCAAAGGGGTTGCATATCATATATTCTGCACATGAGATATTTATATTATAATTCATAACAGTAGCAAAATTACATTTATAAAATGGCAACAAAATAATTTTATGGTTGGGAATCGGTCACCACAACATGAGGGCATTAGAGGATTACAGCATTAGGAAGGTTGAGAATCACTGATCTAAAGTCCCTTGTGTTCAGAACTTGACTGTCTCTGTACACTGAAAGGGAGGAAGGAAGGCTCAAGCTTTTGCTTGTTATTTCTTCTGGAAACAGGAGTGAGGCTAGGTTGGGGTGAAGAGGAGGAGGCTGGGAGGCCAGATGGGTACAGCAATGGCCAGGAAGAGCATTAAGTCAGACAGAGCAAGGCTGTCTATTTTCATTATTCTACAAACTATGCACATGCCCATGTTGTGGTCACTGAACTGTTGGTACTTGGGGAATCATGGGGAGTTTATATGGGAGTACTCCAAAGAAACAGGATGGATAGGATGTGTGCTTAGACATGTGGTTTATCCATGGCTTGGGAGGTTCAACTTGATGGGCTTTGGGCTTGAGATGGTAATGAATGTGTTCCCATACCAATGCTTGGTTCTTCCTTTTCTTCTTTGCACACAACTTGAACTGCCAACCCCTTCATACACCATTAATATTATGATTTCCCTCAGCTATTGCTGAGGTGACTGTTTTGATTAGGACAGGAAAGGCATAGGTCAGGTATATAGCAGATTTTCAGTTTATGATATTTACTACCAAACTACCAAAGTTTGATTGGGTTGAAAAGTCTCTGTATCTGGAAAGAGATTTATTCTAGAAATATATACAGATGGGCAAGTTCAGAGTGCGCTGAATGGCCTGGCAGAAGAGCCGGGGCTGTGGGCCAAGTCAGGTCATCTGCTGCAGAATTCCTCTTATTTCAGGGACCTATGACTTTGTTCTGGGCAGGCCTTCAATTGTGCCATGATTTGCATCTTAAGTTTGCCTTGGAATTTACTTTCTACTGTGAGGTATGGGAAACAGAATTCACTTCATGATGGTATTACATGGCAGCCTTGGGAATGTTGGGATTAGGTTATCAGGTTGATGCCTATTATTGAGTCCTGGTAGTTTTATAGGAAAAGGGAGCGACCAGAAGATACGCATAAGCTCTCAGTTCCTCGCCATCTAACACTCTGTGCCTCCTTGGGACTTTGCCAGCAAGAAGCTGTCACCAGATATGACCCTGGATCTTTCACCTCTAGAACCACAAGTCAAACCTCTTGTCTTTCTTTAGAGGGCTGCCTAGTCTGTGGTATTGGGTCACTAAGAGAAGAAATGGACTATCTGGATGAGGCCTCCCACTTTGGGAAGGGTAATCAATCCCCTTTACTTGCTGTTTACCTAGGCAATGTTAAACACATCCGCTTTAGACACTCTTCTGGTTCCTGGAATACCAACAGGGAGCAGATTAGGGGAGGGGCTTATTTTGGCTCACATTTAGGAGGCAAGTTTTTGCTGGAGAAAGGGCGATGTGACCCACCAGACATAAATCACATATTGGATCTGAGGCAGGGAGTTGTGTACACCTACACATTAGCTAGTGGAGCTAGTCTGCCAATATTTTGGTCAAATATTATTTGGGATGTTTCTGTGAGGTAGGTGATGCTGTGGGTTTTTATTGTTTTGTTTTATTTTGATTTTGTTTTTGTGTATATGTGTATGGTATGCATGCCCATATCTGTGTTTGTACATGTACACATGCATGCGTGTGTGTGTGTGTGTGTGTGTGTGTGTGTATGTGCACATGCGCGTGTGCTTGCGCATGCATGCATGCATGTGCATGTATGAATGCATGTAGAGACACAGGCTGATGTCAGGTGTATTCTTCCATTTCATCACTCAAATGGACTCAGAGCTTACTGATTTGGCTAGTATTAGCTCCCTATAGGGGTTCCCTGTCTGTTTGCCAATCACTGGTGTTCCCTGGGAGCGCTACCCTTCCTTGCATTTCCGTAGGTTTTGAGATTCTGACCTTCTGGTCCTCACATTTATTATAAAGCAGGTGCTTTACTCCCAGTGGGGTCTCCTAGCCCTTCCTGTGGTTTGAATGTGAAATGTCCCTAGAGGCTCATGTGTTTCAAGATGCTGGAGCCTGGAGAGACCCTAAGGGAGGCTGCAGGGCTGTGTGCAACAGAGCATTGGAGAGGACTACAGGGTGGTGAAGGGCCTAAGGAACAAGCCAAGGCAGTGTGGAGGTGATGTGTGTGGGTATCCTCCAGGCCTAGAACCTCATTTCCCAAAAGAAACCTGTTTTCTACCCTCTCACCATCTCCTGAGCAGCAACTACATTTGTGTAGGAACCCCTATCCCAAGCCCTCCCTATGGAGAGAGGGCCACATTTCTCTCTCCTCGGTGATAAGCACCTATAGGTTTTTGGTTCTTTTTCTATGCATGCAGGTGGCTGTGTACAGAGTCTTCTTCCTGGTCACTGGCTGCATTTCTTTTGAGAAACATCACTCACATATTTACTAGATTAGACCCTTTACTTGGAAGGATGGCAGTGCCCTGCCATGATGCCAACTGGTGCTTCCACATGAAGGGGAGGAGGGTTCAGGCTTCTGCGTTTGAGTCGTCCTCCCAAGGACTGTGGGAGGTTTTGTGGCAATTACAGTCCTGACACTTTGATCCCTTCTGAGTTTTGAGCTCTGCTGAGTTTCAAAATGAACTGCAGCCCACCCCTGACATAACTGGGCTCCTCTGAGTGGGAGGAAACAGTTCCTGTTCCTGAAACAGTGCCTATACTCAACTCATGTTTGTCATTGTCAGAGCGAGAGGGGATGCTTCTGCCTTCACATGAGCTTGGCTTAGAGTCTGAAGCCTTGCTGCGTCTTTCACCCAGTGGTTCTCTAATGAGATGCACACTAAATAAGGAGTTATCTATGAGTAATTATAACTAACTTGACTTCTTTCTTTCACAGACACTCAAATCTAAATATTTACCAAGAATTCTGTTCTAATGTGCATTGTTGAAATTAACAGTATTTCTTCTTTTAAGAAAAAGGGAGATTGTTTTCATCCAAACTCAGCTATCGTGTGGTGTCTGAGTAGCATGTGAAGTGGATATACATTTCCCATGCTTGCGATGACAGGTGAACAGCTGGTCAACGGCCTAGAAGGACACTTGGTCTTTGTAGAGTTTACCGGAGCCTCTGAGGATGCTGGCCTTTTGTACTGCCTGCATCCCAGCTTGTGTGCACCATCAGCAGAGGCCTCCCAGAGATCCCAGAGATGTGAGGAGATGCCCTGGCCTCCTATGTGCTCCCACTTGGAACAGAGATCCCCTGTGCAGTCTGGGAATGTGTGAGCCCTGGAATTCAGTGCTGGCGGCCTTGCCAGGGCTAGTAGTCTCTAAGACAGAGTGCCAAGCCCATTGCTGCTCTCCTGGTCCTTCTAGTAAGCTCGACTGTGGAGTCAAATCCTCTTGGATGGAAACTGGGCTCTGGGGAATCGTTATGTTTTAAGCCAGGTGGAGCAACTCCTTCCCTCTTCCAGGAGTGTCCCGACACGCATTTAACATTGCCTAAGAGGAGCCAGCTTGGATGGTTTGGAGGGCACATGAAAAGGACTCCCTAAAGACCAGAGAAGATAGCCATCCGTGTCTTCTTGTCATTCTAGTGCCACCATGAACGCACTGCTATGAGGCTTTGCCATTTTGAGGGCCCAATACATGAGGGCAGAATGCTGTCCAGTTGCTTGCTGCTTAACCCCAGGGCTGGGCTGTTCCCTCCCTGAGCATCCCAGCCTGCTCTGTAGCTGGATGTGGAAAAGCCTCTCTTGCCTACTACCTGACTCCTAGGGATGGACCGATCGATACTGCCTCACAGTGCTCCACGATCCTACTGGTGGGTGATGCCTATCTGTAGCCCACTCTTTTTATTTACCATGTTTACTTATTTATTTTCCTGGGGGCGAGTGTGTGGCTGCCTGAGCAGACACGCACCAAGTGCATGCCATGACCAGAAGAGAACATGAGATCCTCTGGAAGCAGAGTAAGAGATCCTTGTTAGCCACCACGTGGGTGCTGGGAAACCAGAAGAGCAGTAGGCACTCTTAATATCTGTGCCATCTCTCCAGCCTCCAGTCCCATCTCTCCAGCCCAGGCCTGTTCTGTGTGTGTGTGTGTGTGTGTGTGTGTGTGTAGATTCACTGACACTCACCTGAAAAGGTCAGCATATTTCTGGTTTAAAGCCTAAGAAGCTGTACCTTTAACAATCTGTCCCCAGGATTCTGAAACTGTTATTTTCTTTTTTTTAATCTTTTTTTTTTTTTTTTTTTTTTTTTTTTTTTTTTTTTTTTGGTTTTTTGGATTTGGTTTTTTTTTCGAGACAGGGTTTCTCTGTGTAGTCCTGGCTGTCCTGGAACTCACTCTGTAGACCAGGCTGGCCTCGAACTCAGAGATCCGCCTGCCTCTGCCTCCCAGAGTGCTGGGATTACAGGCATGAGCCACCACCGCCCGGCTGTTATTTTCTTAAACATTGAAAATATGGAAACTTCTGAGACCACACAAGCCTTGACTGTCCAGGACTGCCCAGACAGGGTGGTTCATATAGAGAACATGACAACAGAGTCATGCCATGACAGTTCCACAGCCAAGAGCTGTCTAGGGAAGAGCGCCAGCGATGCGGAGCAAGGTTGACTTTGGACAAAGAGACATGGAGAACATTGTCTGCAGTGCACTGTGGCTTACGGAGTGAGCAAGGAGTGGGGCGGTGGACGTAAGGACTGGGACCCACTCTATCTGGGAACAATGGCCTATTCAGACCTGATAACCTTAATACCCAGTGTGGAGCAGACTGGAGAAGCCTCCAGAAAATGTGACATGCACACGGAACAGAAACCTTTGGCCTCTGGATAGGTGTATCCTCCAGACAATAGGAATGAGCTGCATGCATAAAAAATAGAATGTTGTTGTTAGAAATAAACAGTTTAGTTCAATGTCACATATTCCATGCAGCATTGGTTATGTTGACCATGGTTGTGTAGGAGGCTCTGCTCCCTGTACACTGTATCACACTCTGCACATTGACTGCCCCGGGAACTGCATCTTCTCTGAAGATGCTCCTTCCCCAGCCCTTCTGCAGAAACCCTACAGCCTACATTTCTCTCTCTTCGCTGCTTCCACTGTGATCCCCAAGTCTGAGATGGCTCTTTCTCTGGATTGAAATCTGGAGAGCTCCTGATACCCTATACTGTTCCAGATCCCATAGTGAGGGATCTGAAGGAATCAGGTGAATGCAGCCTTATTCCTGCTTTAGGGTACTTCTCTTGTATCCTATTTACTAAAACACAAGAAAGCTACATTTATTCCAGCTGTCCCATGGTCTCCTGGCATCACCACATGGGTCAGTGAGTCACAGATCAGTGGCTACAGACCTATCCTGTTGGGCACACTCCCCTTAGTCTCTCACAGGGGAGTTTAGCCGACACAAGTGACTTACCATCACTTGGGTTTCTGGCAGTTCTACTGACTGAATGGCCTTTTCATGAGGGAGTATGGGAAAGGCTTAGACTCAGGCCTGAGGACCACTTAGGTTGGAAAGGAGTATATTTGCTCAAGCCCCACTGTAGAAATCACAGTCAGACTGAGGATCAGGTGGCAAGCAAGAACCCTTTCCTGTGTGAAGGGAGAATGGCATGGGATCCTCCTCCTCCCCTCTGCAACTTGGTTTTGGTGGGACATGAGGAACTTTAAGTGGTCTCTTGGGACACTGACTCCAAGTGTGAAGAGAGAACTCAGACTGTCTGAGTAGTGGGCACTTTCTTGACAACCATGAAAATAGCAGTCACATGCTTGTAACTATTCTAACTTATTCTATCCAGCTTAAAATGAACTCTGGCTGCCAGGTGTGGTGGTGCATCTGTGATCCTTCCATTTAGGAAGCTAAAGCAGAAGGAATATTATGAGTTCAGGGCTAGCCTATGCCATAGAGTGAGACCCTTTTTGAAACAAACAAGCCATAATGGGTACTATAAGATAGACATAGACAAGAAAGGAGTAACTTCAGGCCCTGTTATCCGACGTGGGTCACATCCTCCTGAGTCCTTCTTGTCTCATATGCAGTAGGGCAGAAGGTCATGGAGTACACTGGGACCTGCTGACTCTGTGTCTCCTGACCAAGTGTAGCCATTGCCTTTGCTTTGACTGGTGTGTGGGTGGCCATCTAAATGTTTGAGGAGCCCCAGCCTTAGCAGTCTGGAGTCCTGTGATCATCATGTGCTGGGAGGTGACTTCAATAGTCACAGAACCATGCTACTCTGGGGTTCTCAAGAGATTTCCACTGGTTCCCTGGGAGGACATAGAGGACACAGCATACATTTTGTTGCCATGGCCAAGGATGCTTCTACTGGCAGCACTCCTAAGTGTGACTATCCAGGGGCCTTACCACCTACAGGCTGCTCAGTGGGGAAAGAGAAGGCAGACCTTTCAGCATCACACTCAGTGTTTCTTCTGTGGCTCCAAGTGAACAAGTAGATGCTAGTTCACTGCTTACTGTGTACCCTCGTGTCCCCCACTAAGCATAGAGGATGCCTCACACACCTGAACTTGGCAAGGAGTAGCTGTGCTCTGTGTTCTGTGTTCTGTGTTCTGTGGCAGAGGCAGAGGCAGAGGCAGAGGCAGAGGCAGAGGCAGAGGCAGAGGCAGAGGCAGAGGCAGAGGCAGAGGAGATAGATAGATAGATAGATAGATAGATAGATAGATAGATAGATAGATGGATGGATGGGTGGGTGGGTGGGTGGGTGGGTGGGTGGGTGGGTAGGTAGATGGATGGATGAATGGATGGTTGGATAGATAGGTAGATAGATAGGTAGATAGATAGATAGATAGATAGATAGATAGATAGATAGATAGATAGATGGGTGGGTACGTAGGTGGATGGATGGATGAATGGATGGTTGGATAGATAGAGAGATAGATAGATAGATAGATAGATAGATAGATAGATAGATAGATAGATAGATAGATAGATAGATAGATGGGTGGGTACGTAGGTGGATGGATGGATGAATGGATGGTTGGATAGATAGAGAGATAGATAGATAGATAGATAGATAGATAGATAGATAGATAGATAGATAGATAGATAGATAGATAGATGGATAGTCAGGCAGGCAGGCAGGCAGGCAGACAGACAGACAGACAGGCAGACAGACAGATGAGTGAAGTGCATTCTCACCATAGTACAGTAGAACCTGGAAGAACTAGATCCTCTTAAGAGAGTCAAGGATGCTCCAGCCTTTCCATTTTACTAGTTGCGTGACCTTGAGGAAATGACAGGTCTGCCTAAGGTGCTATGGCTCCACTGTCTACAAAATAGAACAAAGCAGGTGCTCCCCCAGCCATTGCACAGCACTGTACAGAACGGGATGACTAAGGGCCAGTGGCAGTGCCAAATTTCCCTGCAATGGTGGCACCTGTTTACTAAAGACTCCCCTTTGACTGCATTATCGAAATTCCTGCTCCCCCTGCACAGTCAACCAACAGCCACATTCTTAGAGTGTCTGGCCTCTTTGTCAAAGCTTGCTGGTATTTTAAAATTCAGCCTTCTTTAGGAAGTCTTGTTAAGAGTATTGGGTACATGAACTTGAAGAATACTGGGTTCCCACCCTCTGGGAAGTGGCGAGCAGCTCTTGTCCTCGGGATGGCTTCCTGGCAAGCATATTTTCACACAGAGCGCACCTTGCCTGGAGCTATTCTGATTTATCAGACAGTCTTGGGCTCACAGTCCTCACGGACAGAACAGTGCTTTTCTTTGCTCCATTTCCTTGAGTCGAGAGTAGAGCTCAGCCCATTGCTGATGTTGATAAATAGCCACTCACAAGCTCAATTAAAAATGACTGCAAGCAGAAGCCTTTAGAGATGGAGCACTGGCTGGCGTGGAGCCTCAACCTCTGACAGTGGGTGCCTTGCTGGGCACCAGCACAGCTCATAGTTTGTGCATTTCCTGTAGGAATCCCTGCAGGGGATGAGCATATCTCTCTTCTGACAGGTCTCTGCAGTTCATGAATCCTGGGATGAACCTCAGACTGGGTTTCCAATTGCTCCTGTGGCACACACAGGGCTTCTACTGGAAGGGCGTGATCACTATTGGATTTTTGATTTGAATTTCCCAATGTGGTGCCTCTATGGTCTGCAGTAATCCTTGCCATCTACCCAGCAATTGCTGTGCCCTAGGCGTGCACCTGGCCACAGGGCAGGTACTGGAGGCAGAGGGCTGTCTTGTGCTCTGAGAGACACCCCCCCCCCCCACACACACACACCTCCAGAAGCACATGGCAGGGTGAGATAGAGTCCATGACAGACAGCCCTGTGAAATAAGGTTATGAAAGAGCCAGATGAAGGATCCAATGGTTCACATAGGTGATGCCCTGCGTGGAAAGGGACGCAAGCTTTACCAGAATGTGAGGTTCAGGCTGAATCTTAAGACTGAGCCCAAACCACTGTTTTCTGCAGAGAATCCTGGTAGGAAAGAAACTTTCAGAACACAGTGAAGAGTGAAACAGAATATTCCGGTTGGCTGGCTGAAGGTGCAGAGATGAGAAAGGGAGCAGAGGAAGGGTTAGAAAGACACAGTGAGGCTCAGGTGATTGCAGTAGGAGGTGTAACCAAGGAGGCTTGGATTGCAGGTTTCAAGTGTTGGGGGAAGGAAATGCTACCACCTTCAGTCTCGCTTCGTGGGTGCAATCTTCATGTAGGCTGTGGGTCTGGCTAAAAAGGCAAGAATATGCTACAGCTACATTTGCTCCAAAGAGAGGAGATGGAGGGCCAAGAGGGAAGTTCATAGTGATCCAGTTGGATGCTGCATGTTCTGCAGGACACAGAGAGGCCCGATCTAAGCATCTGGAGGAATCTGGCTGGTGTGAGAAGCAGTGGATGGCCTTGAGGGTGCCAAGCAGCAGGCCAGAAGGCTCCTGCCAACTGTGCACTAGGGGAAATGCTCCATCTTCCTCCCACCCTGTAAGCATACATGCCATAGAACAAATGCTGCCCTCCTTGGCTGGGAACAAGGAGCTAAAGTGCCTTTCTGTAAAGCAGCCATCGTCACCAGTGCCTGTGCACTGCAGTTCTCTGTATCCCTTTAATTCCTTTGCTGGAAGGCTGGGCAGAACCACAGTCTCCATTGACACCAGGCCCAAGGTTATAGGTGAGGGTCTGGAAGACAGCATTCAGACCACCAACTACTTGTTATTGCTCCAGTCAGGGTTTTGTTTGTCTGCATTGGTGACTAAATGATGACAGACCCAAAGATGCCACCTGCAGTCATTCTCTGAGAAGAGAAGTTTGTCTCTGGAAGAGACTATCAGTAAGCAGTGTTATGAGGTAATAATAAAGGGAGATGAGGTTTGAGCTTGAGATAGTTGTTGTCTATTTCACCCAGACAGCTACAAACCCAAGGACATGCTTCCTTGGCAATAGAGGGGCATGCTATTAAATAAGACTTGCAGGGAGGCCCTGCTGAGAGAATTGAATTCTCTAGAACTGGGTCAATGTCCTGAGGGCCTACTGGGTGCTGCTCAAGAGCTCCTTTCATGCTCAAGGCACCCAGCAGAGCCCTGTGCTCCCACACAGGGGAACCTAGCCACCACTTATGAAAAAAAAAATAAAATCTCCTGAGGTTTTCCATTTCCTCATTTATTTTTGATCTAAAAAAAATGAGGTGGGAAACTGGTTCATGGTGTAGCTGGCAGAAAATATGTTATCTGTCACGTTCAGATAGGCTGCCCTCCTGTTACTTAGGTTACAAGATTCTATCTCCTAAATAAGGTCAGTCCTGCAGGGGAGATTGCATGGGCAGTGCTGGTCTGCAGAGGGAGGCGCATAGGAACCCCGGGCACTATCGCTGTGCAGGAGGCTGATGAGTCACCTCGATAGAAACACAATTGCTCACTGGAACTCCCACAAATGGAGTTTGGAAAACAGATTAACTGCCTGGGTCATTGTCTGGGGCAGAGGCAGGAGCCTGCTCAGCTGCCTCCCTGGGGCTTCCTACTCTGGCTCTGCTCCTGAGGGTGAAGTTGTATTCTATCTTAGGGAAAGCACTTTGGTTTTGACAGCTCTGCTGTGAGTCTGAAGGTTAACGGTAATTCCTTTCCTTCTAACGCTGAGCCTCCTCTTTCTAAGTTCAGGGTCAGAATGGCAGCAACAGAGCCAGGTGGATCTGCTCCAAGTGCGTTTTCCTGAAGGCTCTCCTGGTGCAGGAGTTGAGGGTTGTGCATACACTCCTCTCTGGCCCTGACCAGCGCACAGGCCCTGAATTCTGTAAATTGGTGTCTAGGTGTCCAGGGACTCGCTTGGAGACCATCTTAGCTACAGTTCTTACTTTTTCTCCCTGAAGCTGAGCCTCTATAATGGAGTCATGCAGGGCTGCATCTAGGCCACCAGGTCAAGTTGCTCCTCTTGGGAGCATGGTGCTGCCTTGTAAGTGAATCCCATTCAGTGGTGCTGGTATTTATGCAGGCATTCCTATGTGGATTTTGGTTGCTTTTTAAAAGAAGCATAGCTTCTTTTGTTTTACTGAGGAGGCCTTCTCTGGATCACTCTGTCCTAGGCTTCATGCCATATCCAAGGCCCACACCTGCTCTTCACCCCTCAAAGGTCAGCATAGCATGGAGTTTGCTTGGGAATCTTCTGTGCTGCAATCACTTGACTGGCTGCTTGGCTCTGACCACAGGGTTATCTTGAGATTCTGAGAGCTAAGCATGCCTAACCAAAGAGGATTCCACAGAATACTAGGCTAGCCTCATGACTCAAACCTCAGATCTGCCCCCAACCAAGTTGTGACTCTGTGTGGGCTACTTAATTTAGTCCAAGATTCCTCCTCTGTTACAAAGGGAACCACAATTCCTACCTGCTGTGTTGTCATGGAAACCCCTCTCCTTATTGCCTGTCAGTCACAGAGCAGGGGAACTGGAGTCCTTCACTAGCCTTGGCTCCTCTCACTCCCATGGCCCAACTGAGAGACACCCAGAGACATCACATCTTCTGTGTTCATGGAAGACAAGACTGGAGCTGGCGTTCACCATTTCTGCTATTCACACCCACCACCAAGCCCCTTCAGTGTCATCCTGCCTCAGAAGGGGCCTTCAGGTTTTTCATCTGACTCTGAAATGGAATTGGGGTGCACAATGAGTAAGAACATAGATGGTTATTATTCCTGGGCATTCGGAGACCGAGGCTTTGTCAAGAAGTACGTGTCTCCTTACTATTGTAGCAAGTCTTTATAGACTACAAACAATTATGGCAGTATAAATAGCCAACACAAAGTGGGTACTTACAAAACCCTGGGCTAGATGCTTATACTAAATGCTGTGGACACAGTATTTAATTCAGTCTTCAGGGCATTTCCCCTTTTCTTCCATAGAAATTTGAAGTCTACAGGGGCCAAGTAGCTTGTATGATATCATATATAAAATGCCTGCAATTGAACTAAACCCAGAACCTTACTTTCTACTTTGGGCTGTCTAGTACATGTATAGAAATGGTCCATATTTCATAGGTTTTTGTTCTATTTTATTTTATTAATTTGTAATCTTTTGGTATGAAATTAAGTAATATTGCATTTTGAGTTTGTCCCCTCCAGCCCAATAGACAATCCTCCCAATGCCATCAGTGTAATAAGTCAATCCTCGCCCGCTGTTTCAGGGTACAGTTTTTTTTTTAAACATCTTGAATTCTTAGTTCTGTTAGCATTTGTTTCTTTCTTTCTCTGCATTGTTATTTCCCACACACTTCTTTTTTTTAAATAAAAGATTTATTGTATTTATATGAGTACACTGTAGCTGTCATCAGACACACCAGAAGAAGGCATCAGATATCATTACAGATGGTTGTGAGCCACCATGTGGTTGCTGGGAGTTGAACTCAGGATCTTTGGAAGAACAGTCAGTGCTCTTAACTGCTAAGCCATCTCTCCAGCTCCCTACACTTCTTTCTTTCTCCAAAGGCTATGGCATTCTTCCATCACTGTAGACTGTCATTGGTGGGGATTTTGGGTAAAGTGTGATGGATGAATCACCCCCTTCATGAAGCCTCAGTTCAGTCTCACTTTCCTTTTTATGTTAAACACTGCTGTGGAGCACTCATGGTTTAGAGGCTGACTGGCATCTCATTTAAATGGGGGCAGCATCTCTGTGAGGCTATGCCATGCCAACGGAAGGCCACCTAATACACATGGTGACTTACTGCTCAAGGCTACCCAGTGAGGATCGGGACCTCAGCTGGAACACCAAGGGACAGCCTTGTTGAGGGTCCTTCATATCTACTGAAAGTCTGTATATAATTCTTGTACATTCACAGTTCTCCAGACCTTCTCTCCTCCGGCCAGTATGACCCTACAAACTTCCTCATGTGTCTTTGCTGGTAGTCTCCACAGCATTTGGGATATGTAACCTGAAAGCCCATTACTCTCAAATGCAAATCCTTCCTTCTTGTCTTTTTCTGTCCCCTTCCAGGTTTCTTCTCATCTCCAGAAGTTCAGTGCTATGCCTTGAGAACCCAGGGGTCCTCAAGATTTCTCCCTCCTTTCCTCTTTCTCACCCTTGTCTAGTAATGGCCTTCATCACAACAAGGACACCACAGGTCTAGCTGTTGTCTTCTGAGAGCACTTCAAGGCTTTCCACCTCCAGTGACTCTAAAGATCAGCTCTTGACTTAGGGAGCCAGGTCTCTTCCTGTTACTCAGCTCTTCCAGGGGATGAGTTAAAGACTCTGTGATGCTGGCTCACCACCTGAAGGAGCCTGTCCGCAGCGCCTATCTCCTTTGCATACTTAGACCTTAAAGCTTCCTAGCATCCCAGACGTAGGACCAAGTTATTTCTTTGCTATCTTTGCCCCTTTCAAATCATTATTCTGATATCAGTCCTGGGAAGGCAAAGTCATCTTTTTCACCTTTGTTCCTATCTGACTTTCGGTCAAAGGCAATGTATGTGTGAGCTAGGTATGTGGCCCACTTAGTAGAGGCCTGCCTAGTGTGTATTAAGTCCTGAATTACAACCCCAGCACTGTAAACATCATGTGTGGTGGTGCATGCCTATTAGCCAAGCACTTAAGAGGAAGAAATTGGAAGATTAGATCAAGGTCATCCCCATGTGCATAGTGAGTTACAGGGCAGCCTGGGTCGTATCAAAACAAACAACCAAATCAAACCAGAACAACAGGTACAAAAGTGAAGGTTCCTATGCAGTTTTTGGTGGATATGAAACCCTCACAGGATCTTGGCTGCATCAGGGCCTATGTGGGGGGAGGCCACTGTGCTCACTTGCATTGTTTGACTGTGCTTGTCTGTCTTCCTGAAGCCCATCTGCCCAGGAGCTGCAAACAGGTGTATCCTGGGGCCTGTGGCTCAGAGTGGCTACTGGCTCAGTGGGCCAGGAACTGGGATTCCACCCTTCCCTGCAACCTTTTTGTCCCTGTGATGGCAGGGAGCTCCCTAGTGGTTTCCTTATGCGTAGGAAATTACTCCAGAGCACGTTGTGGATGTGTCTCCTAGGACAGGTTTTGATAAGCAGTTCTCTCTGATATGGAGCAGAGTCTGTGTCTGCAAACTGATACAATGATGACTTGAGAAAGCTGCCTTGTCCCCATAACCTGGACAGTCCAGCACACTTGGGGGCATGTCCTGAAAGGTCCTTGAAAATGCCCAAGAAAGTAGTTGAGCTCATCTTGGCTTCTGGCAATGTTGAGGTCTCCAAACTTAGTGTATACAACTATTTAATTGCTTTTACTTTGGAGCCTGAGGTCTCACTGATTGGGAAATGGTCACCAGAAGACTTAGCCTATCCTGGGGCCTGTGGGGTTTCTCCTTAGATGCCTCTCACAAAGCTTGTCAAGCTCATTAGGTAAATTCCCATCTTGCCCTACCAGCTCGCAGCAATGTACTATTTCCAATCGTTGCCCAATCCCATTCCCTATTCTTTGATGTGTGGGTCCCGAGGTATAGGAAACTCAGATAAAGGAGAGCAATAAAACTATCATTAAAACATGCATTTCGGATACAACACAGGGTCAGGAAAAGCCGTGCAGGACCTAAAGAGAAGCAGGCAATGTGAATTAGAATGGATGCTTAGAGGATGCAGTACATAGACCTGGATGGAGATCACTAGGAATTAAAGCAGAAAAAGTATGGCTTGAAGGGAGGAGGTAGGCTACCTCCTGACTGAGGGGATGCTGTGGGCGAGGTGTGAGCCGAGGAGGGAGGCCCAGGAAGCCCTCAGTGTGGTCCTTGGCTGCTCCTCTGCTTTGTTTTCATTTGTCTGCATGGGAGAGTGGTGAGGAAGTTATAGACATCACTAACTTGGGGACCAGGTCTTTCTTCTAAGGCTCACATTTATCTGATACATGTAATACCTTCATAACAGGAGAGGGACACACATAGGTGTCACATTTCTGGCTCTAGTCCCCAGGAAGGAAGCTCAGACCCTGAAGCCCAGATGCCCTGTCTCCAGGGAGCTCTCAAAGGCCAAGGATTCCTCCACTGCTCATTCCCGTGTTATTATCTGTCCCTCATTAAACAGATTGTTCACTCCGCACACATAAGCCTTTGCACTAAGTCACCTTAGGAGATGCAGGCATAGATAGTCCTGGGAGCGGGGTGGTGGCCAGTGCGGCCAGCAGAGGCTTTTGCCTAAAAAGTAGTGGTGAGTGCCCAAAGCACAGGAGGGCAGAGCAAAGTCACTCAGGGAGACAAAAGTCAAGGGTGACCAGTGCTTCTGGAACTCAGTGGACCAGGCTGCCTGAGACCCTGGAACCTCTCTGCACTTGAGTCTCCGCAGCTTTCTCTCTCTCTCTCTCTCTCTCTCTCTCTCTCTCTCTCTCTCTCTCTCTCTCTCTCTCTCTCTCTCTCCCACACACACACACCATCCAGCTTCTGCTTCTCCACAGAGCATCAGGAGTCTGCTGCTCATGCCCTGCTGCAAACTGAGTGCCACCAACATTTTCTCTCCCAAATCCTAAAAATTCCTTTGGGGGTCATTGGGGGAGGGGCCATGGAAATTGTATGCCTCTGCTTTGGGGGAGCCACAATGTCTCTCCCCCTGGAAGCGCCTTCTAGTTGCTCAGCTGTGTTTGGCCTCCCTCACTTCTCATCTTCTGTCTTTGCTCCTATGCTGAGTCCCTCTGGAAGGACTTCACTAATGAATCATTGGCACGCAAGCCTTTCTTTAGAGGCAGGGTCCAGAAAAATCCTAGCATCACACTGAGGCAATGTAGGGTGGATACATGCATGTATGCATAAGTGAATGAATGAATGAATGAATGAATGAATGAATGAAGAGTGAAATGTTTATTTTTGTTAGATGGACTCCCAATGGGAGAAGAAGCAAAGTCACTACTGTCTGGTTCCTGGAACACCAGGAGGCTCAGGTATCATCCTACATGTTGGCCCCAGGAATGTGGGAAACAGACCCCTAAAGGCAAGTTAGTCTTGTCTAGATTTTTTTGTCATAACACATACATACATGCATAAGTAAGCATGCACATATATGCATGTGTGCATAATCACTCTCTCTCTCTCTCTCTCTCTCTCTCTCTCTCACACACACACACACACACACACACATACACACACACACTGAAACATGCCTACTCATGTTAATTGATACTTTCCCTAATTGGCCTTTGGTCCTTTGATTATGTAACCTGTTTCATGTTCTCTGAAGTGAGGCTCTGCATGAAATGTCCCATGATGGCTCACAGCTGAAGAGGAAGTCAGGGGTGGTAGGGATGCAGGTAGGACCCCTTCATAGCTAGACCATAGAAACCTTGTGAGTCCCTGCGAGAGGACGACAGCCTTCAAAGCCCTCCCTGGAGGTGAAGCTGTTTTGAGTAAGAGAAGTAACAAATCTGTTTTCCACTGAGCAGGCGAGCTGTGTAATTGTTACAGATGATCTTTTTCCCTCTACAGGATAGGGCTTGGCTGGAAATTAAGCAGATTCCATGAGCAACCAAATCTAATGAGTCCTAGAGATTGAGGCATAAGTGGCCACATCTCGGATTGTAGCACATGGCTCATTGGTGGGTGAACTGTGTTCTAATAGTAATTATTTAATCACGGGTGAAATGTGGGGGAAGTCCGTAACCAGACCTCCATGTCACCATGATCGTTGCTGTTGGACGATGAGCAGGACACCTGCTGGGATTTGTAGGAGACAGGGTGGGACATAGGTGGGGCACCATGATCCCCTCAACCTCAGGGGAGGTGGTGTAAATGCAGAGCCTCTTCATGGACCGAGGGCAGCCCCCAAATCACATGTCACTGACAGATGATGAATGAGTCAGTCCCCCTGTCCCTACAATGCTGCAAAGGGGGAAGGGTGGCCTGCTCACTCCATCCAGATGAGCAACCCTGCTAGGAGAGGCAGAAATAGTCAGAAGCAGGCTTTCAGAGCATGTAGCCCAGTGTGGGCAGCCATGCATAAGAGCTGCTGGGACTCACCATGGGCTTGTCAGAGTACCATAGTGACAGCTGCTTCATCCCACATGCTCCAGGGTTGTCTTTCAGGGTAGGCCACAGGCTTCTGGGTTTGCCCAATGGCTCTCCTTTTTGGCCACCTTTGAATTCTTGTTCCTTCCGGACTGATCTCAGCCAACTTTTTTCTCCCATTTAGATGTGGAATATGCAGCAGAACCTGTGCTAACCAGGGTCCCAGTGTTCACTTCTCACTGACATCTGATGGGTCTTGGGCTATGGAAGGGTGGAAGGGGGCTCAGTGGAGAAGCTTGGTTCACAGTGGACTTGAGGTGCTGGGACCTGGTCACTCTGCCAAGGATGAAGTCCAGGAAATAGTGGTCAGTGAAGGAGGCAGTGAGAGGCTAAGGGAACAATGTTCAAGGGTAGGTGTGTCTGTTAGGAGTGACTGAGGGCCCTATGGGTACTACCAAGATAGGTGTGATCTGAGACACAAGTGGTTGCATTATAGAGAGGGGGACTTGTAAACGGAGAGCTTCCAGAGTAGGCAGATGAGATGGTAAACGGAGCTGGGGACAGGTAGGGAGGTTCCAAAGTGAAGGTCTTCTAAACCAGCTCGAGGTGTGTGTACAAAGCTGGAGTAAAGCACATTCAGAAAGCAGCCTGGCTAGACTGGGTGTGGCCGAAATGTGCTGGTGATGGAGGGGAGGCCAGCGGGAGCAGCGTGAGTTGGGAGCAGGTTTCAGCTTTGGTGACTGGAGCATGGCAAGAACATGACACGATCTCAGCAGAAGGGGATGCGTTTGAGTTGGGGACATGAACTCAGTGTACAGGAGACATCCAGATAGACCTGGCTGGTAGACAATGAAATGGCCCTCAGTATTACTAGGCACTCCAGGGCCCATCTTCACAGCTGAGCCATCAGCCCACAGGAGATGCCTATTATCAAGGTGAGACCTCTGTGTTCTGAGGAAAAGGGCCAATAGGAGATAAGGACAAGTTGCAAAGGTACTCTGTGCATGGACAATGAGTTCTATCCTGTCATTCCTGCATGCTACAGTTGTACCACCCAATGCTATGGCCCACAGGATCCTCCTACCCTCATCCACTGGTACCCAGCAACCTATGTTCTTCCAGAAATGAGGTCTGTTGAGTATCTCCAGCTTCCCATATATACTTTTCTCACAGCTTCTAGTGTCTGTGCTGCTGAGTTTCAAAACCTCTAGAAGCCTTTCTTTCCTTTAAACATGATTTGGAACACAAATATGTCCAGAAATTCTTTAATAATTTCTGGTAGAGCTTCTGCTTATAATTGATTAGGCCTTGGACTCCACCCATATCACCAGAAAATTTTATTATTCTTTCTGTAAACACACACACACACACATACACGCCTCACTACAGACTGTGATGTGGGTTGGACAGTGTCCTCTGGAGGTATATGACACACAGAATGAACATATATCATAAAAGGTATAGTCCAATGATGGTCACGTGTATGCTAGAGACACTGAGAGGCTCTATCAGTTCTCAGTCCATGAAGCTGGATGTCTTGGCAGTCCCAGTCTGGTGCTAGAGGCCTGGAGGGTTCTTGAAGAGCCATGGGTTGAAGAGTGGGTTGGTATATGGAAGAAACTGGGTTTTGAAGGCAATAAGGAAAGGATAGCAGCCAAGTAGATGTACTTATACCCAAGAAATAAAGCTATACAAGCATGCAGCACGACTTTCTCCTCAGATTTCTTTGTATCTAGGTCATTTTCCAGAAGGTCCCACTCTTTCTAGGAGAGGGTTTTTCCCCAACCAGTAAATTGTTCTTGGCAATGCTTCACAGATCCACCCAGGCACCAATTTATTAGTTGATTTCAGATCTAATCAAGTTGACAACCAAGATTAACCATCAGCATTAAACAAGAAAGCATTTAGGGAGATTCCTGCCATGGAAGCCATTGATCCAGTTTATCACCACAGGGAGTCAGGAGAGTAATGTGGCTGCATAGAATCTGATGTCACCAGGATCCCATTAGGCTGTTGTGTGTCTAGAGTCACCTATATTATAGGGACACTTCTGTGTCCTCAGTGTCATCTTTGCCATGGGAACATTGGTGTCTTCAGTGCTACTATGTCATGGGGACATCCCTGCATCTCTAGTATCAACTATGAAATGGGGACATGCCTGTGTCTTCAGTGTATCACTACTTTATAGGGCAGTTCTATGTGTCCAGTATCACCTATGTTAGACAGTGTGTTTAGTATACAGCACATGCTCCTGAAGGTGTGAGTCAGGCTTGGAATCTCCACAGCCTTGTCCTGTACTCTCTTGCCTGCATCCCCTCCACTTTGTAAAACAGATGCAAATGTGCATGGTGTTGCACGTCAAACTCTACCAATAGATGCTGCAGTCTCTGCTGAAGCTTGGTAATAAAGTTCCAGTGCTCACAAGCACACGTGTAAACAGTTCAGACAATACTGCTTTATGGTTTTTTTATTTTCAGCAATATTTTCTGAATGATGGAGGCAACTCAATTCCTACAGTAGCAGCTGACACAGAGCCTTTGAACTCTGCAGTGAACTGTCATTTGGACACATCAGCCCACGGTGGCCCTGTGTGGATGGTATGGAGGAAGACTGAGATCCAAAGGCTAAGAGGCTCACACAAGGCTATCTGTAAGCAGACATCTGCCTGATACTTGAACTCAGATCTCTGGATTGAGTCTGGTGCTTTACCCAACTCATTAGTCTTTCCCTGACATTTTGTCTCCCAGCCAAACATGAAGATGGAGCTAAGACAATAAGAAGCCACAGATGCTGCATTGTAAGTAGGTCTGAGAGTAGCAGTCCTGGGCAAATGCGTGTTTCAAAGATGTTTTCTTGGGCTTCTCTGTTTATGGGACCTCCTCTGTGAGCACCCAGCAGATGGCATTCATGCAAACTCAAATACCACAGCAAACTCCTCCTTCAGATTAATTAGTTTCCATTTATACACCTCACCTCAAAAGCTTTACAGTTCTTTGATCTTGCAGTTCTGGTCTCCAAAGCCTTCCAATCTCATCTTTCAAGCGTCTTTGTTTCCTGCAGTATTTCCTAGAACAAAACCTAGAGACTCCAGACTCCAGAAAGGGCGTGTCTGCCTGCCACCAGAGCCTGTTTTTTTTTTTCTTTCTATGCCATGTTCTCAGGAAAAAAGCCACCAGGAAGCAGAGCAATACCCACTTCTCCTGGGGCATCGCTGGGCCCAGATTGCTCTGTGATATCGTGTAGGCCTATTTTATGGAGGATGGAAAGCTGTATAGTCTATGAGAACAATGATTACCAAGGGGAAAGGGATGATTCTATAAGAACCACAGCACTAGGTACGCTGCCTAGCCCTGTCTCCTAAGCCCAGCTGGTAGGCAAATAGTACTTGTCTCATCATGACTTTATTTTACCTTTTGCATGTGTGTATCTATCCTAGATGCATGCATTTTCAGATGTTTAAGGTCTGAGCCTTGTTTCAAGGTTGTGGTCTTCCTGAAGGAGAGAGGAAGGGAGTGTTGCTGTTGCCTGGCTTTTTCGGTGCAGCATGGGGAGGTTCGTGGTACTTTTTAAGGACAAGACATTCATTTGAAGGGAGCAGGGAAGGGATTGACCTTAAGAGTGAACACAATCAGACCTAGAAGAGGGATGCTAGGGGCTTTACGTTGGAGAAAGGAAAGCCCCAGGGTATGATATTGACAGACTCTCGGCCTGTACTTGAGAAGCTTTGAGAACCTGGTATGGTTATGATCAGGGGAACTCAAGGGTTGGGACCCAGTACTGCTAGGCAGACCATTATGCTCTTGCATTATGAGTTCTATCAGGACTTTCATATTTCACAACCTCTGTATAGCATAGTTTCTAAACATCATAGCTTTTATGAATCAAGGCTTGCTTCTGTTCACTGTTGTGGTGGTTTGAATATGATTGGCCCAGAGAGTGGCACTATTTGGAGGTGTGGCCTTGTTTGAGGAAGAATGTCATTATGAGCATGGGCTTTAAGACCCTCATCCTAGCTACCTGGAAGCCAGACTTCTGTGTGCCTTTGGAACAAGATGTTGAATTCCTACTTCCTCCTGAGCCATGCTTGCCTAGATGCTGTCATGCTCCCACCTTGATGATAATTGACTGAACCTCTACACCTATAAATCAGCGCTAATTAAATGTTGTCTTTATAAGAGTTACATTGATTATGATATCTATTCACAGCAGTAAAACCCTAACCAAGACAACTGTGATTTCCATGTATTATGATTTTTGTGAACCATAAGTTCCATGTGCTAAAACTTCCATGTGTTATGATCTCAGTACACCATGGCATCCATGAATTATGCATTGTGGTTGCCATGACTTCTTTACAGCTTTTCTATTTTATGGTGTCTATGCTACATGACTTCTGTGCACTATGACTCTGTATAATATGATGCCATTCTTGCATGCACTGTAACTTATGTCCACCATGACTCCCATGCACCATGGCTTCTGTACGTCATGACTGCCACACATCACTATGTTCATGAACCATGACTTCTGTTCATCATGACCTATGTGTATCATGATTTCTGTGCACCATAGTTTCTATGCACTGTGTCTTCCATAGACCATGAATTCTTTTTTTTTTTAATTTGCTATTTTCATGACTCATGACATTGATGCCTCATGGCTTCTGTTCATCTTGACTGCTCTTTGTGCTATCTTAGGTGCATTATGATTTCCACACAATGCACCATGACCGCTAACACCATGACTTCTGAGCACCACAACTTCTGTGCTTCATGACTTGTGAATATCATGTCTTCCACAGATCATTATTTTTATTCATTATGACTCTGTCACTCAGAACTCAGGTGCACCATGGTGGCTATTCATTTCATCCTCAGTGTACCATGCCTACCATGCACCAAGACTCATGTCTGCTGCCTCTGTCCTACACATTTCTACTCCAACTGAAGCTGATGGTATTGGTTGCATATGAGAATAAACACAGGGAAAAGAGTTTAATTAACAGGCACTCATTCTGTGCCCCATCGCCTTCTTATCCACATTCTCTCTCACTCAGTGACAGCTGAGAAAAGCTTACTTTGTAGCTTTTCTTAGCTAAAACTTAGCTCAAAATCAACAACAACTTTTCTTCTCTCTATGCAGGGCAAATTTCTTCTGGGAACCCCAGAATCGGATTTTCCTGTCTGAATTCAAATTCCATGATCTCTCTTCCTCTTCTACATGCCACCAGGGGATCAGTCCCTAAGCAAGATCTTTTCCTCTGCATTCGTGTGGACCTTAGGGACCGGGCCTTCATTAGTCACCACCTAAAAGGTTCTCGTGAATCTGCCACTGGTCCTTTTGAGAATATGATAAATGGCATTATTTTAGTGAAATAGCCTCCAGTGATCCCACTTCGCAAGCCTAGCCCTGATGATGGAGTGCTGATGCCATCAGTGTTTTGGTCATAACTGCTTCAGTCGTGTCTAGTGCCAAGGATGGGGGCTTCACTTGCTTCTACAGTGGCTCAGGATTCTGCCTGGGTTCAGACTGGCTGAGTTGTTTCCTGGTCTCTCTCTCTCTCTCTCTCTCTCTCTCTCTCTCTCTCTCTCTCTCTCTCTCTCTCTCTCTCTCTCTCTCTCTCTGCCTCTCTCCCCTCCCTCCCTCTTTCTAACCCTTCCTTTCTCTCTCCAGCCTTCCCTCCTTCTACTTCTTCCTCCCTCCTTTTCTCTGTCTCTCAGTCCCCTTTCCCTCCCTCTCTTTCTCTCCCTTACTATTTCCCTCTTTTCCTTTCCCCCTGCCTTCCCCTTCCCTTGTTTCTCTTTTCCTCCTTCCTTCTTCCCTCTCTCCTCCTCCCTCCATCCCTTCCTCCTTCCCTTTCCTCTCCTAAGCACCCCTTCCCCACCTTAGACACTTCATCTATAGAACATCTATAAGGGGCAGTGGTGAGGTTTCAGGAAGAATACAAGCTAGAAGCTCGGTGGTAGGGCTTAGAAGAGAACTGCTTTGCAGGCATTGTTATCAACATGCACAAATGGAGTTTCTACCCTGGGGAAGCTGCATCAGAAGGAGTGTGGATGCAGAGAGCTGGGTGAGTTCTACCTGAATGGGCAGGGAAGCTATTCCATGTGATTCCCCAACCAGGTCAACAAGGGGGTTGAAGGGACAAGACCAAGGTATTGGATAACCTGGTTGTTAATCTTGTCAACTGGACTATATTTAAAAGTCACCATGGAAACACACCCCTGGGGATGTCTGAGGGAGTTCTATGACTAGGTTAACTGAGATTGGAATACCTGCTTTAAATGTGACCAGTACCATGTCATGGACTGGGCTCCCAGACTGAATAAAAAGGAGGAAAGGGTGAAACACCAGTGCCCTCCCCCAATCCCATTTCCTGTCTGCAGACATGGCTCTGTCCTTACACTAAACCTTCCTTTGTGATGGGCTGTACCCTTAAACCCTCCTCTCCCTGATTTGCCATTGTCACATATTTTGTCATAGCAATAAGAAAAGAACGAATACAGGTAGAACTGGCTGCCTGCATCTGTCCACCTGCTCCATTTTGTCCACATCCTCTTTCCGTATTCTGTCTGTCTGTGCTTCCCTAACCCACCCAGAGGAGATTACCCATAGACGAGAAAGGAATAAGAGTCTTTCCTTACAGATCCTGGTGTCCACAGAACATGATGTTGTGACATATTCCAAGGTTATAATAGAATTAGAGACAAGTGTGTTTATTTTAAGTCCAGATGGGAGCTGTAGGGAGACATGCCTCTCTATTTAAGAAGTCTATTTTGCTACAAGGACACTGAAGAATGGAAATCCAACAAACTTTAAGAAGAATGAGTCCCAGTTCTTTCTTCTCAGTTTGCATCTCCAGGGCTCCCTGGGCCAAGCCACTGGGGGAAGGGCACACCCTATAATCCTTTCCATTCTTCTCCCTGAGCATGTAGATGCTGTTTATGTAGTTTGAACTTCACCACAGGAAACCAGTTTGCATGTGGTGACTTGGGCTTTGGGGAAAGATTTTCTATGGTATGGCCATGTGTCTGGGAATGGAAGAGGTTTCTTATTGCCCTGGGTACCATGTAGCCATCTGGACCCATTCAGCATAGCTAATGAAGGACTCCGCTTGTAGCCCGCTGGCAGAAGAGCTCTAAGATACACCTTGTGATGACCAAAGACAAGAAATCTCCTGTGTGGGTTGAGGTTTGTTATTAACCTTAGGATGGTGAGGTAGCCACTGAACTGCTGTGAACTGAGGAAGGTACCTGAGTCCAACAGGATGGTATATATTGTGAGACTCTACTGACAGACTGCTGGACACAGCAGATAAAGGCCTGCTATGGACAAGGCGGGAAATCTAGGGTGCTTGAGGCTGGGTCGGTAAGGCTTGGCTCTGAGCCACACACACGTGGAAGCACAATTCTCAGCTGTCCCTATTGGATGCTAGCTGAGTGTCCAGAAACTTGTCAGCACTGGGATAATCTTAGAGTTTGTGTGAGTCATAAGGTCAAGTCCTAGACCTGCAATACTGCCCTTGTTTCAGACATTGGTTGCAAAGTCAGCTGGCTCTGAGTATGTGGTTTGCCACAGACTCTGTTGGGTCAGATAATTTGCTAGAACAAGTCAAAGAACTATATAGAAATGTGGTGTTTCTGATCCTACTGTCTCAGGAAGGATATAAATAAATAGCTGAGTAAAGAGATGCATGGGGCAAGGTCTAAGCAGGCAATGGAGCTCCCGCTGTTTGTGGTCACATCTCCCTCCAGGTCCTTGGATATATTCTCCACTTAGAGGCTTTCCAGATGTCATTGTTGCAGGCTGTTCATATGAGGTTGCATTTCTCAGGCATGGCTGGTTAACCTGTGGCTTTGCATCTTGGAGCAGGTACAGAAAATATCACAGCTATCACCAGTGGATTCCATTCATCACTTCTCCAAGGAGGGTAGAAGAATGAAACTGGAGGTCTAAACCTCTAATCATAGACTAGCTTTTTCCCTCCGCAGGTCCCCTACCTGAAGCCTCTCATCAGTCTTCTCCCACTCTGTCATCTTATTAGGATAATTCATGTAGAGAGGGGCTAACAATGTGCAATGAAGGGAACTTCCATTACCCTGAAATTCCAAGAATATGGGAGATGTGTGTGTGTGTCTATGTGTCTATGTATGTGTGTATGTGTGTGTATATGTACGTGTGTATGTATGTGTATGTGCATGTATGTACATGTGTCTATGTGTATATGCATATATGTATATGTGTGTATGTATATGTATGTGTGTGTATGTGTGTGCATGTGTCTATGTGTATATGCATATATGCATGTGTATGCATGTGTATGTATGTGTGTATGTGTGTGTGCATGTGTCTATGTGTATATGCATGTATGTATATGCATGTGTGTGTGTGTGTGTGTGTATGAGAGAGAGAGAGAGAGGAGAGAGAGAGAGAGAGAGAGAGAGAGAGAGAGAGAGAGAGAGAGAGAGAGAGAGAGCAAACCTGCATTTATTGCAATGGGATGGCAAGGTTAATGGAGACAGAGACTGCTGACCCAATTTCTGACTCAGAACCCTGGCCAAATTATGTGTTTGGCTGGAGGCAGCAAATAAAGTTCAGAAAATACCTGAGCCAACTGATGGGGGATTAAAACCACCACCAAGGATAAAAAAGCTCGATGTCTATTTTGCACAATCAAGAAATGGTCATCTCAAAGCTTAGCCCTCACCACAGGAGGATCAACGGCTTACGATTCTTTTTCATTTTGATGTGAGGATAGCCATGAGCCAATTTTCCTGGATTAGAATGAAGATGGGCATCAAGGAGAAGCTGCTTGAACACCTCCCAGGAGATTGGAGGAGGATGGCAGATGCAGGCCCAGACAGTTGCAATGTACCGCTGCAGCAGGCTTTCCCAGGACACTTGAGAACAGGGTACGAGACAGCAGTGTGGCTGGGCCTCGGTATGCAGAACTGCCGACTTGGGCTCACTAGGCCTGCATTTCTCTGGTTCCCAGTTGATCCTTGTGCCTAAGGAAGTGGCTGAGTCTTAGCAGGCAACCAAATAGGGTGCAGCTCTCAGGGAAATGGGAGAGAGCTGTTGGTGCTGTGCTTGCCCTGAAAGCACAAGGATCCCTAGATTCCTAGAGTCATCTACGAATAAACAAAGACAAAACCATCTGACTTCTGATTTATCCTATCACAGGCACTTGTGTACACACATATGTCCTCACACACAGGCACCAGCATACAAACGAACGTGCACACATGCACATAAACATAAATAAGTTCCTCTGTCATCAAGGACGGTTGTCCTCCAAGTGCCCTGGGTTCCATTTTTTCCTGAGACCCTGCTTGACTGGAGGCTATGAGACTCCAGAGTCTATCTTGTTTCCCATAGCTGATTCAGGAAGCTTTCTACAGGAAAGGAAGGGAAGAGAAGAGGCCCACTGTATTTTGGGTGGCATTTGGTGACAGTTGACTTTGTATCGCAGAGGGAACCTCTTTGTCTCTCTTATGTTGTCCAACGATTTGCGGAATGAGGAGATGGCTACCTCTAAACAGCTTTCAGATGGGGAAGGTGATTCAAAGACCTGCCTCCTCCAGAGTCTAGTGAATGGAGTGGCGTGATACTGGTTAGGCAAGGATTTATACACGAGGAAGCTGAGGAACACCATGTCTACATCCTGGCAGATGTGTCTCCAGTTGCTCAGCCCCTTAATAGTTAAACACCCTTGAGGTTGCTGCTTGTCAGTCCCACTATATCAGAAACCAAGGTAACCAGGCTATTTTACCAAATGTGTGCCAACAAAGGGTCTGACTCTTCAAAGGTCTGATGTCATTATGATGCCTCAAGCTTTGTGGTTTTGACACCCCCTCTTTTGTGGGGATCAATGAGAAAAAATATTTTAAAAGGGAGATCTGGTCTACTATGATTTAGGAGCAAAAAAAATGTTACCTTACAACATGAACTTGATGCCTACCTTAGAAATATTTATAAAAACTTTAGAATTCACAATTCAGAACCTATCTCATTGCTGCCTGCTTTAGGCAGCCTACCTAATCTCTTGTTGGAGTGTTTTCTTTGCTAAATAGATTTCTGTTTGAACTGTATAAGCCACTTCACTAAATATTTTCCTTCAAAAAGACAAGGATTGAGAGATCCTTGGAACAGTAAAGCTAGGTCTCTTAGGTCAACCCTAGCTGAGGGTTGGAATCACAGGGTGCCCTGCATGGCTCCATAGCTAAAGAGATTCTCGGAGGAGCCACGTGACATGTTTCTAGAACTCCATCAAATCCAACTGATCTAGAAACATAAGCACTGAGCAGAAGATGGAGATGGGAAGCTCCCATTGTCTGGAAGCAAGAGAATATTTCAGCCAATCTGTACTTTAAGCTGCTCTCCACTTGTGGGAGATGGAAGTACATTATGTGTGCATGAAGGTATATTGAGTCCCAAGTAATTTTCCAGTGTTAGATAAACCCCACTGTGTATGTCACAGGAAACAGTGACTGGAACAGGGTATGGGGTCCAAATCCACTTTGGTCAAGCTTCTAACAGACACACATCTGCATTTTCTCAGACCAATTATAGACTTTTGTAAGACAGATTTTCCCCCCAATAAAGCCAAAATGCTAATTAGGACTTACCTGTAGTTACCTATAAAATTCCCCTATTCTGAAGTTATTTAAACTTATAATCAGATTTAAGATAAGCAAATGTCACCTACTCTCTAGTTTATGAAAAAAAGTCCAACTATGCACAGGGCAATGTGGTTAAAATGGCAAATGCTTTTTGATAGAACTTGTGTGACACATATTCACTTGTTTCTGATTTTTTTTTGAGTGGGTGAGTAGGAAGGTCAGAGAGGACTTGTCAAATAATCTTTGCCTTTAAGGCAGCCAGAGTATGAGAAAGTATTGTTTGAATGATAGTAAGTAGGGGCATGCCACATTTCTCCACAAGCAAATGGAGAAAATGTTCCACTTCCAGAGGTGCAAGGATGAACTGGCCCTTGAAGCTGAGCCCTTGAATGAGCCCAGGGTCATCATATAGTCATGAAGAAGGTCACATTCACAGGAATAAGTTCAGATAGAGGTGGAGGAGGCAGGACCTCTGAGCCTTCAGGACTCTGCTGAAGTCAAATTCTAAGAGCCGTAGTTGAGATATGCTAGTCATGCAGCTGTGGTCCCAGCTACTCAGGAGTCTAATAAATGGGGTTTGCTTGAGATTATGAGCTCAAAACTAACATGGGATAGTGAGACAGAGACTGCCTTTCAAACACACACACACACACACACACACACACACACACGCAACATGTGCATTGAGAGGCACGTAGAAGTTCTAAAACCTACATCTGGGTGGAGGGAGGGGCAGGGCTACCCACCTGTTCTAAGCGCTCTGGGAAGGAATGGGCAGAGCAGGCTATACAGAATGACCCAGAAATACCCAGTTAGCACTGTGCAGTACTTACTCAGATGATTTTTTTTATTGTGGGTCCATTTTGTGTTGCCCATAGTGAGGTGGGATTGTGGGTCTGCTCTAGCTGTGAAACCAGGGATATGACCTGGACAGACCTGACCTGTTCATCTCTGTTGTCTAATGGGAGTTTCTGTTGGCTGTTGGGAGAATGTCCAAGGAGTTTCCACAATGAAAGTGACAGAAAACAGGCATATTCTAAAGAGGCCAGCCCCTAGAGTAGCCTACTCTGGTCTTCTTCAGGTCTAGGCCTAGCCTCTATTTCCTTCTGACTAGATCCTAGACCTGACTTCAAGGGCCTGCACTGAGGCTCATGTGGTGGCAATGGATTTGTCAGTGCAATGTAGTAATGCCCCTCCCAGCCCCCATCTCTAGTTCTGCCCAGTTTGAGCCCTGATTAATGAGGCTGTTAATTACAGCATTCTTCCCAGCTACAGACGTGGCTGGAAGCCAATCTTGGAAGACAGGATTCATCCTCTTGGAGCTGATGAAGGAATCTGTACTGATGGGAGAAGCTGGGCTAGAGGAGGAGGCCACCTTTTCTTCCCTTGTTTCCTTACCACACTATCCCTTCTTCCTCCCTATTTCTTGACATGACTACCATTTCTCCTTTCTCCCTATGGCTATGAGGACACCTGATGGAACACAGCTTCATATGAAACAGCTTCATATGAAGGACTTTGGAAAAGGGAGACAGAGGAAGTGGGAGGAAATGTAAGGGGGAGAAGATGGAGGTTGGAGAGGAAGGATGTAATGAAGGGGAGGTACAAAGACAGGGATAGAGTGGAAGGAGCCTGGGTCGGGAGGGAGATCCTCAATGGGAATGTAATCTGAGCAGGGATTGGAGCCTAGAAGGGGGAAGAGAGACTTAGTGGGGAGAAAGGTTATTAAACTTGGGGGAGTATTGAAGGGGAGGGAAACTGGAAGAGAGAGGATGAGGAAGAACCAAGGGGAAGGAGCCCCGAAGGAAGAGGTCCTGGGGACCAAAAGCTATAGGCCCAGCATCATAGGGTTAGAGATCTCTGGGTGGGTCATCTGGATCAGTGGCTCAACCTTGGCTGCAGGTGAGACTCTTGCATAGGTAGATGTTGTCCAGGTTGCCTCTAGTCCAAGACATCAAGGGCCTCTAGGTCAGGTGTCTATGGGGCAACCCACCGAGATCTCCTAAGGATGTGGTGTACAGCTAAGGTTTGGTCCTACCTGGACCAGGTGGCTGTATGTGTATGCAAGGCCACCCCAGAGGGCCTTCTTTATATTATCCTCAAAGCTGTTTCCTATTTGGTGTTTGGCTCAAACTATCGAAAGGCAAACTGTCCTGAAGACTGGAAATTTCCATTGACACAACATTCTACCCCCTCATTCATTCATCCTATAAACTCCCACTTATTGTTGACTAGGGCAGAGAGCCTTCCAAGAGGAGGCCAGGCAACATGAGGCATAGAATGCCCAGGTGACAAAGGTCTACAAGGATGTTTCCGTTTTCCTAGGAGCTTTATGTTTGCCTATCAATCAGCATTTCTGTTGGGTGAACCAGCTCATAGTGATGATATCCTGAGGCTGGCTCTGTGGATTTTCAGCACACTGGTAACAGAGGTCTGTCTTTCAGAGTTGGAGGAGCTGCTGCATTATGGCCCCATGTCCACCATCTTGGAGATCCAACTCTTCATTCTCATAAGGGTACCAGAGACAAACAGTGATATCCTGGGTGTCAGTGGGAAGGGACTTTGCAGAATATAAGAGTGACAATGCCATCGTGGTTTCTCTCCTTTCCCCTTGTTCTACTCCCCACAGCACTCTGTGCAGACACACAGAATCTCTTGAAAGGCCAGAGGGATGAGCGGGCATCAACTCGCAATATACCTGAGGCGTGGGGGAGAAGCAGGTGTCAATGCACAGTATACTGAAGGCCTGGAGAAGACCCTCACTGGCTCACCACAGCTAGCCTTCAAAGCTGCTGGGAAGGCTGCTTGCCAGAATTTAACACCCACAATGTGCTCGGTGACAGACTAGGACAGGGCTACCCTTCCTACCATCGTTTCTTCTGTCCCCTCTTTTGATCTTTCCTTCTTCCTTCCTCACCCCTCCCCCTGTTCCTTCCTGTTCCCCCTTTTTCTTTCTCTCCCCCTCATCCCCTGTCTCCCCTCTTCTCACGGTTCTCCTTTATCCTTTCCTTTCCCCTCCCTCCCAGCTTCTTCCTCAGCCTGCCCCCCTGTCTGTCCTTATTTTTAGAGGATATGAGCCCCATAGATCACTTTGAGCTCTTTCATGTGAGAATTTTTTTCCAGCACAGACCCAGACCCTGTTCCTTGTTTTTGTCTGGCTGGGGTCAGAGACAAGTGAGACACTGGCAGTCACAGGAAGGCACAGACACGCCCTGCTCTTTGAGTGCCTCCAGACAGGAGGGTCTCCAGCGCCCCAGGCACACTGTGTTAACAGTGAAATCTCTGAAGTAAGGCCAAGCTTGTCTTGTCTATCAGGCCGATGTAGGGACATGCTGTGGGAGCCTGGAGATGTCGCAGTCGTCTCTTTGTCCTTCCAGCTCACTGGTCTCACACTGGCACAGGTGTTCAGACACTAGCTCTTCTTAGAGTGAGGGTAGTTAGCCCAGGTGACAGGGTCTCTGGATCATGTCCCAATTTCAAAGCCTTCACTCTATTTTTGGGTAAAGCTATCTGCCTGGGTCCCCTCTGGAGAAAACTCTGGTGTGTGGGAATAGTATAAAAGAAGCACAGTGCTCTCTTGCTCCTGGGTTTTGTTAGACTTGTCCCTTTGCCAGCACATGTTGAGGATTCTTCATCCTATCCACAGGTCCCTGGGCCTCTCAACCCAGTATGAATGGCTTAAAGTGCTGCCCTGGGCTCAGGAGTAAAGATGGACACATGTACTCCCAAGACCTTCAATTTTTGTTGTTAGATAATCATAGATTCTTGTGAGAGACAGATCCCTGGGGTGGGACACTGGAGACCCTAGATGCCCATACTGTGACTGCCAAGATTCTGGCGAAGCCAGCTTTAACCACCTGGAGTCTCAGCTTCCTTATGTGTAATGTGGGGCACCATCATGAATGGCCTGGATGGGTTGGTAGAGGGATTCCCGGGTCCTCTTCATGATCAGCAGCTTTGTGGGATGGGGCTATATTTGATACTGAACCAAGTGGTCACAGAGACCTGGGTGGACCTGGATGTCTCTAGGGATTGGAGCTCTCCACCTATCCAATTAGAAACAAGCTTGGCTTTCCAGGAGGCAGCTCTAGTTTACTCCCAAAGGCCTTTCATGGAACCACCTGCTGTACAATTGACTGAGGAGTGGACATCTCCTCAGAGGTGACAGTGGGTCCCAAGGCCTCAGAGCTCCTTAGAGCATCTGTGAGATAATGGAGTTGGCATTGCTATCTGTCCCAATTAGCTTTCTATTGCTGTGGCAAAACTCCATGACCAAGGAGGAAAAGATTTATTTCAGTTTAAAGCTTACATTCAGCCACAAAGGAAAGTTAAGACAAGAACTCAAGGCAGGAACTGGAAAACAGGAACAAAGACAGAGGCCATGGATGAGTGTGCTACTGCTTACTGGTTTGGTCTTCATGGCTCAGTTAGTTGGCTTTCCTACCCAAAACCATCTGCCCATGGAACTACTAGCTCATGGAACACTGTGCCACTGAGATAGGGGAGAGCCCTATGCAGACAGACTGAAGTCTCCAGAGTCTCTATTGTTCCATCTGCCCAGGGGTAGCACCCCAACAATGGGCTGGGCCCTTTCAGAGTAATCATTAATCAAGAAAATAGCTTACAAGCATACCCATAAGTCAACCAGATGGAGGCAAATACTTAAACAGTGTTTCCTCTTCCCAGATAATTCCAGCTTGAGTCAAATTGGCAAACACTACCCAGAACAGCACCCTAATCCTGCAGAGTTGGGCTGCCCAGCTCAGGACCCCATTCTCAGTTTCTTCCCTGAGCATCCCTGCTTTTATTTCTTATCATTGCCTGATTCTATGGTCAAAATGCCTCCAAAATGCTAAGCTGGGACTGTGCAGGCATCACAAACTCCTGACAGTTTGACATCCATGCTATCAGTTTTTGCAGTATTGGAATGGGAGCCAAGTCAAGAGCATGTTAGGCTAGTATTCTGTCTGAGTGCCGAGTTAGCCCCACAGCCCTGGTCATTTTTATTTAAAGACAGATTCTTGGAACAGTAGAATAGAAATATTTACTGGAACCCTCACCAAGTACCTGGTGTCTTCTCCTAGGACTTTTGCCCATTTTGTGTGAAATGAAGACCACAGCCTAGGCTTGATTCAGGAGGGAAGGCAGAGGACAGGGGCCTTCCCCGGGATGGAGAATTCTCAAGAGGCAGAGCACACAGGTGTGGGTCCAGCCCAGCAGGGAGGAGGTTTGTTCACACACAGAGTTGGCCCAAACCAGCCACCCACTGTTCTTGGCTTTCAAGGGGAACAGTGTGTGCCTGGCATCCAAAAGCCCTCTGTGAACAGGAAGGAGGCACTGATGGATGGCTGCGCCACAGTGAGAATTGGATCAATGTATCATCTCACCCAGTGTTGGCATGCTCACTGAGAAAAGAGGCACAGCAGAGGTCTTACGGCATGGATTCCAGCTTTGCCCGTTGGGAGGATTGCAGCCTCACCTCTCTTGGAGTTCCTTTCCATCATAGCATGTGGATAGGGATGGCATGGTCACACAACCTGTGCATCTTCCCCAGAAGGCCTCAGTTGAGATCAAAGAAACCAAAGGTATCCATTTGAGGCTGCTACCCTCACAGTGACTTGCTGGGATCCATGTGGTAATGTGTGAGGCTCTGAAAGCCCTGAGATCTGCCTTTATAGTTTTCAGGGTTGCTTTCCTGGACAGATAGGTTGACCTGTGTCTAAGAGCAGAGCTCATGTAGCATTCCACTGCTGCTGGGTTCAGCTTAAAGCAGACCCCACACTACTAGCTCATGGAACACTGTGCCACTGAGATAGGGGAGAGCCCTACGCAGACAGACTGAAGTCTCCAGAGTCTCTATTGTTCCTGGGGCTCTCAGAAGAGCCAAGTGTCCCTGAGCTCACCTTGACTCCTGCTTCCAACTCTCACTGGAACCCAGGAACTCAGGTCCCTCTAGCCTTGTAGTACTACCTGGGCCTGCCTTCATTTCTATCAGGATACTCTTCTACCTGCAAGTCCATCCACTCACTACCACAAACACCCACAGCCCAAATATAGCCAGGGAAGCCTTGTCTTGCCTTCTGCCTGTGGGTGGAGCTGGCTTCCCACAGCTGCCTCCATCAGTCAGTTCAGCATGGATAGCCAGTGGATGCTCCTCCAATCAGAGTCACAAAATACACCCCCCCCTCTTTTACTTGGCTTCCTGAGGCACACAGCTCATCAGTAGCTGGGTTACACATGTCTAGTGGCTATACTTCCCCAACCCCTATCTCACCCCATCAGCCCATCTACTTTATGTCAAATACTGTGCTGGCAATGGGATGGCAGGAGGCCAGAGTCATTGGGATCCATGCCTTGTGGCTAACAGGCCTAGGGTCAGCAAATGGAGAATGCCTTCTTTCCAGCCACATAAAGGATATATTCCAGAGAAATGTCTTACAGAAGGGCCTTCTTGTTTATCTTTCAGGGCCTGTGATGGGTACCGCCACACAGCCGCTGGCCTAGCTAGACCTGCTAGACACAAGGTGCTGAGAAACAGAAAGTAGAGTTTCTCAGTAGCAGGGGTAGCTTTCAAGTGAGGCTGTCACTTTCTAATGGGGCCTGAAAAGACACTGTAGAGGACAGGGGCCCCATTAAAGCTCTCATTGAGGACCATGACAGAGGATCCTGAGTACAAGCTTGAAGGATTTAGAACTCAAGAGTCTATGCAGGATCTAACTGGAAGAAGCATGTTTTACTCTCATCTGCATCTTCTGGGGGTGCTGCCTCCCCAGCTGCACGGGGTCCTTTGCCCTGCTGGTCACTCTGGTGGACTTGCCCATTCTTTCCACCATGTCCTGAAGGCCATCCTGTTCTGTCTCCAGAAGATCCCTGGGAAGGGAACAAGCGTTCCCTTCTTTAGCTAGTTATCTTCTGAGAGCTCCATCTCACATGCCATAGCAAGACAGGACGTGAGTTCCTGAGGTCCACAGACCCTGCATTATGGCTCCCCTGTCTCTCACCAGCAATAGTTGTCCCTGACTCCTCTTCTGAGTCTTCACCATGGTTCCTCCTTCTAGGCCACCCAAGAGCTGGTATTGAATAAGGCTAATTTTCTTTGGGACCAGCACCAGCATCACCACCAAGAACCAATTAGTACCAGTGAAGGGAGTATGACATCCCATGGTACAGCCTATGGTAAGCGTTTTTTGTTTTTTGTTTTTTTTCTTTTTTGTTCTTGTTTAATTGATCGATTATATTCCTTGTGATGAAACTGGGTAGACTTTACTTTGTAGCTAATAAGCTCATTGATGGGGTACAAAGATGATTTTGAGCCACATGTTAAGAATCATTCTGGTCGATGTGATGTTTGATATTAGGATAAGTACATCATAGGTCAGATTTGGAGCCCAAGTGGTACAATATTATCATGACAGATGGGAATGCTTTTTGCATAGACACTTGGCAAATGTTGCCATCCAGGATAAGCTTCTCCATTGTCAGAGGTGATTAGTCACGGCTTTGACATACTTTTCTCACTGTAGAGAAAAGACAGAGCAAGTTTATCTCTCTGTATGCTAATTTGGAAAATGATGGAGTCCATTTCCCGCATTTCTCCAGCTTCTCCAAAGCTCTATTTGCTGTGGTTACAGGTTGACCCCAGCACTCAGTATGCAGATGTGAGTAGCCTCTGCCTCTGCTTGCATACCTTTGACTTGGCAGGAGAGGACAGTGAGCGTAGGTCTCCTGTCTGTGATCAGCCCCACACTTGAGCAGTCTCTTTGTGATCTTGTACAGAGGAGGCCAGATCTAACAGATTACAGGAAGATGCCTAGAGCTCAAGATGTCCCCCATTACTCTTAGTCCTCTGATGCAGCTTGGCCAAGGCTATGCCCTCTCTGGGCCTTCTTTTTTCCCGTCAGTGTTGGCCATCCCTGCTCTCACATGCCACCACACCATACACTCACTGTATCCCCCTGTATCTGGTCTTATTGTAGACTCCTGTCCAACATTTGATTCGGCGCTGGCTTCTGTTCCCAGGTAGGCAACCATGCTAATGCCTAAGTCTGAGCTGATTTCACTGAGCCTACATGGTTCCAGTGTGTGGTGGATCTGGTCTTGGCACTTTGAGTGTATGTGTATGCCATTTATGGGTTGGTGAGAAGCCTTCCATGGGCTTGGCAGAGGGAGACCAAGAGGGCTCTGCTCCTCTTATCTCTATATCTCAGTGGGAGCACTGGGTCACAGGTGCTAGTGGCGCCATGTATCTGAGAGATGAAGCCAGGCAGCTGTGAAAAGCAGTGTGTCTGCAGGAAGGTGATAGCCCCCAAGTGCCATGCCATGAGCCAGTATGACTTGCAGGCTACACAAATCAACAAGTGACACACCTGTCAAGTGCCTCCCTCTGGTCGCCATCATGGGATGGTATTCGTAACAAATCTCATGTGGGAAGCATCTTTATCCCCACTGTAGAGATGGGAATACTGGGGCTCAGTGATGTACTCAGTGTCACAAAAGCATTAGCAGCAATCAGGACTCATGCATTTTCTTTTAGATCACATCTGCGCTCTTCCTGTTTTATCCCTGTTTGGCCCACAAGGAGCAGCCTACATAAGTAGCCATTCATTCTAATCATGAGTGTCAGCTTGACATGCTTGGGAAGAGAGACCCTCTATTGACAATTGCTTCTGCCAGATTGGCTCATGAGTGTGTCTGTGGGGCATTTTCTTGATTGTTGATTGATGTAGGAATGTCCAGCTTACCATGAGTGTCACCCCTAGACAGGTGAGCCTAGGAGCAAGCCAGTAAGCAGTTATCTTAGTCAGTCAGGGTTTCTATTCCTGCACAAACATCATGACCAAGAAGCAAGTTGGGGAGGAAAGGACTAATTCAGCTTACACTTCTACACTGTTGCTCATCACCAAAGAAAGTCAGGACTAGAACTCAAGCAGGTCAGGAAGCAGGAGCTGATGCAGAGGCCATGAAGGGATGTTACTTACTGGCTTACTTCCTCTGCCTTGCTCAGCTAGGGATGGCACCCTAGGCTAGGGATGGCACCACCCACAAGGAACCCCTCCCCCTGCTAGATCACTAATTGAGAAAATGCCTTGCAACTTGATCTCATGGAGGCATTTCTTCAACTGAAGCTCCTTTCTTTGTGAAAACTCCAGCCTGTGTCAAGTTGACACACAAAACCAGCAAGTATAGCAGTGTTCCTCTCTGATTTCTGCTCCACATTCTTGCCTGATGCAGACCAGGAAGCAGGAGAGAGCTTACTTTTACAACAAAGCTCTTGCATGCCCTAAGTCCAACCTATTATCCCATTATTGAGCTCAGAGCCCTCAGGATTCAGTCACCTCTCCAAAGCCCCATCAGTGGCCCCTGCTGAACTGGGAACTAAGCAGGGGAGCTCTTAGAGGACAAACATTTCAGAGCCAAATATCCTAAGAGAAGCCCCAGAGAATCATGGGATTCTGTTTGGGAACATGACAAAATGTCCTCCAATGCTGAGGAAGTTTTTGGCCTCATGGTTGGGATATGCATTCCATGGCACCTAATTTATGAGAGAAACTTGTTCCTCTCTAGGGAAACAGTTGTTTGGTGCTCTGGAGATGGCATTTGAAGCCCCACCTTCCTAGTGGGAGGAACACCTAGGTAGGTGGAGGCAGGGTGGGAGCACCAGCTAGAGCACAATACGGGCGGCAGCAGCTGAGTGAGGGCTGGTTCGCTTTTCCTGGAGACTTCTCCTCTCAGACTCTGCCATGGGAAGACAAGGTGGGCTGAGCTACATCCAAGGTCAGTGTGGGAATGGTTCTGATCACCCTGACAGCATTGTGCACCTACTCCACTCTAGGGATTTGAGAGGATCTTCAGTGGTCCGTGGTCTGCCCCACAGCAATGAGAGGCTGGTCCAAGCTTGCTCTCTGCATCCACCTAGCCTCAAGTAGTCCATCAAGGAGGCAATGAGCTTCACAGGTCTTTACAATGAGATAAGTTTGAAATCCACAATCTATTGTCAAGATGAGGAGGTGGACCGCCTTCCACTCCAGAGCAGTATTGGGTGGCTTGAGAGGAGGCCACCACTCTGGCAGAATGTAAGCTGCATCCTCCATGGTTTCATGGTCTCTCCATGGTTAGCTGACTGTGTGTGTGGTATTCACCTTGTTTTTACTGAAGCCAAGTTTCTCAAAGTGGGGGTGCGCACCACGTAGATAGTCTTGATTTTTACGGTGCTGAGTCTCTTTAGGGAGTTCTAGGTACTCGGGTGGAAGATGAGGCCCTTATGGTTCATGCCTCAGGTTTTGAAGTGGAAATCACGTGATTTCAATAGGGAATGTTTCAGTGGCAGGCCTTGACTTCACCCCTCCCCTCTCTTTCCCTTCCTTCCCTGCTTTCTCCCTCTCCTTTCCTCCTCCCTCCCCCTCTGTTTCCGACTCCTCTTCCTCCTCCCCATTTTCTCCTTCCTCCATCTCTCCCCAGTCCCTCCCTCCCTCAGTCCTTCCCTCCCTCCTTCCATCCCTCCCTCTGTCCCTCCCTCTTCTTCCTCCCTTCTCCCCACTCACTGAAGAGCAGGCGTATCAAACCAATATTACCATAGTGCTTTCATCTTATATTTATGCTTACACAGGGCAAAGGGCATTGCTGCTCTATGATTTCCCATACAAATGTAATTTAAAAATTATTCATTATTTGTGTGGGTGTGTGTGAGTGCATGCATGCATGGGGATGTGTATGTATGTGTGTATTCGCCACATGTGCCTGCCACAGCATACCTGTGGAGGTCAGAGGACAACTTTTGGAAGTACATTCTCTCTGTTCCCTGTGTGATCTGGGGAACTACAGGTGAGCCCCAGATCTTTCTTTTTGTTTGTGGGACGTGTTAGTAGTGCACAGGCCCCATCCTAATTCTCAGTGCTCCTGGGGACTGGGGTTTTCTTAGCTTTGTGTCCATGGCTCTGGGATAACTAGGCAGTTCTAATGTGGGATGCTCTACTCCACTCAGGAAATTATACATTATAGCTTTTCCTCAATATGGCTCCAGAATAGATAGAGGTATCTCTGCCAGCCCCACACTGTATGTGGGGTAAAGGATCACCATATATTAGCAGCCCCCACCCCCACCTCCTATCTTGTTGGGAATCCCAGAGTTCTTGCTCTTTGTTGATCTCAGGACTGTGTTGTGACTGGCCCTCTTAGCCAGCTCCTGATAACCACCCACAGTCTTCCCTTCCATCCTCTGAACGTCAATTACAGTTGTATTCCAGCTGTGGGACCTTTGACCCTAGTTCAGAAGAATTTGGAACTTCTCCCTGATCCTCCTAGAAGCTTGAACGTGGGGTGGGAGTTCCTGATCTAATCAAAGAACTGCTCCCTGCTGGGATGGCCTCTTGGAGGTTAGGATACTATGATCAGGACCTTATGTCTTTCTCTACTTCCCCACTGGTGCCAGACACAGTAACTCTGATGGCCATACTGACCCTTGAAAGATTGCATGGTCACCCTGGCCACCTGATCCTTGACTACATTCTTAGAAGTCCTTTGATAGAGTAAATGATTGCTTTTTAAAGCCTTCAAGGCATGGGGTCATTTATTAGGCAGTGAATCATCTGAGCCAGTCTAAGGCACACTGATTGGGGACTGGGTATTAGCATGCCCCTATTGGCTGATAATGCAGCCTTGGCCATCATGGGGTGACCTACTGTGCTGGTCACTAGCTGGCCAGCACCGTCACATCCTGCCCAGTATACTGCCAAGGTCTCTGCCCTGAGCCTGGCAAATTTCATCTATCTCTATCACTTGGATTATCTGGCTTGGGTGTTGTCACAGTTAAGGCATCCCGTGATTGTGGCCAGGATGGATGAGAAAAAGAACAGATCCATGTCTGGAGGTCTGCAAGGGGCTGCAGGCTGCTGCATTGCATGGAATATTAATTATACAGTGTAGAGGTATAGAACGCTACAGCCAAGGGCATGGTGCGAGATGAAAGGCAGGAAAGGCAGACAGAGGGGCAGAAAGGTGTCCACAGGCTACACTGTGGCTCTGGGGCTAAAGGTGAGGGCCAAGAACCAACCTGAGCACTGGAGACCAGAAGCCACAGTGGAAGGGGAATCAGGTGCTGTTTCCTTTAAAATGGTGACCAGAGAGCCCACTGTTATATACCTATTGCTACTGAGGAAAAGGGTGGCATACACAGGACCCTAGCTTATTTTGTGGGGTATAAGGTGGAACCAGTATTAGGAGGACCAGATAGGGGCTTTGGGGCCTGGAGCCTGATCTTTGATCATTTTTTTTGCCACATTCTCTGAACCAGTTCCCTCTCTGGTAAATGCAAAACTCAAGGAAAACTGAGTTTTGGCTTTGCTGAGGACACAGGTAATATTTACATCTGAGGACCAGCATCACATGGGAAAGGTAGGCCGTCCCACTGACCATGGAGGAGGAGGACAGCTGAATGACTGAAAACTGTCTCTTCCCACTGAACAGCAGTATGTCCTTCCTTGATTGTGGTTCTCTACCGGGGCAGGATGCCTGTCTTGAGGAGTCCTTTAATTTACCAATGAAGGTTAGATCCTGCTTAAAGCAATTTTCTTTTAAGTCAATGGATTCATTTCTCAGGGGTGTTTTAAATTTATAGGGAGATGGAGATCAGAGTGCAGAGTTAGATGTAATAGTTACCAACTGTTAACATCTACCATCACACTGTTCTTTTGTTGCACATCTCTATCAAGTATCCAGAGTTCACAAGAGGTTCCCTCTGGATTTGGTACATTCTTTGGTATCTGTGGCCATTGGAGACCATGACTCCGCCAGAGTCCATGGGTTGAATCTTCACCTCCAACCTGATGATTTCATTTTGCCTCTCTGCCTTAACTCTGAGAGCTCACAGTGTGCCAGTGTGGTACTTGACAGGCACCTTCTGGATTTAGTAATATTTCTTAGTTTTCCTCCCAGACTTCAGGCTACCCACTTCTGGGCTTTCCTTTTTGCTGCTGCCTCTGCCTTCTCTCTTCTTTCCAGAATAAATCCCACTCTTCCAGCCTGAGCCTGGGTAAGATGTGTTCAGCAAGCTTTGGTCACACTTGCTTGGGCATGACAGTAGATAACTGTCCTTAGCCACTGTTTTTGGTTGACACTCCCGAAGCAGAAAGCTATGCAGAATGGTCCCACCTTTGGCAAAATGGGCTTCACGTTATTAATAGTCAATCTTCACTCATATTCTGGTAGAAGATGGTGATGGAGATGATGATGGGTTGTGGCAGGGCAGGTGACTGAGTCTGTGGCATGGATGCCCAGGAAAGCAAAGATAGAAATTTTCATTCTGAGTGTGCAGGTGTACAGAGCCTCAGGACAGGTGTCAAGTCAACACACTTAGTCTGACACACTGTCCATACACTAATTTGTTTAATTATAACAGAGGGGGTGGAAGCATGGGGGCAGGGGAAGGGGGAGACAGCGGAAGGAAGACAGAGCAGGGGGAGGGAGGGACCACTCTGACTGTAGGTTTCCTTTTTCTGTATTAGACTGGTCACCCTAACCCCAGGTCCAGTGGCCACTGCAGATGCTGGTTTGCTTATTGCCCTATCTTTCATGTGTGGGTAATAAAATCTGACTAGTTTCTAGTGGTATTGCCCTCCTGAGATCTGCTGGCTCCACTGGTAAACCCAGTGCGGGTGTAAATTCCAGGGATATTCTTGCACACATCAGGACCTCTGGAAAGAGCCAGTACTCCATGTTGAAGACTTGCGATGGGGCTGAAGCAATACCCCCCCCCTCTCTCTCTGTGTGTGTGTGTGTGGTGTGATAATGGGAAACAACTTGTGTTTGCTGAGTATAGACATCATGTTGAGACCTCCCTAGGTACCTGGGAACATTCTAGTTCATTCCTCATGACCCTTTGGTGCAGGCACAACTTAAAGGCTGTGGCTCAGGAGTTTGGAGATATGTCAAGGATTCCTGCTGGCTGGGGCATACTGAGGCAGTCACCACTTGAAATAAGATCTATTTGACAACAAAACAAAACAACAACAACAACAACAAAAACCACCTTAGGTTATTTCAAGGTAGTTTATCTACTCATTGATTTTTCTGAGAGATCAGAGAAGATATGCAAACTGTGTGCTTTTGCCAATGGGTTCTATTCTTGGATCCTTATTTCAAATGAAGACCTGCTGCCTTAGCCATCTCTGTGGAAATGGGGCCAAGAAGACCTCCACAGGAAGGCCAGTCCGGGAAGAATTCAGCTGAGCTGTTTCCTGAGGAGGCTCATCCAGCTGACAGAGGATAGCTTCTTCCTTCAACTGTCTGTCATTCTTTTATACATTTCCAATGTTGGTCCTTTAGAAATTCCTAAGGGGATTTAGCCTCAAAAGAGGAGAACTTTGGAGAAATGACTACTCACAACAAAAACAGGGAGTGGAGATGGGCCTGGAGCATCTGCTATGGCTGAAGGGAAGGGCTCAGAAACACAACAAAGCAGTGGGTGACCTCTTTATCTCTGTCAACTGATGAGGAGCTCATTAGCTACGTTTTATCAACTGCCTTGGGGCTTAGGTCCTTGACACTTTAGTGTGCTCTGATAGAGAGGTTATAGCTATCAGAAATGGCCCTGGGTGCCACCAGACAGTGCATTTGTATGTAATACATTAATATTAATATATGCCTCCATATGTATAAGTGTATGTGTATGTGATGTATATCGTATATAATGTATATGTATATCCCCATCTGGTGACACACATT